>NC_084995.1:22795827-22873327 GCF_963854185.1 Sardina pilchardus | reverse complement strand
ACAGTATGTCACTTCAGAGGCAATACATGCAGCAGAGTATTCTTTTTAAGATCAGCAGTCCCTCCCTAACTCACTGGGGTTGCTTAGTAGTAGTACACCCCTCTGGAGCACTGCTCTTGTCTTTCACGCTCTAATTTGTTTCTCATTCACAATTTTCCCTCCATTTATTAATTCTTCACTTGGACATGCTTTGCAATGTTCAAAGTGCTCAAAAAGCTCAAGCTTTTACACCTTATTCATGTATAGTATGAATAAATATGATACATGTGTGCTTAAAGTAAATACATAAAATAATCATTATTTTATCATTGATTTTTGTATTTATTTATTTTCAATCACATTTTCTCCCCCCTCTGGAGGAGCTGTGATGGCGCTAATTGAAGGGTCAAAGGTCAAGGGTCAGAAGGTTGCCAGGGTTGGGTTAAAATCCTCCAAAGACGGAACTGGTTATGTAATAGTAAAGAGAGGAGGCGTTATGATCCGAGGCCCCCTCTGCGATGGAAATACGAGAGTTCATGGAAGCACAACCCCTTCCACTTCACCTTCTCCTTCAACTAACTAACTAAATCAAGAAATAACACTGCACCTGCTCGTAACTCAGGTCAGCTCAATACATCTTAAAGGGAGCAGAAATCACTGCAGAAATCATAAATTGTTCATGTGGAGTGTCTCTGCGTCTCTGCTCGGAGCCAACAGACCAGGACCTCTGTTACACGAGGTGCTGCTTCGATAAAAAGATAAAGCTGTAGTTATGTGAGTTCTGTATTACAAAAATATAACAACATCATTTTGTCATTTTCTTTCACTAGCTCATGTCTACAGCTCAAACCAGAATTTTGAGACCTGCCTCAGAAATGTCCACACCTTCCCACCATCTTCTCTTACCCTCCATCATCTCTCCATCTTTTCTCCTTCCATTGCCCTTGCCCCCCTCCCCTCTCTCCCTCATCTCCTCCTCCATCACCACACACCTTCCCCCTCTCTCACAGGACTCTAACGCAGTACTGCGCTGATCGCGCGGCTGCCTTTAAATTAATATATTGATATTGACAAGCCATCTGCTCAGACGCCTGAGTTATAGGAAGGAGGAGGGCTGCCGATCATGTGACCAGCCCAAGCGCCTCAGGAGAGAGAGAGAGAGAGAGAGAGAGAGAGAGAGAGAGAGAGAGAGAGAGAGAGAGAGAGAGAGAGAGAGAGAGAGAGAGAGAGAGAGAGAGAGATGAGGTGCTGGCTTTAAATCCACGCGAAGGCCTGGCCACAGCCGTTTGTTTGCTGTGGAGGGCTGGTACGCTGTTCAGGCTTCATATTCAAATCAACACTGTACAGTTCTGCGGACAATTCTTATATGTTTCCATTTAACATGTAATGCCACTGGTGAATAAAAGCACACAATTGTGGATAATTGCACAGGCACTAGTATATCAAATACCTGGAGTGGAAAAAGCCATACCTAATCCCTCAAGTCCTCCAAACTCCATGTGCATCCCGAACAATGAAAATCACATAGACTGTTGCCTGCAGTGGATGCACTCAACTCTTCAAATTAGAGAGTGAAAAGTAATGTCTCAATCTAACAACCACTCTATATCAAATATATGAGATTTCTTTGACTACCCATCCTCTTTTCAATATAAGAATGGCCTAGAGCTAATTAACGACATGAGGGACAAACATAACCTTTACTGGAAGTGTTTTAGGAGGGGTGAAATATACAGCGCAATGTTATGCATATCATATGCATTAGGAATATGGGTCAATGTTCTAATTATCTAGATGTGGGTGAATGGTAGCCAATCAGTGGAGTGCTTTCACAGCCCTCTGGCCACTGCTGACCTCCTGACCATTATGCTGACCAGTGGGTCAAAGGCCACCATAAAAGGTCAACTGGCTCAGGCCTACACTGACTGGACGGTCATCTCCATGGAAACACCTCTGGTCTGAGAGGCCATGAGATACTAGCCTACTGTTGTCCTGTTACAGGGTAACAGTGCCCACTGCTGGTGAAACAAATGTACTGTAATTCTAATATTTATCATAATTGTGTTGGACTAGCGTCACTGGCCTGTTAGCCCAGAGCATGTTTTACATTATGCAGTGATGTTGATGAGTCTACATAAAAAAGTTAATTGATTACTGAATTGATTACAAAGGTACTTAAACAGGTAAGTGTCTGAAATTAATATGATCTGAATGCATTGACATTCAATTAAGTATAACATTAGACAATATCACAACACTTCAGTTTGTTTCATTTGTACAAGTAGGCTAATGTAAGCCAAGATAAAACGAGGAATAGGCCACTACAAATTCAATTTAACCTAATATGAACGGTAAATAGCCAATGCTAGTTTATATAATGCGCATGACGTTGCACTTGATGCTATCGGTGTCACGCGGGTGCTTTGGTCGACAATGGATGCGATGGCAAGTATGACTGAAAGGCCTACATGAAAATGAATGTCTCCTGCGCATTTGAAATGGGGTTATTTTAAAACGTGGATAATCTCTCTAACTCTTTCCCCCCCCACATAGAGCATGGTGAAGAGTTTTCGAGTGGTCGACCTCCGTGCCCTCTTCATGGCCCTAGGCAAGGACAGGAAAGGCTTGAAGAAAGATCTAACTCGTCGCGCCATTCACCTCATTGAAAATGAAAGCAGTCAAGAACTGATTACAAAAATAAATCATATATACAACTCTCGTTGTCAGCCACAAGCTGTGTCAACCTGCAACTTGAACATGGGCAACAATATCAAAACTCTCTCTTCCCGGGAATCTGATATCAAACTAATGGCATACCCATTCCATGAAACCTTGGACACACTCATCGACCTTCAAGCTTTAAGGCCTTGTACGGTGACTGTTTTTAACACACATTTCTGCTACGAGTATTTTAGTTAAGGACATTGTAGTTTTCACTGGATTAATGTGAAGCAGCAGTAGCCTAGGCATGTAAGCAAAGTATTCATACTCATGAGTAGCCTAAAGTATTGTTGCCTACCTTGTGAACAGAAGGCAGCCATTGTGGTATGAGTCACACTCGGCTGATGCTATGTTTCTTGGGTCACTCCTTTATATTAGTCGTAGTCAGTATATTAGACTTTGTGTTGAAAATTATTGCGTAGAAATTAAGTAAACCCTACTGTATATTGCCTATTTTCTTGTAGCGAATGTACGGCTGTTGACCTTGCAGATGCAATACTTTACATTCATTTTAAGTGAAGAGCAACGCAAGCAACTGATCAAGTGAGTTGGTTGAAACCCATATTTTCTTGGACACATTGGAGTCTTCTAAGAATAGGCCTCTTCAAAGACCTGCCCTATGTAATGGGCCTCTATGATACATACTAATAGATGTGTTTTCCCCCCTCCACAGACAGCGTTCCTCTGGAGAAGAAGTTCAGGTAGTAATCAGGTAGGCATCGATGAGTAGCCTATTAAGAACATTGTCTATAAACATTTAGACATTTAATTTATCATTTAAATAACCCCTCCCATATTTTTGTCGACCACTAGTGTACACCTTTTTGTGAAGACATCTTCAAAAATCTTTCATCTTAAAATCCTTTTCAAAAGTTTTCACTGTGACATCCTCGAATAATTCCTATATTAACCACACATTTATTTTTTTTCCCTTCATATTCTTAATTTCAACTAGTTATTATCATACAAATTATGATGTCTGATCATGTTTTTTCCCCCTCATAATATAAGACTTTGAGGATGACATAAATGTGAGGATGTTGTCTGACAGGACGTGCTACACAGAGAGTGTTGGAGTGGAGGATGACCAGTATCCTTCAAACCTTATGATCACCCTGAATCACATCTCCAGCCCCCCAGCCATTAAGGTGCTTTACCACTAACTAATTCATTACTGTCACTTTTTTTCCCCCTTAGCACAAACCAAGGTAGGGTAAAAATACTAATCCAGGCATATTTTGTAGCCTACATGTGCCGGAATTCTTGTCATATATGCAGTTGTTTTCTTCCATGCCTTGAAATGAGGAAGTGGGTTCTCTCCAGGCACAAATCCATTTACAGAAGACTAAACTACTAAATTCCTGTCATGTTTTTGATTATTTATTTTTTGGGGCAACATAGTAACATCCTCTAGGCATGGGGTAAGAATAGTGAAGAGTTATTCTTTTGGCTGTTGGAATCTACTAGTATTGCTGAGTGCACCTGGGAATTATTTGGTTTCACCTTTCATGTATGATCGGTAATGTAAAAGCCTTTCATAGAAAAAATCCTAAATACAACTGGCAACATCTACTGTAGCCTTATGTATGGACAAGGTATTTGTTGATGCTGTGGAAAACACCGTTATCATGATTAGTTTGGTGAACACTGACATTATGGTCATTTAACATGGTTTTTCCAATGTTTTTGGAAACACCACCTCCTTTCTCAACTTTAAAGAAATTAATTCAACTGGAAAACCAAACAGTTAATCAAAGGGGTGCACTGAATTTATAACTGAAGAAAAAAAGAGCAAAGTGATTGTTATATTTCAATTACGCTGTTGTCCTAATCGTTGGAAGTCATAATTGATGATTAATTGCGATGCCCTTTTTGATGATGCTGTACATGTTTTTTAATTTCTACAATGCCCTCTCAGATCCAAGGCACAAAACTAGGGGAGGAGCCTAAGCGACCTTGTCCTCCCGTCAACCTCACACCACATCTGGACTTAAACAAAGCCGGTCATGTAGGATACATACTCTGGTATAATACTTTAAAGGTATGAAAGATCCTCAAATCAGTCTTTTTTTTATTTGAATGAATGACTAAATAAATTAACAAATAAAATCATAATTGTGTGTGAGCGAGTGAGTGTGTGAGTGAGTGTGCACGCAAGTGAGTGTGTGCGTGCGTGATTGTGCACAGGGATTTGAGAACAACTTTCAATAGTTCAGGAACAACTGAGCCACTTTTTTATACTTTGTATCTAGTATTACCATCATGCACAGCATCTTTAAGGCCTCATTCAGCACACACCTCTATTAGTACTGTATGTGTTTTAGGCTCACTCTGTTGTCACCATGACTGTGAACATACTCATGGTGCTGCTCACCTCCCTCAACAGACTGTGATTGATAATCGGCTATGAGAAGTGTGTGGTCATCTGTAATGGATTATTGATTCAGCCTTGTCTTTAAGCGCACCATCAATAGGTGATTGCAGTGGGATCCTCATTTAAGATGTACCGTAACACTGTAGCAAGTGGCTAGCTGTAAATAACTACGATGTGGGCCATTGTACACACCTGTGATGAATTGCCTTCTTGGACACAGCCAATTTATTTATGCTTTTTACGTAGGAGATGACTCTGATCTGATGCTCATGTTGTTATGTTCTGTCATGTTCATAAAAGTTCATGTGGAGTTTACGCTGAACAACCAAGCTCCAGAGCTGAGCCGTGTGATCCCACTCATGCTGGGAACCATATATAATTGAGTGGCCAGTTGTTGGCACGTCCATTTTGCTCCTCATCATTTATCAACTGTGTGTGGTGAGCAACACTATGCAGGTTTAGCCATTTTTGGTGACTGAAGAGCTCCCTCTAGAGTAGAGTTTCGATGTATTTAAATGTTAGTCTGCAATTGTAAATAGCAAAACTCCTCGAGGCTTATCCCCCTATACACAATGCGAAACACAAATGTGAAAATCTTGCATAGTGTACCTTTACTATTGCTTGTGTGTGTGTGTGTGTTTGTGTGTATGTGTGTGTGCGGTCCAGTCCTACTCCATTGCTGTCTATCTGGTGAGAATCTTGAGTGTGGAGGAGCTGGTGGCTCAGCTCAGGGAGAGCTCAGTGGAGAGTGTTAACAACTGCCGCACCCGCAGTGAGTACCACAGCCTTTATGATGCTGAATAACTGTACACAGATGGTAGCGTATACTTACTATTGTGTACACGCATGTTCTTATGTTTGCATCCTAGTTTGTGAAAAGATGCTCACTGGCCGGGACAGTGAGGTTGCCACCACTGGTCTTCGAGTATCTTTGCTGTGCCCAGTAAGAGTCTGCTCTTTGTATAACTATTAATTATTTAATAATATTTTACTAAGTGAACGCATCATATTGTCATATCTTAATAATTACATTTAATTAAAAAGCTCAATTGTACTCACAGCTCTGCAAAAATGTAAAATGTTCAAGTTTGCACATGGAACAATGTGCAAAGGGCATAAAAGCTATGCAAAAACATCACTGTTGTCAGTATTGCAATATTAGAAAAAAAAACATATGGTCAAGAAGAATGATTATGATGATGCGATACGATGGTATTAGCAGGGAATGTTAGAATGCTGGAAAAGATAGATGAAAGCAGAATATTTATTTTGGCATGATGTGCCATCTTTGTGGGTTTCTCACTTGTCTGTTGTGCTCCATCTCAGCTGATGAAGGCACGTCTGAGGGTGCCATGCAGGGGCTTGACTTGTGCCCACCTCCAGTGCTTTGATGCCCTCACCTACCTGGAGATGAACCGCCAGAAGCCTACCTGGGCGTGCCCTGTGTGTGACCGGCACACGCCCTTCAGCCATCTTAGCATTGACGGGTACAGTGACGGTTGAAGACTTTTGGGTGCACAATGTTAAGTGTGCTGGAGTTATCCGTTGCGTAGGCACAGGTTTTGAAATCAAGAGGCTTTCACTTTACCCCCCTCAAATTATGGGACCTTCTTTGAATCCGTAACATGCGCTACATATGGCTACCGTGCTACAGAAACCACCCAATAAGAGCCAATATTTGCTTATTCATTGACTCGGTGCTAAGCAACCGAGTATTTTGTAGCGTTTTTGTTTTATCGAGAAATAGTTGGCAGGCCAACACCAGGAAATGTGCTTAAAAACACTTTTGATGGCATTTCTTTGTTAAAAGTTGGCAACCATGCTAGAAGTGATTAGAGGGCTCTGAGGTTCCAGAATCCAGTGGTTGCCAAAATCATATTCATTATTTAAGGTCAAATTTGAAGGTCAACTAGTCAAAAAACAATAGATTTTATGGTTTGTCTTTTTGGGGGGCTCTATTTTCATGGCATTCTTTTTTAAAAGTTGGCAACCATGCTAGAAGTTATTAGAAGGGTCTGAGGTTCCAGAATCCAGCGGTTGCCAAAATCATATTTATAATTTAAAGGGATATTCCGCCATTTTTGGAAATACGCTAATTTTCCACCTTCCCTCGAGCAAAACAATCGATATTTACCTTGTTCCCGTTCATCCAGCCATTCTGTGAGTCTGGCGATACAACTTTTAGCTTCAGCCTAGCATAGATCATTGAATCGGATTAGACCATTAGCTTCTCGCCTGCTAGCTTCATGTTTAAAAGTGACAAAGATTTCTGGTAATTTTCCCATTTAAAATGTGTCTCCTCTCAAGTTAGAAAGTGCAATAAGACCAACTGAAAATGAAACCTGGCGTTTTTCTAGGCTGATTTGACATGGAACTACACTCTCATCTGGCGTAATAATCAAGGCAACTTGCAAACGTACCATAGGCGCAGTAATATCGTACGCAGCACCTGAAAATAGTCCCCATAGACAACAAGCAGTAGTAGTGCCAGTAGTCTGCAAGTTGCCTTGATTATTACGCCAGATGAAAGTGTAGTTCCATGTCAAATCAGCCTAGAAAAACGGCAGGTTTCATTTTCAGTTGGTCTTACTGCACTTTTTAACTTGAGAGGAGACACGTTTTAAATGGGAAAATTACCAGAAATCTTAGTCACTTTTAAACATGAAGCTAGCAGGCGAGAAGCTAATGGTCTAATCCGATTCAATGATCTATGCTAGGCTGAAGCTAAAAGTTGTATCGCCAGACTCACAGAATGGCTGGATGAACGGGAACAAGGTAAATATCGATTGTTTTGCTCGAGGGGAGGTGGAAAATGAGCGTATTTCCAAAAATGGCGGAATATCCCTTTAAGGTCAAATTTGAAGGTCAAAAGGTCAAAAACAATAGATTTCATGGTTTGTCTTTTGGGGGGTGCTCTATTTTCATGGCATTCTTTTTTAAAAAGTTGGCAAACATGCTAGAAGTTATTCAAAATCATATGTATATTAAAAATAACATCTAGAGAGGCATGATCAGTTGACTTTAGATGAGAGTGACCCCCATACGAATATGAAAGCACTTTGGGATTTGTTATGCAGATCTGTCTGGTCACCTTCTCGTTCAAGCCCATTTCCGACTCACCGAAAACCCAGGAACCAGTAACAGCTACTTGTCTGGCATGGGGCGGGCTTTATACAATGACAGACAGAAGAGTACAGTTGGGACAGAGGGTGACAGAATTAAATGACATGGACAGATATGTTATCTTATTCGGAATTGAGTAAACAACTGCATTTTAAACATTAGTTCACAAGATGGATGTGTTTGCCATGCCTCTGAAAAGATTGGCCAAGAGTTGTTTGTACCAGGTGAGGTTAATCTCACTGCTGGTTATACTCCTTAGTAGGGATTATGGGGAAATATGGAAGTATTTGAAGGTCAAGACTTCTGACTGGTGAGCATACCTAGTGAATGAGAAGCACAGGAATCCTATTGCTTCACTGTCTGTCGCACACAGCCAAGCTAAGGATGTCCACCTTTACTATAAAAATGTGTTTAAAGATTAGTTTTTTATGTAGCTACTGATTCATTGGAGCAAATGTGGAATTAGTATAGCCTACTGGAGTGACAAAACAGGAGGTTCTCTTAGAATGTGATGCTGATATTTCCCTCACACATGATCAGCTGCCTGTCGGTGCAATTAATGTCCAAACACACTTTCTTTTGTCATGCAGCTTGCTGTCATCAATCCTGGAGACTGCGGAGGAGTCCGTGGATGAGATTGAGTTCTTGGAGGATGGTTCTTGGAGCTCTGGGAAAAATCAACATAGCAATGGACACCGAAGCCCTCTCACCGACCTTAGTAAGGCTCTGTTATGTAAACTCAACTTAGTATGTTTCTTTACTCGTCAATATTTGTCTGTCTCCTTTGGGCCAAACTACAGTTGTAAGCTAGTGTTGTTATTAATGAGACTCTAAGCTTTGGATCATATTTTTGTTCTACTACAGGTGTGTCCTCATCGTCCAGCTTTCCTGAAGGAGAAGTTATAGACCTGACAGAGGATTCAGATGAAGAATTCTACTGAAGTATTTTATTTGTGTGAGAAATGTGTGGTGGCTAGACAGACATTTCTATGTTTTGTGCTTGTTTTCTTTCGTGTGTGTTCCAGCACAAATTACCTTGTCAGTTATTTAATGAAATTGCTCATTCACTGTAATCTATGTTACACCAAACCGGTGAATAAAGATGTATTTTTTTTATGTTGGCTACTTGTGAGATGAATGCTTATTTGTTAGTGGGAGTAGAGATGACTAGGCTATAGAGGTTTGTCAAACTGTGTAGATAAGTATAACCATGTCAAGAGAATCTGCTTTATTTGGTAATGTTTTTACATTTCACTAAGTGTCTGCATTAGAAGAACATTGTAGTGTGTCTCTCTTTGTCATTGCTGCTAGATAGGTCAAATGCAGAGGTTGAAGTTCACCGCTCAATAATGTCATAATAAGGCACTTTATTTAATAAGCTTTAATGTATATCCTCCCAAACGAGTCACAGACGCTTTCTTCTTATAGCTTGATTATTTGGAAACGACGTAGGCCTATATGTTTACGTGCGTTAAAAAGCCTGAAATGTTATGTAACAGCACGACGCCAGAGACAGGTGCCTTTGAGCCATCGTAGCATCCCATTCGGGCTACCGTAGAAGCGCTATCCTACAGTGACGTTGAGGTCTTAAAGAGGATAATCTACGCGCCGTCTACTCCACGGTATTCTGTTTGTTATTGCTGTACGCACATCCATAGCCATAAGACCCGATCCTGTGGCTGTCATCCGAATATGGCTGCACAGAAAATCAACGAAGCCCATGAGCACATCGCTAAAGCAGAGAAATGGTGAGTCAAATCAGTGCATCACTCGAATGTTATTCGTCCTGTTACAATGTAGCCGATGTCCGTTAGCCGACGCAAAGCTAGCTCACTCAAGGGTCACTGCACGCTGAAAGGAACTGTCATCAGAACATGTTGTGCAAATTGGTCCGCATTTCGTTATCTAACGAGTCTCGTATCAGGATGCGTCCATATCAAAATATGAGTTAACAGACTAAAATTGGGTGATGGCATTGAGTCTATTTCAGGATATATAATGGTTGCGGCAGAAGAGATGTCAGGCTGGCTATGATGCATAAGCTACGTCGATGATTTTGTGAAACAGGCAGTAAAACTACTTTGGGGTCCGCTATATTTTATTGCCCTATTCAGAGGGCTGCCTGCTTCAGATTCAATTAGAAATAGATTCATTCTGTTACTGTTCCAACCCCTATATCTCCTTTTAACGTTAGATCTGACAGTTTACGGTAGGCAATATCATGGCAATGGTGAATGACCATATTATGCCAATGGTGATGGATGACCATATTAGGAGGAACATTATTTATTCTGTAGGCTATTTGCACGAAACCTCAATGGTGGAGCATATTTTAAAAAGATTTTTAAAAACATATTTTTTACCTTTGCAGCCTGAAGACGAGCATGACCAAGTGGAAGCCAGACTTTGATAGTGCTGCCACAGAATATTCAAAAGCAGGTATGCAAAATGTTCTCAGCAATAGCCTTACACTCATTGCAAAGCTGACATGTGTTCAAAGGTATACGGCACTTGTAAGTCTTTATGATGAGTGACACTTTGACCCTTGATAACTTGTGTGACTGCACAAGCCTGGGGCATCTCATACGGCTCTCACCATTTGTGTTTACAACATGATTGCAACAGCCTGTGTTGTGTGTTTAAATTTGGTCACCTATGAGATGGTGGCACTTCTCTCTTACCTCTTTCCCCCCATGTCTCTTCCCACAGCTGTGGCTTTCAAAAATGCTAAACAGTTTGAACAAGCCAAGGATGCGTATCTGAAGGAAGCAGAGTACCACACAGAAAACAAAGCGTATCCTTTTTTTGGTGCAGACAGAAACTCTGAGCATCTGCCAAGACTGGTACGATGGTCAACTTCTCATAAACAAACAATTAGGCTACATTTGAATAGTCAAGTAACAGATTGCTGTTGCTTATTACTGACTGTGTGCGTCATTGTTCCTTGGATGAGTTGCATTTGTAGTTCACAGACTGTCCCATTTTAAATAGGTTTTCCTCTGTTCCAATGTGAAGCTGACATCAAAGTGATTTCCAAGGCACACACATAATGATGGAAGATGTGCACATGATCTATGTTGGCGTTTGTCACTTTGGACAAAAACATTTGGGAAAAAGTATATGTGCAAACATGCATTCAAACTGATCTGTGTGCTACTGAGACTTCACCAATTTGTATAATGAAGGGTTGACACATTGAGATTATTAGACTATCCCAGGTTATTCTATTTTTAGAACATTGTCAATCTAAAATCCACCTTTATTTGCACTTGACCAAGTTTCACAGGCTTTTCCACGCCGCCAAGTAAGTTAGTGGTTTTAAAATATCTAAAATAATGTTTTAGAATTGATAACATTTGATAAACATTCAATGCTTATTGTAAAACTGTGTGATCTGTCCCTTAGAGCGTATGAACAAGCGGGCATGATGCTGAAGGTATGTTGCATATTGAAAGTTATCATTCTTAAATCAAGTCAGTGTTCTGATAATATTGGTATTATAGCCCTGTTCACCTTGATAGGAGGCAGAAAGCACTGTAATCCACTCCTTCCAAACATGTGTCTGTCTGTCTGTCTGCCTGTCTGACTGTCTGCGTGTGCCCGTGTCTGTCTTTCTCTTTGTGTGAGAGTGTCCATTCACAGAACCTAAACAGTGCTTTTTATTGTCGTGAGGTTTTTTTTGTCAGTCCTGCTTGTTTAAGTGTAAGCCACACCTGCCACCATGACGTTTATGAGGTGACCGTGGCCCGTTTGTTTGCTGTGTACAGGATATGAAGCGCATGCCAGAGGCCATCCAGCTGATAGAGAAAGCCTGCGTCATGTACGTGGAGAACGGCACAGCTGGGACCGCTGGCATTGCACTGGACAGAGCGGGAAAGTAAGGGCTCTCTTTTTTGCACAATTAGGCTCAATTATAAGCAGGCGCCAGATTCGTTTAAACTCAATCCCTGCTCACCTGTACCCCGAATGGTCTTTGTCCATAGCTTTGTTTTAGAGAGAGAAGACCGGCAGATAATCTGGCGAATGTTGTCAGCATATTTCCAAACTGGTTTGTGATCTGTGTTTTTATTTAGACTCATGGAACCAATGGATCTGGAGAAGGCTGTGGATCTTTATCAGAAAGCAGCATATGTGTTTGAGGTACAGAAAAAAAAACATAATTGT
Source organism: Sardina pilchardus (assembly GCF_963854185.1). Classification (NCBI taxonomy): domain Eukaryota; kingdom Metazoa; phylum Chordata; class Actinopteri; order Clupeiformes; family Clupeidae; genus Sardina; species Sardina pilchardus. The sequence continues at coordinate 22,860,966 of NC_084995.1, read as the reverse complement.
AAATGGATAGCAATTATGCTTTTAAGGCAGATATTTAGTAGTAGTAGTAGTAGTAGATAGTTTGTTCTTTGGTTGCATTCTATAATTTGTGTGTGTGTGTGTCTGTGTCTCCGTCTGTCTGTCCATGTCCGTGTTTAGACTGAAGATCGATTGAGACAGGCTTCAGAGATGCTGGGGAAAGCTTCAAGGCTGCTGGTCCGCCTTCGCAAGTAAGCTCTACCTTCAAGGTCTTAGAAGAGCCTTGACGCCTTAGAAGAGAGAACAGCTAAAAACCATGAGGCTGTTGATCTTTAGATCAATAATAAAAACAAAGAATCGCTTTATTTTGAGATTGACAGTCCTATGTCATTGTGCATTGAGATGTACAGAGAACTAGACCCATAAAACTGTCTCTCTTTTCTCTCTCCATGCAGGCTTGATGATGCAGCTGTCTCCCTCCAGAAAGAGAAGAACATGTACAGAGACATAGAAAATTACCCCACTTGTTTCAAGGTACTGATTTGATTGAACTTTCCAATGTATCTCACTATTTTCTTTTTTTTCTCACCCAGAACCCTTACATGCTCTAATTTTGTATTTTGGTATCGCTCCTTTTTGTCTTCGTAGAAAACAACTGCGCAGGTGTTGATTCATCTTCACAGAGCGGACTTTGTGGCTGCTGACAAGTGCGTCAGAGAAAGTTACAGGTACCTCAATCTCCACTGATTTCCAAGCATCAGCAGCACAAAAAGTTCAGCCTGGCTGAAACGGCCTTTCACGTTGACATGTTCGATTTGTTTCTGCCACTGTCCTCCTGTAGTCTCCCGGGGTACAACACCAGTGAGGACTGCGTAGCCATGGAGACCCTTCTACAGGGATATGACGAGCAGGATGAAGACCAGGTGTATCGTGTGTGCAACAGCCCTCTGCTCAAGTACATGGATAACGACGTGAGTATATGGAGCATGCTGTTGGTTATCATTAGGAGTAGAAATGGACAGTTGATATGATGTTTGCCATATTTGTAACGTTAAGAGCATGTTTGGCTAGGTAGCTGGCCGTGGTCCTGGAATGGTGAGTTAATGGCTGTTGTTTAGAAAACATTGTTAATTTTCCTCTGTTGCTTTGGTACATTTCTCGAATCATCCATTTACAAAACACTATGCATTTCTCAAAACAATTTGTAAAAATAGCAATACACCAGGGATTACCTGCAAAAACCTAGCCTGGCTAGCGCCTACCACTTCTCAAATGAGAAGTGGTCTGGCAACCAAACGTTCATTTTCTCGTATTTGAAAAAAATGCCCAGATCCGTTCATTTGGCGCCACAGATGTCTATCAAATGTGTCTGTGCATAGCTCACCATTGTCTTGCTTTCCCCCCTGTTCTGTGATTGGTCCCCTATCTCTATCTAAAAATTAGCAGCGTGAATGAAATTCTGTGCAAGGCATATGGGAACACCCAGGCTAGCAAAAAACAGTTTCTTCTCAAAATCCTTAGTTCATCTCTCAAAACTAAATATCGGTGTCGATGTCACTGCCATCAGAATGACAAGTCCTTGAGAAACTGCTGTTTTGATGTGCACAAGTGACTCAATGATGTGAAGATTGAACAGGTAGTTCAATGGAAACAGACATAAATGTGACTACGTTAGTTGTGAGCAGGCTGAAATATACCCTTTCCCCTCTCGTGTGTGTGTGTGTGTGTGTGTGTGTGTGTGTGTGTGTGTGATTGCTGTGTGGCGCTGCAGTACGCCAAACTGGCTGTCAGTCTAAAGGTACCTGGAGGAGGCGGTGGCAAGAAGAAGAAGACCGCAGCACCACAGGGGGGCGCCGGAGGACCAGCTGCTGCAGCAGCAGATGATGATGACTATGAAGAAGGAGGCCTGTGTTAGCTATTGGATGCAACAAGTGTGTGTGTGTGTGTGTGTGTGTGTGTGTGTGTGTGTGTGTGTGTGTGTGTGTGTGTGTGTGTGTGTGTGTGTGTGTGTGTGTGTGTGTGTGTGTGTGTGTGTGTGTGTGTGTGTGTGTGTGTATGTATGTGTATGTGCCTGCCTGTCTGTCTGTTCACGTGTGTTCAGTTTTATCCTGCATTTGTGTAATTCCATATCAGCTACCGAAGTCACCCGCTCACCTCTATCAATTCTCTATAACTAGGAGGAACTGGAAAAGGGACAAATTAGTTATACAAAACAGCACTATGAACTCCTACACTGCTAGATGTTTAAGCCTCAAGAGTATTTGTTAAGAGGTACAGCAGGTTTTGCTGAAATCAATGTGTGTGAGTGAGTGTGTGTGTATGTGTGTGTGTCAATTATTTATGTAACGTTTCAATCGTGTGTAGCAATACATTTTTTTTATCAGGAAAAAAAGTGCAATCAGTCTTATGTTGTGCTGTATCAGAATTGTAATTGTGTTATTTATTTAAGCTATGCTAACTGTATTTGGGTGTACTTAAAGTGATATTTATTTTTAACTAAATCGTTACGTATGAAAGGTATGGTTACAGTGTTATCCCAAATGTAGTCCAGATTAATGATCTATTGCAGTGTACAGTGTCACAGACTAGATGTATATATACACAATGTAGTATCATAAATGATTTAGTGAGTTACACCATTGTCAGTGGCTGCCACCTGTACATTTGTATATCTGTATCTGCCCAGGTCTTTAGTAAGCATATCGTGTGTTTGATTATGACACAGGGTGCGCGATCACAAACACCTGTAGGTCGCAAGAGCTGTAGACGATGGTGACATTCGTCTACCTCAGGAAATCTCTGTATACGTCATCGGTGCCCCCTGGTGGCTAAGAGCTTAGTGACAGGACTATATCAGTGCAGTCACCATGGACTGTCCAACATGTCGCCCCTGGTGATTATTCTACTATGAAGAGGAGGGAGCTTAAGAAATAAAAATAAAAATAAAGCAGCATCTATCAAATGGTTTCTTGTTGTCCTAATAGCATTGAATACATAGTGATTTGGGCGTACTTGCTAGGTAACCCTGGCTTTTGTTTTGCAGCTTGTTTTCAGAACAGAAAGCCTAGACTCCAGCGGTGATGCTGCTTGATTACAAGGGAGACCGCTGTATTACTTAATCCATATACTTTACCAGTGTTTTTTGCAGTGATCAGTGACAATGACACATTGTTGGCTGTGTTGAAAGCTGTGTTGCTGTGTCTCTGTGCGGTCCAAACTGGTTCGTTAACCTCTCCATACCACTCCTCTCTCCTGCGTAGTAGTGTATACTCTGCACATCACGTAATTGCCTGTGTGGACGGGAGTGGACAGCCCTTGCCTGGGTGTTTATGCAGGAGAAGGTCCAGCGGTGGTCCTAATGTGCTGATATATTTTTAATGTGGTCCAGAGCCCTGGCTCCTCTAAGCTTCATCATTAATGTATGTGTGTGTGTGTGTGTGTGTGTGTGTGTGTGTGTGTGTGTGTTCTTCTCTTGTGGTGCTGCCTGACGTCTCCAGTCTTTGATGTAGAAGTGCATTAGTCAAGAGTGCTATCTATCGGAGCAGTGCCCGGCGGAGCAACAAAGTGACTATTTGACCAAATGTTTGCAACAGTGAGAGACATGAACAGTGATGTGTAGAAGGTCTTGGAGATTTAATGTTGTTTGGAATTTCAACATGCAGTCAGCCCAGTTTTTTCTTCCATTCCAAGTGACATAGTAACCTATAGCAAATTAAAGTAAAATATTTTCACTGTGGAAAATGGAGGATAAGGTATTAATGATAGCGTTCACATTCATGACTAAAGGTTTAGATATTACTGTTGGTCAATTATCACTCTAGTTGGTAGGCAGCTGGTCAAATACGGTCAAAATGCCACATCTCACATACTAAGACATGTAAATAAAATGTAAAACCCAATTCGTGGTCTAGTATGGTCTGTTTACTTATGGGTTAATTTTTTTTGACACATATAAGGCGTTTTCATTTTTACAATGTTCCATACTGTTCCATACTCCAAAGTAATGAATTAGAATGCTTCCCTGAGAATTTGGGAAGAACACATTACCACACAACTGACAACGAACAATCCCACTTCAAATGAAGACACTAGCCATACAAAAAGGACTGTCTTTATTTGTAGATGTTGCTCCAGGGTTACATCATGCAGCTGGCCAAAAAATCTCTAGGAGTGAAGGATGAATTGTAGAATTAGAAAAGAAGGTCTGAGAGAGAAAATGTAATGGCAAATGAGTCAACACATGCAATGCTACAGCTGATACAGGAAGATGGGTTCAACTTCATTACTCCATTCATTTTCATATCGCTACGCCCCTCTACATAGTATTTGCATGTAATGAAAAAGGTCTCAAGTCAAAAACCATGTTATCATGCTTTTGCTAATGCATATTTGCTTTGTTTGGAACGTAATTATTTACCTTCTCTATCCTCGTTTTTCTACTCTTAACTCTTAAAATAGTTGATGGTTATAAGTGGGAATAAACACATCATCATGTCATATTTGCTTACTTAAATGTGACCATTAACTTGGGTTCTCCCTGGTCACAGCTGGTAGAATTTCCAGCGTATTCTACCACTCTTTCGCTGCTTCAACGCAAGCTGCCCCCTTTGCGCTTAAGTATGTCCATACCGGGGTCCTCCATGCATGTTTAAGTGTTCACCTCATTGTCCATAGATTGCAGTTATCCCAAATACATCATAATTACAGAAGTAGACACAACAAAGGTACCCTCATATTTACCATACCAAATATTTAACTTTTACAATTAAACTTTGGTAATTATTATAAATTCATCACAGAGATTTCTACATCAACACAAAAGCCTCTCAGTCCAACAACACTAGTACCTGTAAACAAAGGGTGAGCATATAGAGGTACAGCATTTTCTGCACTGTGTCATGAGACTGCTGACACATGAAAAGCCATTTTTAGCCAGTTTACATTCACATAAAGCATCATATGGAAATGATATGTGACTGTTGTAAATAGTGTTTTTTCCTGAGAAATATTGTAACTAATTAATGCGTCGTCAAGTTTTGTTTTGTTTTTCAATCGTACAAACAAAATAAGGCAAGATCATATATTTATATATATATATATATGTATAGATGTGTGTGTTTTATATCGTATTACTTAGAGGAGGCTATCCTCATAGCCATCCTCTCAGGATGTTCTGTTCATATTCCAGGATTCAGGAGAAACGGGAGAATAAATACATTTCTTTGGAAAAGTACGTCTTGTATTTATCCATATTGGCCCGATGCGCCACCAGCTTAAAATGGTCCAAGCATGTCCAACAAGCATACATCAGGTCAGTGCAATGGACCTATGGTATGGGGAGCAGACTGCAGTCTGTTTCCAATCCTGGAGGAAGCCCTTCAAAGCCCAGCAGCTGGAAGAGAGATGATCCACCGTGCTGGGGTAATGCTGTGCACTGTAAACACATCAACTTCTTTTGTGGCACAAACCAAGGAGAAATCTGTACCCTAACACCCACTTCAACCCCACGATCATACACTGACAGAAAGTCAATGCCATACTTGCTCATCCACCTTGTGCTTGTTTTTGTGCTTGCTGTTATCATTGTTTATAAAAAAACAACTGGCCCTTGCAGTGAGCCTTGTTGCACTACCAGACCCTCATTGGGTCTTCTCCCTGGTCCACTTGATCATAGTCTCTGGGGAGCGGTAGAGGAAGATGAGCTTGGCGTACATATCCTCCTCCAGGTCCAGCTCGCCGGTCTCACGCACCAGGAAGATGTCGGTGCACAGCTTGAGGATGCGGTCCACGTTGGGCAGCTCCTCGAACATAATCGTGTGGTGGATGCCACTGAAGAACTCGCGCACAAACTTCCCGATGACGAGCACCACAGAGGCATACAAGCCCATGATCCTGAACAAGTGAGAGGAGGAGGAGAAGGTTGTCATGTGAAAAGGCATCACTAAATGCATAAATGGCTGGGACATGACATACAATACTACTGCAAACATTGGTTTAAACTATCCGACTGGTAGGAAGGTCATCATAGACTTATTGCTGAGCATAGGCTGTCATGAAACAAAACACATGAGGGTTTGTCAGTATACTGTAAATGTAATCATGTTCCATGATTTGAATGTTGATGTTTACTGTATGGAGGTCAAGTGAAGTACAAAGTGGAAAAAGTACAGGTCAAAGGTCATGCTCATTTGACTTACCCATATCCAGCCAGAAAGCCCAAGCTAGGCGGGCTAACCTTGTCACTAAAGACATACAGCTCCAGTCCTGATTTATTCGGCTTCATGAAGGTGGACGGGAGGTCACCCGCCCTTGTCTGGTTGACGATCCACCACTCTTGGATCACTTTCGTTTCATTTGCTGATTTGGCCTTGTTTGATGTTGATTCAGGCCTGCCCAGATTCAGTGTGATGTTTATGTATTTTTCATCTGTTCAAAAGACACACATGATAATGGAAAGGAGGATGGCAGTGGAGGGTGAGTGGAGATTAAATCAATAAAGAAGATCAAATAGGAGACAAGAGGCTCAAAATTACACAGAGAGTCAAAAGAAACAATATATAACAGACTGTTACAGTAATATAACTGTTTGTCATAAATGTAGAGTAACTTTATAGTGGGAATAATTTAAAGAGGATGTGTTATACAGACTGAGGCACACAGACTTACCCTTATAAAACTGCTCGATAGGTTTGGCACTTGAATCACTTGGAGCTCTTAAATATTGTGGGAAAATATGTGGGATTATCCTAGAGACAAACAATAACATGGACTCTGAATCATTCTTTTCACACATCAATAACTTTCTTAAACAATGCCGTGAAAAAACAGCTCAGTCCAGTTTAAAGTGAATATCCTTTTTGAGAAAAAAAGGATGATTATTGCAAAGAAATGAAATCACGGCAGCCATGACACTTACACAGAGTCCTTCCGTGTGCCGTTCAGCAGCTGGACCAGCTCTATCCTGGTCTTGTCCTCCAGGTTGGTCACAAATTTCCCACTGGATACCTCAGCCTTGGCCCCTAACGTTATGTCCCTGGTTGAAAAGAATCAAAACCCTTAATGAATACAAACATCCCATTCCGTCATATGTACTATCATGACTGCTACTGTGCCTAGGCATAGCTGTGTCATATAGTGTTTGTCAAGGAGTATTTTTACCCGCTCCATTAATATTTTGTTGATGATAATACAAACTTATACTTAACCAATCCACAATAAACTTGGTTGTTATGATAGTAGTCTAAATTATACAAACTGCATTATTACCACATTCATCAAACAGGGGGCACTGCAACTGACACATTCAAATGCCAAAAACCACTTAAAGTGCAACTCCAGTCCTTTGAAGTACTTTTGAGTGAGATTAGACTATGCACTTACAAAATAGCATGAAGCGATAGCCTTGGAGGCCAGCTTGCTAAATGTGTTCAAGATCTTGAAATTTGGTGTACTTGGCAATACATACCTGTGTTGCTGGCCAACCTTCATTAACCTTCATCTTCATTGCCCTATCAACTGTGTCTGAGAGACAAAAACAGTCCGTTGAGCCCGTACTGTTTCTCATGTGTCTGATCAGGGCTTACCTTTGCACAGACCAGTCTATGGTGATGGTAAACTCATCTTCAGTCATCCCCAGGACCTGGATGAGAGTCTTTCTACTGGGGGGACTGATGGTCCACAGGGAGTTGGAGCTGCCCTCCAACTCGGCTATGGTCAGGTCGTCAAACGTGTAGGACTCTAGAAACGGCATAACGACCTGACGGGCAGAGAGACAACAGACAGATTTGTGAACAGGCCAGGTGCCTACTGTACATCCTTGCTAACTGTAAAGCTCTCCGAGACCATGTCAGTGTTAAGGGTACTATGTAAACGACCAAAAATGAAGTTGAATTGAAATTGAAGGTGGTGACTGGCTATGTCCGTGTTAAGTCAAATCAGTGATGCCACTCAAAGATGAAAGCTGATACAATGAACAAATCACAGATATCAATTAAGGCATTGTAAGGCCTTGTGTCTGGTGTCTTCTTACTGTATCGGACCCATATATCTTCAGAAATTTGTTAAACTCATCCTCAGATATATTCCTCAGATGATTCTGCTGGGCACTCATGGTGAATATATGCTGTAGCACACAACCATATACAAGAAAAGAGAAAAGATGGTATTAGCAGAGATGGATAACATAGATATGAATGAATTACTGTAAATATAATCTGATTTTCATTGTGAGCAAGACTTTCCTAAATGCTTTTTCAGAGAATGACCAAAGTCTTCAGATATTTAGATAAAATGATAGTGATACAAAAGCACTGATCATTAAGGCTATTCTATTCCCTCAATAATAACAAACAAAGTTTGTGTCCTGATACTATGTCAGGAAATAAAACAGATAAACAGAAGTGTCGTGGCACACTCGGAACTTAAAGATTTTTTATTCCAACGTTTCGGCTTACGCCTTCATCAGGGTCATAAATGTCATAAATGTCATAAATGTCATAAATGACCCTGATGAAGGCATAAGCCGAAACGTTGGAATAAAAAATCTTTAAGTTCCGAGTGTGCCACGACACTTCTGTTTATATCTAACCTTTACCGCCGTGAGCACCTCACAAGGTGTGCGTTTACTCATTCAAACGAATAGGAAATAAAACAGACAAACAAATTAAAACCTTTAGGCATTTCAATAAGCTCAAAAACACAGTTGATATAAACGTAGCACCTCAAATCCTCCCAGCTGGAGCTTGACGGACACGTCCAGGGGCTTGTTGACCACGCCGGCCACAGACTTGACCAGGGACATGAAGAGCAGCGGGAACCAGACGATGCAGATGAGCAGCATGACGATCATGCCCCCCATGCCGTACTTCACCACCTTCTTCTTCTTCTGGCCCCGCGGCTGAGGGTAACGCTGCAGGACACACACACACACACACACACACAATTAAAAACACACACACACACACACACACACACACACACACACACACACACACACACACACACACACACACACACACACACGCACACACACAATTACAAACAAACATATACACACACAATTACATTACACATACGATTACAAACAAACCCACACATAGACACACACACACACACACACACACACACACACACACACACACACACACACACACACACACACACACACACACATACACACACCACAAAAAAATGCTGCATTTTCGCTCTGGACAAAGGCATCTGGCTAATACCATCAACATAAACACTAACATTTCTACACTTGAAATGCATTGTGCTGAGCGGATAAGGTCGGTTTGTGTGCTCACCTTTTCCGACTCTCTCCAGCACTTGAGCACAAATATGTGGGCATAGATGTCCTCCACACAGATCCAACTGGACAGGCTGAGGGTGGTGTCTGTCCACACCCAGTCCATGACTGCACGCAGCTCCGTCAGGAACGGAATCAACCGGAATCTGAGGAGCAACATGAGTTGTTTTGGGTACAGTCAAGGTGGATGAATGCAAATGTGGCCAGTCAAATGAACAGAGAACACTACTGCCACATTGTTTATAGTACTGATAACAGAAGCTTACAGTAATGAAACCTCATACAGACAAAAGCTATTGCCTATATTGAAAAACATACACCATTTTAAGCTGTGTGACAACTTGAAGCTAACGGCTACTGCTATTATTCCCTCTGGGGACATTAAATACTCAACCTATAAAATCCATGAAAGATGCAAACAAGAGCGGGATATGCCTTCTCATATGGAGAAATGATTAATTGCTGTGAGTAATACAGTACGTCCTTAAGACTTCTGCTGGCCACACAGACTCACCCTTGGAAGAGGAAGAGGTTCACATAGTTGTAGCTCTTGGTGAGGAAGTTGCCCAGCACTCGTGTGGGGTATCCACAGCGGATCTGATAGGCTGACAGGCCAAAGTAAATGCACTTCACAAAGTACCATACCTGGGCCACCCTATTGTCACCGAACCGCCTGGAGGACAAAACACAGACATGATCAATGGAGAGGCTAACGACTAAATAACATTGGCGCACTGCTACACAGCACACAACACATATTACATTACTGTATGTCCTTACAACAGATGTTACAACTGTGGGATAATCCTTGTAATTATGGTGATCATCTTTCCCCAGCTACTAGACAAACTATGGGTGTGTAACCAGTAACAGTCAGTGACTATGGTGAATCGTAGGACTGGGGTGTGTAACTTGACTGGATTGCCAGAAATACCTTTCCGTTACTCCAGGAAGGATGAAGAACATCCAGAAGTGGATTCCGAACACCAGGATCACCTGGAATATTACTTTGCCCACCACAGTCTTCTTGAGGTAGAGGGCCCGGTCCACCACCATGGAGCCAAACTGGATCAGGACCATGACCAAGAAAGCACCTGGGACCTGATCCTCCGACAGCGACGAGGCAATGTCAGCGCCACCCGTGTGTTTCTGTGGAAGGCAGGAGACGTCAGGGGAAGAAACGTTTCTCTGGAGGACATGACATATATACTTCTGAACATACTTTGCAGGGGCATTCTACAGTATATCCTCTCCACATACGAAATCCCAATTGAGCCCCTGCTATCAACCATGAATCCTTTTCAACAAAGGTGACATTAATTGAAAGAGAACCACTGGTAAACCAAAAGTTCATAACCTTCAACAAGATATCTAATTTTCATATCCACCACATCAGTGAGCTATTGACAGCCAGATATAACACAAAAAAGTTCAAACAATGCACACATAACATACCACATTTGTAGATTATTAAATGTATGGACATTTTCAATATACACCCAAAACTACAGTATCAAATGCTGTCCTATAATCCATGAAAAATATGAAATCCCTCACTCCAAAAGCTGTGAAGCCGAAGACAATGATGATGAAGTCCACCGTGTCGGCCAAGAACATCATCACATAGACGTCCGTCACGGCACTGTAATCAGGGTGGACCAGGTTGTAGAAGAACTGGCGAATGGGGAGGTAGATCTCCAAAGCTCTGCAGAATGTTCATACAAGAGTGAGACTCCATTTATCTCCATTAATAGGACAGCAAGTGACAATGCAAAGATGAAAGAGTGTTTTTTTTTTATATAGGCCGACATGATTTTATAAAATAACACAGACAAACTCACCTCTTGACGGTGAACACCCTGGCTTTGATGAGCTGTTCCCGGATCTTCTCGATAATCATCTCCTTGCGGCTTTTCTGGTGGACCTCAGGCTCGCTCCCATCCTTCTTGCTGCTGTTGCGTGTGCTGGTGCTACCTGTAAACGTACACACGTGTCACATCCCACACACCTGTCATAATATACCACACACACTTCATCCGATGGTCACCTGTAAGCACATACACAATTAGACCATTTGAGTCAGCAGCGCCATCACATCATCTGTTTGAACAGCATTTCAACAGATTCTTGTTGCGGAGCATCCGTGCCCTGAATATCTTCCATAACACCCTGATTAAAGTCAATATAATGACATTGTTTTTCATGAGCTCAATGATATGTACTGTGGATTATTTGAGATGGAAAATACACACACACACGTCACACACTCACACACATACACACACACACACACACACACACACACACACACACACACACACACACACACACACACACACACACACACACCTACACACACACACACACACACACTCACACATTCACACACACACAAAACGGAGGGGTCCTGGGAGAAACACTGGGAATCTATTGGCTCAGAGAATCCAGTGCTGCCACCATAGACTGCCACGCGTCTAAGCTCACTTGGTCCAGGCCATGACCTCTGACCTCTGACCTGTGACCCTCACCTCTCTTGGAGCGCAGGGAGGAGTGTCTGGAGAGGTGCGAGGTTCCGCCGGAGCTCCTCCGCCTCCTCTGATAGGTGCGCTGCTCCGCCGTGCGCACCTGCACCTGCATCTGCACATGCACCGAGTCGACGGACGTCCCGAAGTTGATGGACCTCATGGAGGGGACGAAGCCCTTCCTGTCCTGCGACGAGTGCATGGACACGGCCTTCTCCTCGTCCTCGGACTCGTCCCGATGAAGGGTGGTGTCCTTCTCTGGAGACGGTCTGGGGCCGTCGTCGTCCCACAGTCCATGACACTGAGGATACAGCACAGGAGATAGTCACACCTGGCAGCTGTTATTGGTTATTGTTATTATCATGTGTCAGTATACAGTAAACAGTATTTACAATACATCTGTCATATAGGCAAAGTCATTTACCTAATATAGTATGTTTGACAGGGGCAAACTCAAAGTCAAAAGTGTATTGCAATAGCAAGTAACAACAAAGACCCAATAATAATGTGTGCTGACCATCAACCTTTGAAAAATATAATCATTTGAAAAGCATTGACCAATATGCTAAAATGGGCCGGTTGTGGTGTTTAATGGCCGTGGAACTGAGCTAGAATGCAATAGCCAGAGCGTTATGTGGACTATTCCTGGCTTATTTAGAGAGACGGGTGCGCACATCCACAGATTTTCTTAAGCAGGTGCCAGACAACCCCCAACTCTTTTAGACAACCCCCAAGGTTTGTTTATAAGCGTTCACCTAATCTACGCGACATCCTTGTAAGAGCAGACCAACCACAAGCTAGTCCAACCACACATTTTTTCCCACCGGTTCTCAATGGTAATTACAGGTGCGCACATTGCGCACAATGCAACTTTACATACAAGTGCAAAACGTATAACCATCCACACACCGGTAAATCTATACCGATAAAAGGTGTCATAACATGCAACACCAAAAATGTAATCTATATGATTAAATGCCCTTGTGGACTTGCATATATTGGAAAAACAAAGCGCTGCTTAAAAACACGAATTGCGGAGCACAGGAGCAATATACGCTTAAATGATGAAAAAAATCCAGTGGCAGTTCATTTCAATGCATTAAAGCATAACTTATCCACCCTCAAATATATTGGGATTGAACAGGTCTCTATCCCCAGACGAGGGGGAGATATTGATAATCTCCTCCTCAGGAGAGAAGCTTTTCATATACTCTAGACACCATTTCTCCAAAGGGTTTAAACTAGAGATGCTCCGATCGATCGGCCGCCGATCATGATCGGCCGATATTAGCTAAAAATGGCTTGATCGGCGAACCCCAAAAGTGCCGATCAAAACAGCCGATCACGTGACGTAAATTAATAGCGCCACCTTACACCTGCATGCGCGGCCCACTGACACAACGGCATAGCGCAACTTGCCAGTGGCAATAATGAGTTCCTCTCCCGTGTGGAATTTTTTCAAAGTGTCCGACAAAGACGTTAAATTAGCCATTTGTAATGTTTGTCTTGTTGAAATACCTCGAGGTGGAAGCCACATACGGCATTTCAACACAACTAACATGATTAGGCACCTTAGAACACGCCATTCAACTGAATATTCAGAGTATGAGAGACTGAACAAGCCGACGCCAACACCACCCCCATCCCTAAACCAGCCGACTGTGAGTGAAACATTTAAACGACGTGAACCATACAGCAGGGATAGTAAGAGATGGAAAGACGTAACGTCAAAATTAATGGAATTCGTTTGCCTCGACGAACAGCCTCTTTCCGTTGTTGAGAATAAAGGGTTCCGTCGCCTGGTGACCTGCCTTGATCCAAAATACGACCCTCCAGGCAGGAAATACCTCACTGATGTGTGTCTCCCCGCGCTGTACCAAACAGTGAACACACACATTGACAAACTTCTGAAGGATAGTGCACATATCAGCTTCACAAGCGATATTTGGAGTGCAGACGCCTGTCCAATGTCACTGTTAAGCTTAACGGGGCACTTTATTAACTCAGACTTCCAAAGACACAACATTGTGCTACATTGTCAGGATTTCACGGGGACACATACTGCGGAGGCTTTGGTGAATGCATTTAACGGCATGTTTCAGACATGGGGAATCCAACGAGACAAAATACACGCAATTTTAACCGACAACGCCAAAAACATGCAGAAAGCAATGCGGGACGCAGACTTCCCTGGCCTGCCGTGTATGGCACACACTCTCCAGCTTGCTGTGCATGAGGGGATATTGTCCCAACGATCTATCTCGGATATTACAGCCTCTGGGAGACGCATTGTTGGGCACTTTAAACATTCGCCATTAGCATACACCCGGCTGGAAAATGTTCAGAAGACCCTCGGCCAGCCGATTAAAAAACTCCAACAGGATGTGTCCACACGATGGAACAGTACATTGTACATGCTCCAAAGTTTATTGGAACAGAAACTGGCGCTTGCAGCCTATGCAGCAGAGCACGAGTTGCCATGCACGTTCGCAATTCACCAGTGGAAACTGATTGAAAATATGATCTCCATCCTCGCCCCGTTTGAAGAGCTCACACAACAAATTAGCTCATCAACTGCGTCCGCTGCGGATGTGATTCCGTGTGTGAGAGCTCTCACACGACTCCTGGAGAAAACGGTGGAGTCTGACCATGGCGTGAAAACGTCAAAAGCAGTACTATTGGAAGCTGTCAAAAAAAGATTTGCCGACATTGATACACAGAAGCTATATGCAATAGCGACGATGCTAGATCCAAGGTAAGAGAAACTTATAATTTATCATTAGCCTTCTCCTGTCTCTCATCTCTTTGTTTTAGCTATAGCCTACTGTAATAGGTAATTATGCTTTTCTTCTGCCTCATTTGAAGGACAGCTTACAGTAATCTAAAAAATATATATAGGCCTGTTTTTTTTTGTCATAGTTGGAAGTATTTCATTTGGTTAGACTATGTAACCTGACACAAATAGATGTTTGTGGCCTGCATGGCATGTCAGTATAATTGATTTCACATAGTTTTTCATTTTTTACATCTATTTCAGGTACAAAGACAGATACTTTCCAGAGGCACTCAAACCAACTGTGCATGATATGTTTCGGGACGTCCTTGCAGCCCATGGCTGCACTCAACTGCCAAGTACAAGCAGTGTGGAGGTGCCTGGTTCCAGCAGGTCAACAGACAAAACCCCGTCAGCTTGCTCTTTACAGGCAATGTTTGATGAACTGGTGGAGGAGGATGCAGGACAAACTGATGAGGAGGTCATGATCGTCTCGCAGGTCAACCAATATCTAGCAGAGCCCGTAATGCCACGCAGTGGACAGCCACTTGCTTATTGGCAGGCGAATAAGGGCCGCTTCCCCACACTTGCACAGGCAGCTAGAGCATATCTTTGTTCACCATGCACAAGTGTTGATAGTGAACGACTATTCAGCACAGCTGCAAGCGTTATTGATGACAAAAGAAACCGGCTGACATCAAAAAATGCGGAGATGCTCATAGTCATCAAAAGAAACTTGCCTTTAATGATTGACGCCTGAAGGGTTTTGTCCTCTGTATTAGTAGGCCGAGGCCTAGCAAGTTTTGGTTTGAAACATGTTATGGAAAATTGTTTATTTTAATAGATTAAAAAAGGTTACATTTTACAAGTAGACTGGGCCTAGATGTGACCTAATTCAGTTTTTTTTTTAAATGAAGGATTTCATTGGCTTACAGTAGCTTACATTATTTTATTTTTGGTTCCTCAACTACATCAGACGTTCATAATGATGATAAAAAAAATGTCATAGTTTTATACTTTGTGGCAGTAGGCAGTTTTGGTTTTTACATTTTACATTTTACTGCCAATTATTAAATGTAGTTGTATAAAATGTATTTAGAGGCTACAATTTCAAAGTACAAAGTATGCCTAAGTGTAACTTCCTATCCGATGATCTAATGTGTGTTGGTCTGCCTGACCGGTCTTTGTTTGGAATAATTTTGTTACTCTGCCTTATGGGTAGAATGGTCTACAGCCTTAAGTTCTCATTTTCTAAATACAAAGAAATAAACACTTGGTGGTTCTTCAAGATATTGACTGTAGCCTATTTCTACTGTTTTTTTTACAGTTAATTCATAGTTAGTTTAATTTCTACAAATAGTGTAAACTCTGCTAAATTATAGATAAAAGATTTCCATTCGCCTGCTATTCTGTGATCGGCAGTGATCGGCAATCGGCAGATCATGATTTTGGTGATCGGTGATCGGTGATCGGCCCCAAAAAAGCTGATCGGAGCATCTCTAGTTTAAACATGTACTTTGACCTTAAACCTTTTTTGTGACTTTTTCACCTTAAGTCTTCCATATGACAGCCAACATTCCTATACATTCACAATTTTTAAATATGTATTGTGATTTTATGTATGTATTGCTTTGTCATGCTTTTGTGCATAAAATGTTTGCACTGATGTTTTGCATTTTGCACAATGTTTTGTAATAAGATTTGGGCCTAGTGCATGTCTGCACTGATTGCCACTCATGGGTGCACCCCGCCTGTTTTTTGACAGGTGCTTGATTACTAGGCCTATTGGTCATGTGATATATAGGCCTCCTATGCCAGTTCCTATTTTGCCTGACGAAGATCTGTTGATCGAAACGTTGCCTTTTAAATAATAAAAATACTATTTTTTGGAGCTATTGCAGTGTGCAGACCATCACTTCCACTTCGACTATTCCTGGCTGCCAGTTGCTCTCTGTGAGTTGCTTTGGATGATAACATCAGCCAAATAAACTAGAAGCATTTCCCGGTGGGAAAGTGCGAAGTGTGCTTGCTCCGACGCGCCGCGAGAGCGCCCCGGCAGGATACGCGACAGCTCGCCCTCAGGTCAAAGCGCCAAAGTTTGGCCAAGACGCGAAGCTGCTTCGAGTTTGGCGACGTTGCCCTCGATTGCCGAATTCTTACACTGACCTGACGAGTTGCCTAGGTTTATCAGTGGTATGTCCCAGAGCACCTCCAATGTAAAAATGTAGATGTCATCCCAAAGACGTAAAGAGATATGAGCCAAAATGCATTTTTGCTAATTGCGGCGCCCCCTAGTGGCCAAATTACAACACATTTACTGAGGCTACTTTGGATGGTGTCCAAAATCATCCCGCCAAATATGGTCTCGATACCTCACAGCGTTTCCGAGATTTGACCTCACTTCCTGTTTGGACGCTTCACCATCGAATTTGATTGGCTGTCACGGGCGAACGCTTTGATGTATGAAAATGAAATGTACACCTCTAAGGTCTGTAGACCTTGTGTTGAATTAAGTATGAGTTGTTCACGTGTAGCTAGCATGAAACACGTAACCACTGAAGGAAGGAGGGAGCCTAAGGAACTAGGCTAGCCTGACGACGTCATACTCAATTCTTATCAGAATATGAGTCTGAAACTGCTCCATTCAGCTGCGATTATGGGGCGTGATTCAACCGATACAGTGCGGGGGGGATAGCTCTGCACTCATTGGATAGACCAAACCAAACAGAACAAGTTATTGGCTGTCAGTATCTGCGAAATCTAAGACAGAAATATGTAGCAGGGTAGGCTATGGAAAACATCCTCCTTCGTTTTTAAAAATAATTCCTTCAAACTGTATGCAATGAACAGCTGGGGAAGTGTGTCGTTAACCCAACGAGCAAACAGACATTTTTAAACAAACGGGAACAACATCACCCAAACATGCTGTTTTAACTGGGTGAAAGTGAAACTGAAGTTTTCCCACACATCCTCGTTGGTCTAAGTGTTCAGAAATAGTTGTGCGAATCCGTGATAAAACCTCCGTTTCAATAGCTAAGATAAACGAAAGGCCAAACTGCATGAACAAATTATGCATTCATAGCCATAGCGTTTCTGTTGCAATCAAAATCAACCTAAGCGAACATGGTCTCACTACCAACTCGTTGAACGAGGACGCATGCAGCCGTGAACGTCACTGCTGTTCATATGTCAATCATCACGTGAAGCCCGCCCTGTGAAATGTGATTGGTCCGAGCCGAAGTGTATCTCGAATAGTAGCAGCTGAACGGAGCAGTGCCAGACCGAAGTTCCCTGCCGAAAAAGAATGGAGGCGGGGCTAAACTTCGGTCTGGCATCCAGGCTAGAACTAGGCATGTTTCTAGAACAAATACGAGTAATGTTAGGAGTATAGCTATCCTGTTATGCGGGAACATCCGCAGTTTACTCACTGTTAAATAAGTTGCAATGTGTTATAGCCTCAAATGGATGGTAAAATAAACAGGACGACTCACCTGTTCAAATGATGTAATAGGATAAAATTTGGTTTTGATAAGTCAAAGCAACCAGGCTGTTACTGGTTAACGTTTCTGAATATGAAATCGATTTTGGATTGGTTGCATGTGATAAAAGCTATGCCATTTCCTGTCCAGACAGCATTCATATTCAGAAATACTGTACACCGGCAACAAAGACACACACACACACACACACACACACACACACAAACAACTCTTTCAAACAGAAACGTCAGTCCGTTACATCTGCCTCTTGTCCACAAACTGCATGTCGCTGAGTTGACTAGCAACGAAGACTTTCACATAAACACACACACACACACACACACACACACACACACACACACACACACACACACACACACACACACACTTACACACACACAGACACACCACCCCTTCAAACACAAATATCTGTCTGTTACGTCTGCCTCTTGTCCACAAACTGCATGTTGCACAGTTCACCCACATCTACCCACAATTCTTTGATTTATAAATAACCCCAGCATTAAAAAACTGCAATGTGTCAAATCTTATTATACAACAATTGGGTTCTATGAAGCTGTTTCTTTGTTTCTGATTGGCCGAGAGACGTTCCATGAGTTGAAATATCCCACGATAATCCACTCTGACTTTTCACAGCTAATAATAAATCACTCCGCGATACAATGTCAAATTGTCAAGTGTAAAACGAACTGTTAGTGGGGCGGCTAAGCGCAGATTTTCACCAGAATCGATCACTTTGCGATAAAAGCATGAAATTTGGTACGAAGGCTCACAAAGGGGGTCTGATCAGATTTAGGACCGTAGGCGCTCAAAATTTGACCCCTGGGGGTCATGGCAGCCATTTTCCAAAATGGCCGCCAAATATGGATTTCATAATGGGAAAATGGATTAAAAGCTGCCAGAAGCATAAAATTCAATAACACATTTCACCATAATATATGTAAATATGAGCACACTTTCACATAGAAGGTCTTTAAACTTTAAAATATAAGATAATGTTAAAAAAATTCAAAATGGCCACCAAATATGGATTTCATGTCATAATTAGTCCATGGGCCAGATGAGATGTCGGTAGCCTACCACTGAAGGTGGCAAAGGTTGCTTATACTTTTTGAAAAGATACATGTCAGTTTTTTTTATGATAATAATAACCCTTCTGGAGTCACAGCTAAATTAGTGTTATCAGCTGTTATAGTTACCCAACCCATTGGAAAAAAAATAAATGTTTGATGCAGGTGTCTATCTCGCTATTGGCCTTTGTTAAAGACTGATTTTATAATGTTAGGTATCATTCTAAAGAGGACAATCTGAGCTTTCATTCAAATCCTTAAAAGCAGAGCATCTCGGTCAGGGAAAACCACTTCACACAGTGTATCATCTCACGCAAGGCATAGAGATCAACATGAGCTTTTCCGAGCTCGGCCACACCCCCTACACCACCTGTGGGTGAAGACCCAGACGACTTACTGATGGGAAATGAAAATTGAGGGGAAGTACGTTGGAAGGCGATGCCAGGCTAGTGATTGGGGGCCTCTTGTGAGCATATCTGCTGCCCTGTTCTGTTCTCCCGGAACATGAACTGCATGGACTGAGAGGTGACACCTCGCCCATAACAGCCAGCTTTTTGCCAAACCACATAGCTGCGGGAGAAAATGCTGCTGCAGTGCCTTGGCGATTCATATAGGCTACCATCGGTGTATTGTCTGACCTCACCAATACATCACGCCCTATGATTAGCCGGCGAAAGTGCTTGAGAGCTAGATGCACTGTTAAAAGTTCCAGCCCATTTATGTGTGGCCGCTGCAGCTGCTTGCTCCATGTCCCTTGGTCTGCTTGCCCCTCGCACACCGCTCCCCGACCTAGGAGGGAGACATCCGTAGTCACCACATGCCTGTGAGATACCCTCCCCAATGGAGAGGTTCTTGGGGACGCGCCAGAGAGCCCTCCAGCATCTCTCGTCCACTTGAATACGTTTGTTCCTGTCCCTGATAGGGTGTGCATGGAATGGAAGGAGGGGCCTGGAGCCTACCAACAGACCCCAGTCATCAAGGTAATTTTATATGCTATCACACCCCGTCTGAGGGACTAACGCTTCCTGAATGACTTTGGTGAAGGTGCGGGGTGATAGCGCTAGCCCGAAACATAAGACAGAGAAGTCCCAAACTCTGCCCTTGAACTCAAAGCGAAGATACTTCCTGTGCCGAGGGTGAAGGGTGAATCGGAACGTGGAAATGTGCATCCTTTACTATTTACAACTATTGTGGCCATCCAGTCCCCCTGCTGCACGCTCTGAACAATGCGCTGCAGCCTCAGCATCTTGAATGCAATTTGGGATACGTGCTGATGGGGTCGAGGTAGGCCGGCAGCGCCTCCTCCACCTCGGTCAGGTAAGTCATTCCCTCAGCCCCGTGTAGGGCAGAGAAAGGCCCAAAACCCTGGACAGGTGATTGCGCTGAATAGGGTTTCCCCCAAGAGCGCTGCAAATGGAAACATGAAAACATGCAAATGGAATGTGGGTCCAGGGTGGGGATGAACAGCCCACACTCCTGGACACTTCATTTGGGCGGCCTCGGACATACTTACTATTTTGTGATTTTATTCATTATTTTCAGAGAAGATGTTTATTCTTCTGTCTTCCGTTAGTTGTTTTAAATCCTATTCTTCTGCTCTCGGACCAGTGGCAATAGACGTCGCTGAGGAATGAAATGTGTTTGCTATTGGCTGTGCCGTCTAATATTTAGCCGAGCCATTTCATGCCAATGGAACCTTAACAGGACTTATTGGAGGACTTCAGTGGTGATCATGTGGTCAAGGAGTGTATTCCCATTGATTAACGCTGAGTAGTTTGACTGATAGAGAACCGTTCATTGTTATGTGACGCACCAGGATCAGTGTTTGTGGCCCTGCTTTTTAAGTTAATGAGGGGGAGGGTCAAAAAAAAGAATGGCAGTTTTGAACCACACTGGACCTCACTTGCTGAACCATCTAAAGCCTGCTATGAACTTATTGCCTAGCCTAGAAATCTAGATGCACCCTAGCGGGCAAAATTATTTTGGCCTAGCGGGATGGTCTAGGGTCGCACCGTTGAGGCCAAGCCTGCACTAGGCTCCAGACCAGCCTAGCCAATCAGAACGCTCTATCTGTGTATGGAGTCTTGAGCCCGCCTTCGGCTTCCGATATTGACGCCAGGGGTCCCCTTGCGTCCTCGTTCGACTAGTTGGGTGTGAGACCATGTTGCACAACCATAGAGAAAAACATAATATGGATGAGGCTAATGAAGCACGCTCGTTTGAATAGGCTTTGGAAGAGTTAGGCTTTTCTTTGAAGGTTGAGCAGAAAGTCATTAGTTTTAAAGAAGGATGTACAGTATTTGCCGTTTTGCCGACCGGCTACGATTGGTCACAAATGCTGGCCTATTATGTGCAGAGGCAGTTTGAAAGACAACTGTTCATCCCACCCACAGGCTTCAGGTCTGTGAATGGTTCGACCCCAGACTATACATTTCTGTATAGTTTGGCTTGCCAGGCTACTTATTGCCTGCAAATGTACAAAAAGTTGTATTAAACAATGCAAATACAGAGCAGCATCACTGCAGTGTACTGCTTTATGTTTCTGTGAGTGAGAATATCAGAGAGTGTAAAGCTGTGTTAATTTCTTTGCTTCTTGACCGAGACAAAAGTGGTCATTGAATTCAGCATGGAATCTTATATGTTATGTTATTAATTAAATTATGTAACTATTCAAAGCTCAGCTGCAGCTCCAGAACTACTGGTTCTTTGTTCTGTTTCTTGTTATGCAGGCCTACATTAAAAAGACAAAAAAAGAGAAAAAACTAAAACAAAAAAACAACAAAAAAACGCCATATTTGGTGGCCATTTTTATTTTTTTTTAAAACGTATCTTATATTTTAAAGTTTAAAAAGGCCTTCTATGTGAAAGTGTGCTCATATTAATATGCATCATGGTGAAATGTGTTATTGTATTTAAAGTTTTGGCAGCTTTTAATCCATTTTCCCATTACAAAATCCATATTTGGCGGCCATTTTGAAAAATGGCCGCCATGACCCCCAGGGGTCAGATTTTGAGCGCCTACGGTCCTAAATCTGATCAGACCCCCTTTGTGAGCCTTCGTACCAAATTTCATGCTTTTATCGCAAAGTGATCGATTTTTGCGCTTAGCCACCCTACTATGTCACATTGCATCCAAGCTGAAATACAGATACTCAGAACATAGAATATGACGGAGGTGGATATTAGCTAGTTGGATGGCATGTAGGCTAAGTAAAATAGTGATGTTTCAAAGCTAAAAGCATGTCCTAACCAGACGCAATGCGAGCTAACGTTTATTAGGCTATATTCTGCATTGCTTGACAACGGGAGAGATAGAACTAACGACTGGCTTTTGGCCATAGCAACGTGCTTTTAGAACTAACGACTGGCCTTTGGCCATAGCAACCATCCATTTAGAACTAGTAACGGCAGTTTGTCCTGCAAGTAATAGAACTTTGTGGCGGAGAGAAGTTAGTTCTACAAACAAGACAGTTTTAGCGATTTACATTATAATGGGAAATTAGCGCAAAAAACAAGTGGTAGAATTGTTGTATAAAAGCAATATAGCACTTGTGATCGTGGGTTGTTGCTGGATATTCCCACGGATGTAGTTGCCTGCGCCACTCGGCCTCGGGCCTCGAGGCTACGGCCGAACAACACCCGTGGGAATATCTAGCAACAACCCACTCCCACTCGTGCTATATTGCTTAAATATGTATACTGTATGTATATACTGTATGGGCAATTCCATGCAAAACTGTCAAGTCCATAACCCCACACAGCATCATACTATGATGTGGATGATGATTTCTTAAAAGTTTACCATTTCGCTCGCGCAAAAAAAAAAAAAAATCGTTCCTACATCGTTTTTTTCATCGTTCCTACAAACATTTATCAGAACCAACATTTCTAGATGATGTTGGGAATGGGGTAGGCCTACTATTACTAAAATAAATGCATACGGTAGCCTATGCCTGTTTTTTACATCCCGACTATTTAATGTAGGTTTTAGGCTAAGCCTACACAGTAAGAGCAACAAGTTGGCCAGAATTATATGAAATAAGGGCATAAAGGGCATGAATAAGACAATTCCTTAGGAGGGGTCGGGAATGCCTGGGTTGAGTTTGAGATGCATTAGGCCTATAGCCTACACATGGATCATCACTATTTGTTTTGTGTTTTTATCCAACTTTGATAACATGCATATAAATATGGAGATTACTTTCTTTTCGCCTTTTCATTGTTATTAGCCTATGCCAATCAACTGAGTTGAATGCTGTGCATGTTGTCTCTACATAGGCTACACATATTGCTGTGCATGTTGTCTACACAGCCTATAGTAGCCTACACTGTTGGCTAATCTAATTAGGCTACACACTTTGCGATAAGGTGACATTTCTGATTCTGACACAACCATCATACAAAATAAAACGAACTCAGCCAAAAGCCTGTTGCAAAAGCCAAGTTCAGCGGCCACAACGTTTTGAAACTTTTCCCCCGGTTCCCATTCGGCTTATGTGACATTTGCAACGTTTAATCATCTTTAACATCGTTCATAGACCTTTACTGACCTCAATCACGCAGACCACCGCAGCATCAGTCTCTCTCTCTCCTGCTCCTCACTAACTTCTTGAAACATCTTTGTATCATCTAGCCAATGAATTGAAAGACAGTCTAAATGTTCCCATGCCAAAAACTAATGCTATACAATGCCATTTAGTTTTCACCATGTCTATGGTTTTCACTCGCAATAAGAAGCTGTTCGCCTGAGTTTGGTTGTTCGATGTTGGCATTTTCCATAACGTTCCATTTAGCTGCCAAAAGCAAATGAAATAGACAAATAGCTTACAATATCGCCAGGCTGCAATATCACCTTTCCTTCCCCATAGCTAAATGTAGGCAACGTTAAGCAATTAACAATTAGCCTACTAATATCAACTAACAATCTCACTATGTCGTTCACTGCGAATTGTGTCCTCTCTTCCGCCCACAGCACGGGAACGTTGACTACGCTCGCCTGCCTACCGCGCTAGCCAGAGCGCTAAGGCTCTGAGGCATGGGAATCATAACTGTGTGTTCACACCAAGACCGTCAAAAGCGTCAAGAGCGCCGGAAATCATTCATTTTCTATGGAGGGTCGGCGTTACCGGCTTCAAAAGCGTTCCGGGCGTGAGCGTGGCTTCATGAGCTTCACGGGCGTCAAAAAAAAGTTGAGCCTCAGTTAACTTTATGGTAATGAGCTATGACACGGTTCGGCGTCAACTAATCAGAATGTCAAACTCGCAGGATTGCTGCTTGTGGTTTGTTCAAAATGTTTCACGTCATGGCTTTGACGCTTTCGGCGCCGAATGCACCGAACTGGGTTGAGCGGGGTTGAGCGTCGGGCTATGAGCTTCACCAGCGACTTTGACGCTTTTGACGGTTTTGGTCTGAACGCACAGTAACGATACTTTCATTCAATAAACAGACTTGTAGGCTATTTATAGTTTGACTCGCTTTGTTGTCATGTTAAATTAATATCTAAATAATCACGCTGACGGTGTCAATGACAATCAATCAGGAGGAGTAGTTATTGAAAATAATCACGCTTTAGACATGACCAGCCTACTTCAACTTGATGGCACATAGACCATAGCTAGCAATAATTGCAAATATTTTTTAGATCTTCTGACTAAGTTTACTGTACTTATTCAAACGACATCAGCACCACTGTCACTGGATATAAAGCAAACGTTGACTTTCACTCGGTGCTTCACTGACTGTAAAAAAGTGTCATAATATTATCTATCTATGCACTGCCTGATGCTTGACAGCAATTGCTAGCTCGATGAGTTGCGAAACGACATCAGCAAAACGTACCACTCGGTCCGTATTAAATTTACAGTTAACATTGGCTTCCCAGGCATGCATTTAATTACCTTTCACTGCCTTCACGTCTGCCAGGCTCCAAACTGTCTTCATAACAGCAGTTGCAATTCAGTATTAAAACAGCCTTGGTAAAGTTAAAACCAACTATTTGAACTGCAGTTAGTTTAGCCTACCCTCATAACTAGACCTCTCAAATTCCGAAATTTGAAGTCTAAATATACACACTTTATGTTGAAAGTGTAACTGCGATTACATTCTAATTAAAATCCTCCTTGCCTCAAGCACACTGCAGACAGGGCGACCGCTCTACTTCCGGTATTTCGCCGACGTTGGGAGTGAAGTTCACCCAGAATGCTCAGGTCAATACAAATCATCCAAAACACACCGTCAGTATGAAACATCGTGTAATTGTCTAGTATATATACCAAATGAACACCCTCAACATTTAACAGCGTGTAAGTCCGTACTTGTCCTTAGGGGCCATGGCATTGCTTAGATCTAACAAGTCTCAGGATGAGACACTCTGTAGCAGACCATCCTAGAACTGTCCACATTGTACCGTTGCGGACCATCTCCGACATCCAATGATAAATTGTAAGGTGTGAGGCTACTATCATACGCTAGGGAATGTATGCCAGGACATGGCAGAACTCCATAGTGCTGTGAGAATTGCACCAATATATTTTACAAGAATGGCCTTGATTTGATTTTTTTTTTAAAATATCAACATTGTATCTTAAATCACTCTGAAATGTCATTTCTGCATGACCTAAGCAATTTAAGATGAGCTATTCAGAATAATAGCATACATTCACAAACACACACGTTTTTGCTAATTATAGAGCCATCGACAGACCAAATAACACCAAATTTATTGAGGGTGCTTTGGATGGGGTCTCAAGTCATCCCACCAAATATGGCTTTCATACGTCACAGCATTGCCAAGATAGGCACACTTCCTGTTTGGTGGCTTCGCTCGCTGAATTTAATTGGTCGTCACAGGCGAACGCTTGGACGTATGAAGGCGAAATCAAGGCATTTGATCCGCCTTGGTCTGTAGATCACGCGTGCCAAGTTTCATGACGATCGGATGAACTATGCGGCCAAAGTCGCTTTACTTTGATTTTGGACAAAATTCAAAATGGTGGAAAATCCATCATGGCGGAAAATTACGTCACATGGTGCGTTGGAATCGGCTGAGTCAGAGGATTCCAACGGTATAAGTTTTATCAAAATCGGCCATACGGATCAAACGTTACGGGCATTAACGTGTTTTCCAACTTTGACCAGTTGGTGGCGCTAGGGCGTGAGAGCGGAGAGCATGAAACCTGGTGGTGTCAATCAGGGTAGTCTCTTCTATCAGCGTACCAAATTTCATGACTTTATGTCTTACGGTTTGGGCTACAGGTGGAAAAATGTGTGGGCATCAGCGCTCAAAAATCACTTTTCCATTCATTCCTATGGGAAAAAATCGACCGGAAAAACTGGAATAACGGGAGAACGACAAGGCGTATCAAAAAGCTGTATACAAGCCACCATCCTCGCATCAGGACCGACGCGTGAGAGGTGGAACGGCGTCTCTAGCTCTAAATCCCTAGGACAAGATAGGGAGACAAAAGTTTGACTTAAGATAAATAAGTAGTATATGAAACGCACGGAGAACAATAGTGTGCTTTTGCAAGCACACTAATAAATAATAACATGTGTGCCGTAATCAAGGAGTACCTTCAGAATAGAGCGGTGGAAGAACAGGGCAAGAAGCTGGACCAGGTCGTAGTGCACGTAACCTTCTTTCTTCTCCGTGCCGATGATGTTTGGAGGATGGAAGGGCCTGTTCTTATGCATAGCCAGTTGTTGGTTGAACGGGAAGAAGCCAAACTGGAAGAAGTATTTGATTATAATGGTGGCCTGGAAAACAAAAACACATCCATGAACTAGCGATAGACGTGACCACAGCACAGAGTACAGACACAGGAATGGTGTTGAATGTGGAGTGAATGAGTGGAGGCTGAAAGAGACTGATGAAGTGCTCAAGAACAGGAGAAAGACACGACAACAGTCCATTTGGACTCGTCCAGCTACTCTACCTCTGTGTAAACGATGGCGGTCATCCAGAAGCGCTTGCTGGGCCGCGGCACGGACAGCATGGCCCAGAGGAAGATGAGGATGGGCAGCACCAGGGTGGCCGCGTAGGCCGAGATCATGTGGTTGAGGATGATGACCAGGTAGCAGACCATCTCCGAGTGGGCCACCAGCATGTTGTACAGGGCGTAGCACAGCTGCAGCAGCTGGGGCTGGCCTTTGTAGAAGCGCTCCGAGTTCTCCAGCTCCTCGTCGTAAAACATCCTGGGAGAGAGGAGAGAGAGAGAGAGAGAGAGAGAGAGAGAGAGAGAGAGAGAGAGAGAGGGAGAGAGAGAGAGAGGGAGAGGAAGAGAGATTGTTGTTATTATTAATATGAATGGCATCTTTGATGTAATTACAGCTTTGGCAATATTGTAACACCTACAGTCATGCCAATAAAGCTCAATGATTTGAATTGAATTGAAATTGAAAATTGAGAGAGAGAGAGAGAGAGAGAGAGAGAGAGAGAGAGAGAGAGGAAGGCATGGTGAGAGTGGGTAGCCAGTTCACATTTTTGCAGTAATCTTGGTGTACTGTATGTTTAAAGTATGATCAAATATTAATTCTAAAACATTTGTGGTGATGCCTCCGAACAAGCCAATAAATAGTTTTGCACTTTAGAGTGTATTACCAAAACCACAGCCTGCTCCTCCTGTGAGTGGTTTGATGCAGTACGGCCAGAAATTAAAACTGTGGCGGCCAGCCACTGCTGAGTACATTAATGGGAAGCTCTCATGACATCTCGTCCCAACCACAACCTGACCACAACACATGCAACAAATGTCACACCTGCATAGTGCTTACACGTCTTACACTTTTAATATCTGCATTAGCGGTACTTTTGAATATTTAATTATTTGTTTATTTATTCCCAGACACCAGCTGCAGATGGACTGGAGCTGGCCCTGATCTGGCCCTGATCTGGCCCTGATCTGGCATGAATCTGGGCCAAGCCTGGGCCGTATCTGGGCCGGGGAGAGCTGCGGTGTCTTACTTGTTGAGCAGGAGCTCGCTGGCGGTCAGCTCAGTGGTCATGGAGGGCAGCAGGGAGTCGTCCAGGTCGGAGCGGCTGTCCGGGGTCATGATCATCATCCTCCTGTCGTCGCCGCTGCCGTCCGTGCTGACGGACAGCCGGTCGAAGCTGACCGCCTTGCTGTAGCTGGGCGGCACGTCGGCGTCCGAGGTGTTGGGGGCGTCCGTGTCCGGCGTGAACAGCTGGCCCTCTCGCCCGTCCGCGTGCAGGTACTCGAGCCCGGAGGACTCGCCCTCGTCGCGTATGTGCTCTCTCGCTTCTTCATGGTTGTCCTCCTCCTCCCCCTCTTCCCTCTCAACGTCCAACTCCACATCGCCTCCTGCAGGCCAGAGACTGCTGGCGTCTCCCTCCAGCTCCTCCTCTGGCTGCTCCGCTGGCTCCACCCGCTCCACAGGTCCAGCCTGCTCCTGCTCCGGCTCCTGCCATGGCTCCTGCTGCTGCACCTCCTGCTCCTCCTCCTCAGCCTGGTCCTGCTCACCCTCCACCTCATCAATGGTGTCGTTGGTGCCTTGCCGTGAGAACAGGGTCACACACTGAGTGGGCTCACTGTGAAAATCAGAAAATAAAGATGATTAATAATAATAAACAACCGCAATAGAAAAAGGAGAATGAGGGACTTAACTACAGACATAACCGAAAAGAATGAGTGATCACATTTTTGATGAGGTCAAGGGTTCCGTCATTTTAGCTGATGACTAACTAACGTAACTAATGAAGATGTGCTGACAGATGTGTGAGATGATGAGATGCCATACAATAACTTGCTCTTTTACTGTAATACATTGCAGTGTGTATTCCATTCATTTCAACAAGTTAGATTAATATATCATATTCATGTTTGTTATCCAACATACATATTCATATAACTGTGATCAAACTAATATCCAATAGTGTGATGCCTTATAGCTTATTCTATTTCTTCTCCATAACATAACAAAATAATATACTCTTTTTTTTCAGATGTGATGTAGCCTACTGAGCTGTCAGAAATCTATTTACAACCCTTGTTATTCACTGCAGTGTGTGAGCCTTTGGTCATGTCAGTGCATGTGTCCGACAGTGGCGAGAAGAGGGGTCAGCAGTCACACATGTGCCAGACACCTGGATATAATGCTGCTGCCGCTGTCCGCTGAGGAGTTGGACATGTCCAGGCCGTACATTTTGCGCAGCTTTGGCCGGGCACGCTCACTGGTTTTTGGAATGTTCTCTGGCATTCCGTCCAGGTCATCCAGAGTGGATTGACGGGAAAAGAGCATGGTGGCCTCAGTGTAGGCACTGGTGAGCGTGGAGATGGAGAGATGAAGACATGGAATGAGAGAAGAACAACACACAGTGGAATCATGGGATGAAGGGGTGGAATTCTAAAGCTGCCGAGGGTAGAACTCAAACATTCTATTTCAAAACAGACAGTCCATCGGTGCAACATGACATCAGAATCTACCTTTCCAGACATTCTGTTATTCCAGACATTCCGCCTGTTGCTACAGCTGTCATACCATAGACATATATACATATATCTACGTATATATATCTATGTGTCATACTATTGCCATCTTCTGTGTAGCCTGGCTATCACCAGACCAAGCCCAATATTTTGAGATTGAACATTAGTCCGGGGAGTCTGCGCTGTAATTCTGCTGCACAAGAGGCGTGATCAATGGGCATCTTTCAAATGACTCAGACCAATCAGAACACGATCCGGGTATGCCAAGGGGATAAGCCAACTTGTGACTGGTCCCTGCAAATTTGTAATGGAAGCAGGAGAGATAAATGTGCAGGCTTCCAGACAGAGTTGCAGGGAGAAATCCAGTCGCCAGCAGATCAGGCTGGGTTTACTCAGTCTATCTGTTTAAGTTGTACTGAAACTTCATAACTTCTGTTGAAAACCTTTACTTTTGGTTAGTAGATGCTTTCAACATTGAATAACATTGAACATTACAATAGCCATGTTTACATGGACAGTTTTTTTGTCATTCCGATTAAACTATTCCGATTGAACATTTTGCGCCATCTGTTTACATGGGCTACTTTTTATTCCGATCAGGTGCTTGTAAGCGCTTTAGATTCTTTGATCGGAATAGCCGTTGTTTGCTACTTTTCATTGGGAAGATATTAGCAATCAATCCGAATGACCATATACATGAGTGTTCATTCGCAATAGGAACGGACTACACCACCTCTTCTATTCCGATCACAATTTTGATCGGATCAGGAATTTCATTCCGATTGCGGCGTTTATATGGCGATTTTTATTTTCCGATTGAGCAGTTTTTCCGTTTCTAATTGGAATAGAAGTGTCCATGTAAACGTAGCTGATATCATCCAAATAGTGGAAACAATAGTTTCTCTTACTGTCTGTAAAAAAAAAAGACAAGTGGATCAGGGATGAGCTGGACCCACAAAAAGAATTATCGGCACATTATTGCATCACGACTCAACAACCGGAAAGTGCACTATGAGTGTGTGTTCCGAGCACAGGGGGTGTGTCATATAACGGGAAGGTGCCACTGATCTCAGTGATCTCAGACCTGGACATGCTGTCTCGCGACGCCATGGAGTCTCTGGAGTCCTGGCTGTCCACCCTGTAGGCGGCCCGCCTCCGTCTGACCCGGTGGGAGCCGGACATGGAGTCCTCCTCGCTGATGCGGTCCAGACCGGACTCGCGGGACATGGCCAAGCACATCTGCTTCTGGTAGTACACCTGGATGCTCTCCCGCGACGGGACGTTGCCCTGTTTCACAAGGAGGGGCCAGTTTATACCTCTATATGACATAACACTGACTTACAGAATGGAATGGATATTCATAGTGTATGGTGTGTGTGTGTGTGTGTGTGTGTGTGTCTGTGTGTGTGTGTGTGTGTGTGTGTATACAGTATGTGTGTGTTTGTGTGCATATGTGCGTGCGTGTGTGTGTGTGCGTGTGTGTGTGTGTGTGTGTGTGTGTGCATGTGCATGTGCATGTGTGTGTGTGTGTGTGTGTGTGTGACCGGTACCTTTTTGACCTCCCTGGTGAGCATGCAGCGCTCAATGCGGAGCACGGTGGAGATGTCGATGTACTCTCTGCACATGGAGTTCATCCACATGGTCAGACTGTCGATGGTAGTCAGCAGGAGAACCCACGTGAACTTGATGATGTTGAAGACACGCTTGATGATGTTGTCTGTCACGCGGCGTATAGTTTGCACAAACAAAAATAAAACACATTTTATATTTACTGTATATTTTCTAACATAAAACAGACACATTTATTAACAAAGAAAAATCTCCAGTTTTCAACATTTACCATGTTGTAAGTGGCTTTGGTTAAAAAGTGCCAAATGTAATGCAATGTAACGTAACATGGAGTAAATGAAATAAACAGACTTTAGTCTGTTTGGTAAACAGAATGGTATATTTTGGATGGATGTAAACAATGACAACGCCTGCTGTATGTTATCCTGTAGTGCTAGCTCCAGCGAGATTTCAACATTAGCTTATGCAAAGAGCCTTGAGACACTGCTCTCAGTTAATGGCGCTCTATAAATAAATCAAATGAAGGTCAGAAATGATCTCCTTGAGCTCCACTCCCAGACTGCTGACCTGGAGACTTCTTCCCATCCTCCTCGTTCTCCGACTGCTCCGAGTCTCCCACCTCGATGGTCACATGACCTGCAGGAGAGAGGAGGGGTACAGCTCGTAAGAGAGCGAGCAGTGCCCAGGGTGAACTGCTCCACACCAAATACACACAGGAAGGCATAGGCAAGGCTTTGGATCAGTCGATAAGATATGCATGCAGAAACAGTTACAACGGCCTTGACGAGATACGTCTTTGGAGGAGATGAGGAGGTACCCTCTTTCTTGCTCTTCTTGTGTCTTCCTCTCGCATATTTCTTCCAGAATCGTCGCTTCTCTTTGCTCCTCTCCTTCAGGGCGGTTTTGGAGTCAGTGATCCAGGTGTGGTAAACAAACTGCGGAATAGCCAGGGAATACACTTAGAAAGAACATCCACAGAAAAAAAAAAACATTCAATCCAATTCGATGATCAAACGCCCTATTGGGTAGCTATGGAAATGCAAATGACCATGAAATGAAATTATCACAGTGCAAGGCAAGCACAGGCAGAACATAGAGCACACAATGGATGTCAACAATCAGGCTGAGGAGGACACCATCACCACAACAACCACAACACACATACACCAGTCACCATGATCTATGGCAGGAGAGTTTTACTCCACTGAGGGCAAACGTTCCTGATTGAATACTCTACCTGGTGGGCTGAGTGTCTATAGAATGTGAACAATTTGTGGAGGTGAAACTGCCTCAGTGGAGCAAAAGTCATACCTTGGATGTTTCTACCAAAAACTGCATTACCTTAACCTTTTGGGCTGTAAAAAGTCCTGTAAACGGTTGCACAGCATGCACGCTCCAAAGAAAAGCATTCAAATACAACTTCCATTCCATACTGAAAATGTTGAGGTAAAGTGACATCTTGATTTTGATAAAACAGTTGGATCCACCATATCAATCCTTCATATCAAATCCATCACAACAAAGGATGCTTTATGTGACAGCATGGAATGGACAAGTATGGTGCAACAAATGCTACATTCAATTGATTCACCCACAAATCCACCACACAGACCACAAGAGCACCCCCTGCCTTAATACCTTTGCTACCCTGACAACATGATGCAGTATAAGTTTTGGTAGCTTAATGATAGACTTTGGCAAAGCCAAAAGTGCTGAGGCAAACTTTCCAACCGCGCGCTAGAGAGAGGGGAGAAGAGGAACAACAGGGTTACTCCTGCAAAACAACAGGATTACTACTACAATACAGCTGGGTTGCTGCTACAGTACAAGCAATACTGCTACACTACGCTCCCAGGCAGTCAAACACAAACAGGAGATGCAAATTCAGATCCATATGACACACAGTCTGGGCTTAAGGAAGAGAGCAGAACATTAATGTAACACACTATTGTGTGATTGTTACACAGGCCTGTTCAGACAGGTAATGGTCATCCATGTGACATTACATCTCTGTCCAACGATAACAGAAGAAGACAGGAGGGTCTGTCCAGCGCCTCACCTGGAAGGCTGACTTTCTGGGAGGTTCGTCCTCTTTTTTCTCCTCCTCTTCCTCCTCTTCCTCGCTGTCAGTTTCAAATAAGTAATAGTCTCCACTTCTAACCACTGAGGGAAGAAAGACCCAAGCCAGAGTTCACATTCAGTTTCAGCTATATAGCAAGGGACTTATGCCATGTGACTGTAATGTCATATTATTCATTATATAGATCAATAACTATTGGACTGATTAGCCTGGAAAAGAAACACATAACACATAAATAACATAGAGAATCTGAATGAGCAGAATTTCATTAGTTTTGTTCGATACAAGGAAAAATTAGACCAAAATGCAATTCTTCAGAGCTGCAATTACACAGCTAGTGCACACTGCATAGATTGGGAGACTTTAAAGGTGACAACCCACAGAAGCATCCCTATGACATTAGCATATCAATCAAGCAGACAAGATGAGAAGCGGCTTTACGCCTATACCTAACTTGTTTAGTAGGAAGGTAGATGAATGAATAATTTATTAGCCCACACCTACTGTACTGTACTGTGAGTAAGTGTCTAAATCACAACACAAGAAGGGAACGGAAATAGGGAAACTGCCTTGTGTCCTTGAGCAGAAGATTCACCATGGAGGAGAGGAGAGGAGGGGAACAGGAGAAGAAGGAGAGATGCAGGAGTAAGGGACAATGGCTACCATATATCATAAGGGAATGTATAATAAATATGCATACACTGTATGCATATGAGTGTATAATATTGACATTAGATATAAACAGGGGGTACTTCAGAGGTGGACTGTGACCAGAATGGGGATCAAACTGCTGGTCAAGGAGGAGATCCATACAAGAAAACCAACAAAGCATACACATTTATATAAGCAATGCTTGTATGGATTAGCTTCCAAAAGGGTATCTTCATATCATACCCATTTAGACCACTTTTAAAGTTCCCCTGACAATGTAATGAAAAAGATGTAATGTTTCTCCTCGTTCCTCCCACTCCACCACTGAAGCATTCATCTGCTTGCTTCAGAGAGAATTGGGCAGAGATGAAGTGGGTAGAGATCTTGAGGATGATGAGACTTTACATCTTTTTAGTGACATGTGATTTAATACACAACAGAGCGATTCTCTACTGTGGGCTCCATAGACCAACCCCCCTCACTCCCTGACTATGTCAATCAAACAACAATCCAATAGCATCCACCCAATGGCCTTTTCACTTCTCTTTGATGCAAACTACTTTCTATTTAAGGTCCTTCCACATGACGGTATGTGACCGTAAATATGAAAATAGAAATTGTGTTATTTCCGTCATCTTAGTAAGTAGCTATATCTGAGGTAAGTGCAGAGAGGACTCAGAGTCAAGGTGGTAGGATCCTTAAATAGAGCATGAAAAGGAGTGAGCATGGACAATATGGCACGTGTTGTTGTACAGAGTGTCTGTTGGAGCCCAGGGCAGTGTGGGAATCCCCTGAGTTCTGGTCAAGGACACAAGGACCAATGAGAGCAGAGAAGACAGGTGATTGGTCAACCTACTGGAAGCATGGTCAACCCAAGGCCTCCACCACTGCTTTTTTTTGGCCGTCTTTTTCTCTGCTCCTAAAATAAAATGTTGGTGACAACATGAATGAAAATACTGTCTACATGGACTATAACACTCTTGTCTTTGAATAATCATGTGATTATTGTGTACATTATGGGTGTCCACAGCCAGCTGTTTAGTTGGCTTTATCTGTGAAAGATTTGATAATACTGTATGTCCACTTCACTTAACAAATACACTTAACAAACACCTAACATTGCAATCAATCACAGTGCCATATATGCTTTACAAAATATCTCTGTTGCATGTAACAAAACAAATCCTTGTAAACCTTGTGATCAATCAGTCAATGAAAACTTGACCAACCCAAATCATCTTGGCTTTACCGATCATTTTATGGTTACAAAACTTTATAAAGCTATCAAAATATTTCCCATAGTATACATATCTGACTCCTGTCACTGCAAGCCTTAGACGTCCTCTTGTACTGAGATCTCTGCCATACCATCATCATCATCCTCTTCCTCAGGTGGGATGAGGTTCTGGCCATCACCGGACTCCTGGGTCATGGAGAGGATCTTCTCCTTGCCCTTCTTGAACTTCTGCTGCCGGGTCTTAATCCGGTCCATCCTGGTATCAGCACACAGAAGAGAGCAATTGACCCAAAACGACAACTTACAAGCACCATTGTCTGACCTAAGACATAACTATGAAAAGGCACCTCTATGCTCGCCTCCTTGACCCATATGCCATCTATATACTGTGATATGGATCTCTGTCTGCAATAAAGCTTTATATATTGAAACAGGTCCTCCAAACAAATACGGTAAACAGCATGCTTACTGGAGCTAGCAGACATCAGACATTTAGCATATAACTAATGGATTACATCATGGCTGATTAAAGGCCCCTGTTTCCCAGGGTGCATCATGCCTCAGAAAGAGTTAGCATATAACTAGAAAAGGATCCCACTGTCTCTTCAGCTGCTCCATCGACTTGTTCTCCTCCTCCAGCCGAGCCTTGACTGCCTTCACGATGGTGGCCTGGAACAGCTCGGCCCCTCTGCAGGAATAACGCATGTCAAGATCTCAGCGGGGCGTGTGTGTGTGTTTGAGAGTGTGGTGTGTGTGTGTGTGTGTGTGTGTGTGTGTGTGTGTGTGTGTGTGTGTGTGTGTTTGTGTGTGAGAGAGTGTGGTGTGTGTGTGTGTGTGTGAGAGAGAGTGTGGTGTGTGTGTGTGTGTGTGTGTGTGTGTGTGTGTGTGTTGTTTTTCTGACGGACCCTCTCCCCTGTACCTGGAGGCGAGGATCTGTGCGGCCCTGATGTCAGCTACCACATGCAGGAAGTAGTAGCTCATGAAGACGCGCCGCTGGAGCAGCAGGAAGGCGAAACAGATACTGTCCCAGATGATACCTGCCTCGTCGCTAGGCAACTCACACTGTGTCTCCTCTACCACAACACAAAACAAAACAGCAAAGAGCCAGCCAGGTTAGTTACAGCATTATTACTAAAGAATTTTGAACATGGGGTTTCTACTCATGGGGTTTCTACCATGGGGCATCAAATTGCATCACACTGTGTCTCCTCGACCACAAAAAAAAAAACAGCAAAGAGCTAGCCAGGCGAGTTACAGTATTATTACCAAAGGAATTCTAACATGAGGTTTATATCATTGGGTATCAAATTGGCAACGACGTAATGCACAGATATGATGCATTAGCATCTTAGAAGGTGAATTTCAGAGAGGAGCCATGTGCAAGATAAAAAGTGCAACAACAAAAAAGTTTTTGAGCCATTATCATCATCATCGACTCAAACAATGAAAAATGTCAGACGTAAAATTTAGCATATAAGAACTATCAAACAGCTTGGAAACGAGAGCTAGTGGAGCGCGGTAAGGTCGTGCAGTGGAATAAAGAGACGGACTCCCAGGTCTGGTGTGGGTGAGGAGTAGATTGGATGCCAGCTGTGGTAATAATACACATCAGCAGCTTGTAATTCTCAGGAATGATTTTCAGTGATGAGCTCAGCTGCTGGCACGGCTCGGCCGTTATGACCGCCAGATCACAAGACGGTAAATCTGCAGCGCAGCTTTGCCACCAGAGGAGCGCATATTCACACTGTGCACGGACCTTGGATGACCACATAGTCGGTCTGATGACCAGCCATACTGTACACATTTATGTGTGATTTTTATTAATCAATGTTAATTGATTTTTTTTTATCATACAGTAGTATTTTGAATAGGTTTGATATAATATAAATACAGATGTTTATATACTGTACATTCATTAATAAAACAAATATGATTTAATGTGTGTGTGTGTGTGTGTGTGTGTGTGTGTGTGTGTGTGTGTGTGTGTGTGTGTAATGAAGTAAGTCTGAGTACCTTTCATAGCTTTGATTTCATCGTAGACTTTGTAGTCTTTAATGGTGCAGGCGAGACTGAACAACTGGATCAGCCAGCACTGTTTCACCATCAGGTCTTTGATGTAGCCACAGGCAAGGATCTGTACACACACAGCACATCCAGTGGACAATCAGCCATTTTGTCAACAGCACATCTGCAGATATATCTAACAACTACTGTACACAAT
This sequence comes from Sardina pilchardus, assembly GCF_963854185.1. Taxonomy (NCBI): domain Eukaryota; kingdom Metazoa; phylum Chordata; class Actinopteri; order Clupeiformes; family Clupeidae; genus Sardina; species Sardina pilchardus. The sequence continues at coordinate 22,823,633 of NC_084995.1, read as the reverse complement.
CAGATGGGCTGAACAGGAAAGGGAGAGAATAGGAACATCAGCGTGGAATGTACAGGTATAAAGCCGTGTGCTTCTTACAGACAGTATGTTCTTCATGGTGATGACAAAGATGTTGTAGGCGATGAGGAAGTCCCAGTAGTGGAGGATCTTCTTGATGGGCTTGAGCAGCAGGTCTCCGCCAAAGAGCAGGAAGTAGAAGCAGGCCACCAGGTAGCCCATGCAGAAGATGCTGATACGCGTGGTGCCCGTGATGAAGATGATGGTGAGCACGAACCAGAACAGGTAGCTGAACATGATCACCTTCAACATGTCCAGGTATGACCTGCCAGAGATAGGGGTTGGAGGATTAGTGAGTGACACATACTTTCTGTCTTTCATTCAACAACGCTGTGACTCACAGTGACTCACAGTTCAAGGGAAAGCATACGCTTTTACGCTCATAGGACTTTCTACCAAAAGAACTGCAAAGTGAAATCAAGTCTACAACTTTTGTTTTGTTTGAGCACCTTGCTCCACTAGGTTAAGTACAGGAGTGCTCTTGTCTGGCAATCTCTTACATCTTACATGATTCTGCATATTTGGATTAATTTCCAAGAGAGTACACACCAACACCCCGAGAATATACACCATACATAAATAACACCCACACACACACACACAAACACACACAAAGCACTGAAACTCCTACTACATTTACAAGGCCAGAAGTCCTCCTGTTTGGCCCTGTGTCCATCATGCATCTGTCTCTCTCTGAGACTCACAGGAAAAATCTGAAGCCGCAACAGAGGCGTCCGAGCGCTCTGATGAAAAGTGTGATGCTGCGATACGGCCTTGCTATGATGGGCCCCAAAATGGATGGCTCAACCTTGTCTGTGATGCTCAATCATCACATGGCCCCCCTACAACCCCACCCCCACCCCCCGCTCCTACCTGCACTCCATACTTAAAAGCTACTTATCGAGTTAGGGGGAAAGAAAATAGCATCCGAGCCCAAGAAAGGCCAGGCCAGATGGAGGGAGTGATTGAGGCCCATAGATTTTTCCCTCTTCCATCTGTAACCCGATCGGCCGGCGAGAGAGACGAGAGAGTGCACTGTGTGCCTGAGAGGGAACCAGCCCCGCTAGGTCAGGGTGGGGAGCAGAGCAGAGGAGAGGAGAGGAGAGGAGAGGAGAGGAGAGGAGAGGAGAGGAGAGGTGTCCTCTTAGCCAGGCTTGTTGATGGACAGACAGGCTGTTAATGAAAGAGTTCTCCACTTTGCGCACCAAAACAGTGGGGGATATGGACAGGGTGTAATCAATTAGGGGCCGGCAGTCTGGGACCCAGCACACCCTCTCTCTACCACTTCCTCTCTTTCTCTCTCTCTCTCTCTCACTCTCTCTATCTATCTGTCTCTATCTCTCTCTAGCTCTATCACTGTCTCCATCTATGCCTCTCAATCGCTCTCTTATAGTCTCTATCAGGACACATCTCCTAATCCCTGCGGTTGGGCCATTCCCAGGCCAGTACTCCCAGACAGTATCAGAGATAAGATTATTAGATTGAAATACGTGTACACTATCATTATGGAGTAATGTCTGCCATGCCATTGTTGAGTAGCCTGTTGTAGTGCTATGTAGTCTTTTCTGCTATAGCATAGACATTCTTAGGAAACTTCTATGGCAGTTATATAACTGATATGTGCTTCTGTAAAAACATGCACAAATCCAAAAAAGTAAATTAGGATCGAACATTAGTCTGGGGAGTCTGTGCTATATTTCTACTGCACAAGAGGCATGATCAATGGGCATAAAGTAGTTAAAATGATTCTGTACGCATTCAGATAGTCCCTCAACCAATCAGGCCAACGATCCGGATGCGCCCGGTGGACAAGCCTGTTAGTGATTGGTTCCCACAAACGTGGACAGGAAGCAGAAGAGATAAATGTGCAGGTTTCCAGCCTGAGCTGCGGGGCGAAATACAACTTCTATGGTAGTTCTATAGTGACTGATTTGTACTTCTGTCATTAAAAAAATGCACAAATCCATAAAGTGAATTGGTCCAAATCTTCATCAGGTTATTCAATCAATAATTTCAACAATGCAACCCAGTTTGTTTTAAGTGTTATAAAGCACCAATTTAAAGGTTGTTTTTTTTTTCAAATTGCTCTCTGCAGTCTATTTGAACTCTGTGGTCGAGAATCTGTGGTCCTTCCAAATCGGTGATGAGCCATGTGATGAGCCCAGTTAACTGGGACAGTGATGCATCCCTGAATGCCCTCTGGATGCTCCGCTCTGTACCTGCAGTGGATGAAGTCTGGCACTGGGTTGTAGACACTGAAGGAGGCAGCGTCCAGGTCTCGGCAGATCTCCACGTTGTCTCCGGCCATGAGACGCACGGCCGCCTTGTTCTCATCGTCAAACACCTGCCTCTGCATCGATGCGCACAACAGCAGCATGAAGTCATCTGCATAGAGAGAGAGACAGAGAGAGAGAGAGAGAGAAACAGATAAAGAGAGAGAAAGAAAGAGAGGGCATAGGGGTGTTCAATCATTGAGATAAGAATGTGACTTTTCTCCCTGACCAGACCGGCATTATATTGTGGCGAGGTGCGGTGTAGAGACTATGTTTGATGACCGTTTGATACCGGACCATTAGAAATGTCTGTCACCTTGGATAAACATGTCTGCTGAATACCTGGCCTTTAGCTTTTCCGTTTTTACATGATTTAGAGTAATACCAGAATACAACCAGAGCACCATGCCAAGAGCACACCGTAACGTTTTTATAGGTTTGACCTAAGCAGTATTAGGTGAATCATGGTGGGACTTACAGGCGAGAAACGTGGGATTGGGTTTAGTGTGAAAGTCAGGTAGAAAGAGCCATTTGATCACATTTGAGTCTGTGGTAGAGCTTGGAAACCTCCAGGGGTACTCTGCACACAAAACACAAGACAATCATCAGTAATCTACCACATCTATCTCCTGAATATCTACTTACAGTATAATATAATGGCAATGGGCTTTGGGCATGTATGTTGTCTCTTGTAACTATAAGGCTCTCAGGAACATCAAGCCCCATGACAAAATTAAACACGATCACATTTGGGCACTGCACCATACAGTACATGAGAAACAAAAAATATTACACAGCAATAATAAGACAATATTCCATTGTGATCCCTTGGGGGGGTTGGAAGGGGCAAGTGGCAGCACATCACAAATCAATCCATACTTATGATATATCAAATAATGAAATAAAAGCAAACTATACTGCATTAGATCTTGAAATGTGGCATCATATCAGTATCACTATCAACACCCACACACATAGGTACAAACAACTGTAACGTCAGTGCAGGCTTTGCCACCTTTGCAGGCTGCTGGTGGTATTCCGATGCACATAAAGTACTGCAGGGTGAGCAGGCAGGCCAGGAAGCAGCAGTATTTGGGCCAGATCTCGGCGATGGCTTTCCTCCGCCGCCGGTACATGACTGCTATCAGGCCAAAAGCATGGAACACGGCATAGAGGTCCATCCTCTGTCCAATCACATTGACCACAAGCAGGAAGCACACCTGTTTGATGCACAAATAAAGACGGACAAAATATAATTTGACCTGAATTAAATAGAACTTAATTGAATTTGATTAAACATTGAATATTTGAAGAGCTCTTTTCCAAAACGCTAGAAATCCATTTTTTAAAACGTTAAAAAGTAACGTTGTTTAATTGTGCATTTCAGGTAAAACAATAAAAATGCAGTTGTTTTGCTTTGATTGAGTAATGATAAATCAACTAAACATAACCCAATAAATGAAATTTAATTAAAATGGTGGATAGCCTATAGCGTTTTGGAAAATAACTCTTTTAATTCTTTAAATACATTTAAACTTGTTTCTCAAACCTCAAGCCCAAACTTGTAGAAGGAGTAGTTGATGAAGTATTTGACACAGTTGACAATGCCCATGTCAAGGTGCTGCCGTGTGATGTCATGGAAGATAGTTCTGGACGGGGGTGGGCTGAGGTTGTTATGCAGGCGGTAGTACTCCTGGTGTCGGTAGATGGTCACCTCAAAGGCAAGGATGGCCAGCATCAATAAGTTGTTCTAGAACAAAGAATATTGCAAAATGTCATCAATCATGACAGCACATATACATATACAGTCTGATTCTTGACAATAACTCTCTGGGTCAGAACAAAAAGCACATCAGCAGAAGAAGCATTTTAGCTTTATTAACACGGGAAAGCAGCCAAAAGCCTCATTCATGCTCATTTTTTAAAACAGATAAGGGTAAAGACATGGATGGATGTCAGGATCCATTCTCTGCGTTTATCACGTCCATTCACCTTACGAATAAAGACGAAACGGATCAATGTATGAAACGAACATAGCCATTTACGTTTGAAAAAGGAGCAGGCTTCATTCAGGGACGTTTCCCATCCAAATCAGGTGCTTACTCCTTAACTCACCCTGAGATTCTCCAGCAACTGATCGAACTTCTTCAGACCCACCCAGTTGGAGGGATCAACAAGGTCTTTATACAGTAGGGACTCTTTCAGCTCAACCACCTGCTTCGGTTGATAGCCTTCAGCCTGGAGAGGACACAGGAGTAAGTCAGAAGAAATGGGGCACTTCAGAACAACACTGATGTCTTGGTCTCTCCGTGTCCAGCGTTTGTCATGAATTTTGTAGGATCCATCACAAGCAAGCTGTTTTTGTTTTGTTTTATGCTATTCTTTAGCTTTAAATCAGCATATTAAGAATGAAGATACACTAACACACACACAAACACACATACACACATACACGCACGCACACACACACACACACACACACACACACACACACACACACACATCTTGTATTACTAACCAAGGAACAGTTACTGGAGTATGTGCTTGGCTCAAAGGACTTCAGTTGGTACAACATCTTGCAGATGATGATGACGCAGGTCCAGACGGTGCAGACGCTGGAGGCGAGGGGGCGGAACTGACTGTAGGGCATGGCGAACGCCCACGACACCAGGAACACATAGTTAAACAAGGACACCTGCAATTCAACACACACACACACACACACACACACACACACACACACACACACACACACACACACACATGTAATTGTTTTCATTTGGATCCGAAGAGCAAGCAAGGCAAACAAGATCCAAATATTTTGGGAGGAAACACTGACAAGGTAACAAGGTTAACATGACACACAGACACACGCGCCCGCACACACACACACACACACACGCGCGCGCGTCACAGTGTGCAGAAATATTAGCAATGTACTCCTGTTTGTCGTGTCTTAATATACTTATTACAGTGCATGAAAATGCACTGTACTGTTCTTCCTAGTCTTCTACTTCAACTTCTTATTATTCTTCTTCTAACGCACGCAATTCAGCTTGAACCGTTTAACGTAGAAACTTCATTCAAACTGTGTTACGTAGATCTTACTTAGGACATTGGAGGGATGTATTTTTCAACTTTGAAACTTTTATACTTTTTAAACTATTAGTTAAAAACTATTACAATTCCCCCCATAGACTTAACATTGCTCATTATGACATCATGGCAGCAATTAGACTCATCTGCCAGCTGGCCAGCCACCTGGGAACCAACTGTCATTTTCTCAGGCTTTAAGCATACAATCACTCTGAAGACTACATATCCTGTTAAACTGTTTGCTCTGTCCACAACTGTTTCAAAATAAAAGTCATCACTGCAATAATACACTATAAAATCATTTAACCATTATAACTACTCAACTATTTAACTGTTCAACCATTCCAACTGTCAATTATCTTCAACTATGCCTCCAGTCAACTACATGAAACCTCCATGTACCTAGCAACCAACATAGCAACCATTAAAATTAAGCGTTTATGACCGTTTCCATAGCAACCAACATGATTATACTACTGTAACTTCTTTATTCCTCATAGTGGCCACCATGTATACCCTAGCAACAAATGTTTTAATATAAAAGTCCTCACTAGCAAGTTAGCTAGTTAGCATGGTTAGCATAGTTAGCATTGTTACCATAGTTAGCATTTTAGCATAACTGTTAGAAATCATTAGCTAAGTTAGCTAATCAATCTGGTTAGCATTGTTAGCATAGTTAGCATTTTAGCATAACTGTTAGAAATCATTAGCTAAGTTAGCTAATCAATCTGGTTAGCATTGTTAGCTTAGTTAGCATTGTTAGCATTTTTAGCATTACTGTCAAAAATCATCAACTAAGTTAGCTAATCAACCTGGTTAGCATTGTTTGCATAGCTAGCATTTTTAGCATTAGCAACTGCTAGAAATCATTAGCTAAGTTAGCTAATCAACCTGGTTAGCACTGTTAACATAGTTACCATGGTTAACATTTTTACCATAACTACAAGAAATCAGTAGCTAAGTTAACCAATCAACCTCATTGTTACCATAGTTAACATTTTAACATGAATAGAAATCATTAGTTAAGTTAGAACTGGAATGTTTAAGCTTTAAACTGTCTACCTTCACACTATCAACTTTCTTTAAACTATGCAATCACCATGTTTACCCTAGCTACACCTTAGTAACCATATCTACATTATCTATCTATTTTTGCATTTTCATGCACTGGTAATTCCTTGGAATTGCATTTCTAGTTTTATTTTTGTGATGTTACTGTGTCTTGTGTGCTGTGTTGTGATTTTGCTTTGCATTCATGTGTGAGCCTTTATAATCCCTTGACAGGTGATCCAAATCAATCCTGAACTGATGAAAATGAACTGAAGGACTCTGAACTATCTAGCCTATTGGAGCAGGACTGCCTAGTTATATAAATGGGGAACAGGTGTGGGGGAATGCTTTTTGCAACTATATTTGCAGGACAAACAAGCTCAGAACCAGAGGGGAACCAGGACAGAGCAACTGCGAGCGTGGATGCAAGGAGTGATGATGTCATCGAGCTGGAGAACTGTGTGTGACCGACGAAGCATTGCTGACTGTTGGTTGCACTGAGCTGGCTAGTGTTTTCATGACTGCGGTGTACAGTGTAAATTCAGTGCTATTTTAGTGCAAAGTGATTCAACAGAGGATGGGGAATAACAAGTATTGGGATAAGACATTCAGGCTTTGGAACAGAGATAGATTCAGCAACTATTCATGGGTTTCACCAGGTCCCTTTCCACAGGTGTATTAATCAAGCACCATGCAGCCTGCATTCATAATGTGGGCGCTTGATTTTATACACCTGTGGAAAGGGACCTCATGAATAGGCTTTTTACACACAGAGTATGAGGCATGCGGTACTGATGAAGTATTCCCAGGGCCTCACCTCTTTGACTGACACCAGTATGATGCAGGAGGAGACGATCTTGATGATGTGGATCTCCAGGAGCCACCAAATGAAGAGCTGGAGCTTGTGGAAATATTCCAGAAACTTCAGGAAGAGGACAGTCAGCCGGTCCACCACCAAATGCCACTTGTTCTTCAGGTCTACACGCACCAAAACTTATGATCAGTTCAAAATGTACAAATATTCAGGAGCACACATTTACATCTTATGTGTACCTTACTTTCATTACATACATTGTGCACCTAAAACATAGCTATGATTATGGTTAGTGGCAATACTGACCATAGGATCATCCCCTGCTTTACAGTAGTAGGTAACGAGAGCAGGGATGGGATGAAACTAACTGACTGAAGCTGACCCTCATAATCCTCACCCCCTGGAAGGGAGGGTTGAAGGAAAAGAAGGAAAGAAAAAAAGACAGGAAGGAAAGAACTTCGTCCCTACCTGAGCTCTGGTCAGAGGGGGGCTCTGGCTCTGAGGCAGCGCTCGGGACGCTGCGGACGCTGGGCACGCTCCGGACGCTCTCGTCCTGGCTGGACAGCATCATGGACGGCTGCCTGGACTTGGGCCTCTCCAGCCCCACCACCAGCACCAGCTTCTCGTCCTCCCGCTCCGGCTCCCGCTCCGAGCTGCCGCTCTGCTCCTTCAGCAGCGGGTCGGGGGACGACGAGCTCAGCATGGTGATGTCCGCCAAGCTGCCCTCGGGGTGCGCCAGCCTAGTGGGCACGGGGAGGGGGGGGGGGGGGGGGGCGTTACAGCAGCAGCACAGAGACAGTAGGGATCGCACACACATGCAGACACACGCACACACACACAGGTGTACACGCACACAGATCCACACACACACACACACACACAAACACACACACACACACACACACACAGACATAAGGGATTGCACACACATGCAGACACACACACACACACACACACACACACATAAACGTACACACATACTGACCCACACACACACACATACACATACACATACACATACACATACAGACAAACTCATGGAATCAAAGCATCACAGGTTCAGCCTAATGATCTCATACAGCAGCAATGCAGCCTCACGGAGGCATGTCAGAGAAGCCATAGCCCATGTCCTTTGCCATCTCAAAGTAAATAAAAACAAACAAGTACTGTACATATAAATACAAACGAAAACAAGCAAGAAAACAAATGTGAATTATCAATAATTCCCAGTGATAAAGAGCATACAAATCATAAAGAAAAAAACTTTAAGAAATTGATTTGTCATCGCAATAATCCTGGTCTTGGCATACTGTTGGGTGTGGGGATTTGATGCTGCTATTCAGGACTGCAGGGGGAACAGACTCAGGCAGTGGCGCTCAGGGTTTCTCTGGGATTGCATGACATGGCCGCATGTCAGGGTCAAGCTTATAGGGACCTCCAACACAAACCCACTTACTTGCTCTCGGGAGAGGGGATTTTTTCCTTGATGCTGATCAAGAAAGAAGTGAGTTATGGAGGGGAAAGAGAGACAGATGAAAATACACGCTTGATATGGCGAAGTCCTCTATTTCTTTCTGTGGAGGGAAGCTACGTTTACAGAGAAGCGATGCCTTCATTGTAAGAGCATAAGCCAAGGGCATCACAAAGGTGTGGGACTAGGACAGGAAGTGCTGAAAAAGAGAGTGGTTTAATCATGCAACGTTGTGCTTAAGTGAGAGAGAAGGAGAGGACAGTGTTGGTGAGGATATGGATGAAGGGTTGTCAAGGCTGCATAACAACAAGGCAGGAATAACAGGAAGTCAGGAAGTCAAAGTGTGGACCACCAAGGTCCTGGTGGTTAAGACTTAAGGGGAAACAGGGTCAGCACAACTACATGATACAGAATACTCTATCTCAGAAAGCTACAAACAGTCAGTCCAATGTGTGAGTATGTCCACTAGATTGTATATATACTGTATATATAGATTGTATATACTGTATATATACAGTATATATACACAGTAGCTGTATGATATTGGAAAAACTGTTTGCATATTCACTTAGTTCCCAGAACAAATTACATACAGTAGAGCAATACATTGAGTGGGGCACAGAGGTAGGGAGGGGGGGGGGGACTGAGTCATTCACATAGAGTCTATGGGAACCAGAAGAAGCAAGCAGTGACCCACCTATTCATGATAAGATAGACACGGCTAACGACTTTGGCATAGCTGTGTCAGGCAATGGATGGATGAACAGATGAAGAGAGAGAGAGAGAGAGCGAGAGAGAGCGATGAGAGAGTGAGGATGAGTGAGGCAAAAGCAGTATTCAGAACACATCAAGATAGCGTGGCACCCAGGCAGATGGTAAAATGGGCATGAGAGATGGCATGAGATAGCATAGATAGAATTGCAATGGAAGAGCAAGCAATGACTGATCAATGACTGATTATCATTACGTCATACTACAACAGATGACAAGTCTCTGGATTGCGATTGAAAAGATGACTGAAGAGTCGTAAAGCAAAGTTGAAAGTGACAGTAAAGAATACCTCCGGAATAAAAACAAACTAGTTTTCTGGGCATGTAGCTACCTGTATAAATGTTGTCGGTATGTGTTCAGTTTCCATGTGAAAAATATACTTTCCACATTGAGCACTATGCTAGTGAGTGTGTGGACTCTTAAATAGGCTAGTCCTTACCTAGAGACATTATGGTTATGGTTACGGTTATGGTTATGGTTACTGTATTTAGCAGATACATTTATCCAAAGTCACTTACAATGTTATGAGCCCCATCAGTCTCTGCAGACAACTGATCTTATATTACCTGATCCAGTCTCCATTTCTATTATCACATGAGACAACACAGGGATCTGGGGTCAACAACACTGGAGTCTGGGGTCAACAACACTGGGCTCTGGGATCAACAACGCTGGGCTCTGGTTCTAGACTGGGAGGGGTCTCCACAACTCTTACCTGTAGATGCTGCTGTCCTGTTTGGTGACGACGGCCTTGAGGTCGGTGAGCTGCAAGAAGCGCTCGTGGAAGTAGTGCAGGTGCAGGATGGTGACCAGCAGGAAGGACGCGGGGATGAAGATGCGCGCAAACAGCTCCGTCGTCACAAACTGCTCCAGACCGAGATCCTTCAGTCTGCAACAGAGAGATGAACAGAGAGAGAGAGAGAGAGAGAGAGAGAGACAGAGACGGACAGACAGACATATAGGCAGACAGAGACAGACAAACAGAGAAACACACACAGAGAGACAGGGAAGACCGGGACAAATGAGCAAGAGAGTGTGAGAATGAGAGAGAAAGTTGTCCTTCTTTGCTATGCTGATCAGTCTTGCGCAACACTATAGCTCACTATAGCACACCTTCACTCTTACACATGACAGGCCTGTGGACTAGCAGGATTATGTTAATACACATGAGCTAATAGACATCTGGGTATAGACCACTGTCTCACCCTGACATGACGTGAACACACTGCAGTGGGCTGCAGTAGTTCTACTCCAGTACTGACCTGACATGGCTGAACATTAGAATACCATCAAAAGCATTGGATCTATCTGGTTTCACCCTAACATGGTGTGTTGCCATGATACACAGTATATATTGTATATACCGGTATACTGTATGTATGTATATGTATACATGTAGGCATTATTAGATTACTAGAGTAGGTGCAGTCGTGTCCGGGTTTCCCAAACTTACTTCTCCTTCTCCCAGCCGGTCATGTTGTGCCAGATTCTGGGCGAGTTCTCAAACTGGAAGGTGTAGACTAGAATGAGCACCAGCATGGTGTACACCACCACGGACATCCAGAAATACTTCAGGATCCTCCTCCACCACTCGTAGTGAACCTGACAAACAGACAGCATCATCATCAGTACTGCTTTTTTTGTGATCAAATCTCCAGCAGTTTAGAGAGGAATCACCTTTTTTTAGGGGAAACTCATCAAATAAATTAACACTTTAGTGTATGTACTGTACTATTCAATACGTTATGCACTGAAAAGCACTAAGGAGCACTATAAGGGGCTAAGGTGAAAATCACTAAGGTGCACTATAGGGGGCTAAGGTGAAAAGCACTAAGGTGCACTATAGGGGGCTAAGGTGAAAAGCACTAGGGTGAACTGAAGCAGGTCAACTGTAAACTGCATTTCAAAAAATGCCTTTAGGTCATTTGCAAACTGGCCAAGACCGGAATGAAAGCGAATGAACGTTTGGGACGGAGAAGGTCAGCCTGTGCACCTGGTAGAGGGCCACGCAGAAGAGGAACATCATCATGTAGATGATCTTGTACATGGCGTTGCCGCCCTGGAAGCTGACGAAGAAGAACATGCCGCCGCAGATGTAGATCCAGTACTTGACCAGCAGGGCCATGACCATGTTGCCCAGCACCTGCATGAGGTCATTCTCGTCCACTTCAGCGTCCTCCTCCTCCTCCGGGTCCTCTACATGACAGCAAGACCACAGCCACACTCAGACCAAAGCACACGAGCCAAGCACACTTCTCACAAGAGTTACAAATGTAAACATAACATGACTGTGTAGGCACAGCAACGGAAATGTACTCATACACTTGAAAACACAACAACAAGTTGACTGAATGCAATAAAGTTATGATAAAATGTCACAAAATACAGGTAAGTGACTAATTGTGTACAGTGTGTAAAAGACTGACTCATAATTGACTCATAACAGACACACATTCCAATTCCCTGCCTGTATCTGCATAATCATCTCAAGAATCGTTGGCGCCATTAGCGGTCTCACCCTTTTTCGGAACGTCCACTTTCACGTCAGACAGGTCCGTCTCCGTCTCCGCCTCTGCCGCCGCCTCGGCCTCCTCGTTGAGCTTGTCCTGCCGCTCCGTCAGCGTCTGATGCAGCAGCAGCCAGAAGCTCAGCAGGCACAGGATCTACAGCGGGGACGCAGCCGAGCACGGGAAGAGACTCTCAACACAAACTCACCCAGCACAACACAACATAAAGAGCTTCATAGGGGCCCTATAAAGCTAGATTCACACTAGCTCTGACCTAATAAAAGTCAGGTTATAAGAAAATGAACTTGTTTTTGCTGGAGCCTGTTACTTACACAAATGTCTTTTGACCTTAAACTGTAAAACAAACTAACCCAATATCGTTAGGTTTCCCAACAGCGCTTCCCAATCATCTCGAAGGCCCTTCACTGGTAAAGTCTAAAATGTGCAGGCGATACCATTCACAAAGCTTTTTCCGCTCTAATGAATTAATGCTTAGCTCAGAGTACAAGTGAGCCTTGAACACAGCCAATACTGTCGATGTGCAACAGCACCCCAATGAGGCGATCAGTGTGTTCATTATTGCCTGGACGAGTGCCTGGTCTCTGCTGCCGTGGGCGGCCCTGTCCGGTGTTTACCTTGGAGCCCAGGTCGGAGAAGGGGACGGGCGACTTGAGGAAGAGGCCTGGCACGCCCGGCACCCGCTCGATGCTCCAGATGTACTGCAGCAGCAGGATGAGGTTGCCGTAGGCGACCATGAAGGGGGAGCTGAGCATGGCGTAGCGGCGGCGGTCGCGCACCATCCACAGCATGCAGGACCACAGCAGCAGGACGAACGTCAGCCAGCTCACGTACGTGATGCTCCACGCCTGGACACACGCGCACGCACACACACGCCCACGCACACACACACACACGCACACACACACACACACACACACACAAGCCAAAAGTTGGACAGCATACAGCTGATACTGATCACGCAGACATTTTAAGGTTTCAGTAACCTTCACTGGACAGAACCCATTAGTAAAAGAGTACTGAATCATGTCAGGTAAGGCAAAAAAGATTATTATAGCACTGACGCAATTCAACATGCTTTACATTTAAAACAGACTATATTGGGACAATACTAACCAGATATTTGGACAATACTAACCATCGAAAAGTAGACACTATGGAAGTAAGCGTTCAGTGCACACTAGCAGTGTACTGACGGAAGTATGCGGTTTGAGACACAGCCCAAGGGCCCAGTGATACACTCACCATCATGGCGATGAGGGCGCAGATGTAGCTCTGCTTCATGACGAACCGGAACACCTTCACCACAGCGCTCGGCCCTTTCTCCTCCTCCTCCTCCTCCTCTCCTTCCCCCTCATCCCCCTCCTCCCCATCCTCCTCATCCTTCTGCTTCTCCTCCTCTGGGATGTCTGTCACTTCGTATACGCCACTGTCTTTTTTCTCTGTGCAGATTCCACGGAGATAAAGACATAGATGGACAGAGAAGAGGAAAGAGTGAGCATTAAACGTGAGCACAGGTAAAACAATTATGTACTGATTTACTGTACTAACATGCATGTCAGTCTGCAGAAAGTGAATGCGGTGACTTGCAATACTATATGGAATTAACCAACCATTCACTCTGTAGTAGAAACATTTTATAACTCACTTTAAACATGAACATCAGCTTCTGATCACACCAAAACTTGTCAACCAACTACCCATGTGACCTTTTGAACACTTGTTGATGATGCAACTGCCTTGTGACCGTGTGACTGATCATTGTTGATGAGGCCTTTCTTCTTGATTGAATCAAGAAGAGGCAAGGCCTTTAAATTCAGAGAGAACACATAACGCAGGAGACTCAGTAGGCCATCGCCCTAAGTGGTGTGCTACGCCGAGTCTCCGGCCGTATAGTCTTGAACTTGTCTTGTCTTGTCTTGTCTAAGTCTTGTTAGCTAATAAATGTCTTACTATGTTTTGCAATCCCAAACTGCCTTTGTCTGCTTGAATTGAATTTTCTTACTTCAACTCCATCAGGTAAACAACGCTTGTTCTCACGCTCATAATTAATCATAACTTGCTGAGCTCAAAACTGAAATGTATCTGAAATGTATAATTCAATGAAGGGCACAGTTGAACCGACTGATCATGAAAGCAAACAGCTGTCAAGCAATGGTTAAATAACAGAACACATGACAACGAACAGAGAGATAGTGCAGGGCAGGAAGTCTACTTGGGAACACTCAAACACTCAAAGTCAAACACTCAAAGTGTAACAAACTGCAGTCTTGGTATCTCCAGGGCAGAGGATGATGTGGAAAAAGAGAAAGGAGAACAAAAGTAAAGGTTGCTTTTGACATGGTCCGAATTTACTGTTGTTGTTGCTGCTGTTTCTGAACATTTTTCTGATTCCTCTATTCATCTAGCAGGCACTTTTAATCCAAAGTGATTTATGTTAACTATATTACAAGGGACTACAGTGGAAGGGCACAACAGTGGAAGCCGGGAATTTAACCCACAACTTTCAGGCTAGTGCACCCCAGCTCATTAACCACTAAACCACTAAGCCACTTTTAATGTGCTGTCACCTGTAGTTTTGATGCATTCTCCGTAATCCCTAATCTATCAAACTGTCTATCTGTCCTCCCATGTGTTTGTGTGAACCTCCCTCCCACAACCTGCATGCAATATAATCATAAGTAAGAAAAGCTCAGGGTGCCATTCTGTGTACCTTTGTCATGCTTTTTCATTCATGTGCGGTCAGTTTGTGGATAATCATGCCACGTTTTAAGGCGCCAATAAAACATATAAAATAAAATAAAATAAAATAAAATAACACCTGAAATGGGAGTTCAGGTCCATCTGCCCCTCAGTGTGTTAATGCTGTGGAACACCACTGATGAGAATGGTCTCTGCCATTCACCACTCAACAGCTCACTCTCACCACTGGACTCTGCTTGGACCCGCACACTTAGACTGAGAGGTTTTGACCACACAATTAGATTTTTGAGAGGCTTTTGTCAGACGTCTGATTCACCTGATATCAAGTTGGTTTGGTCCACTTTGTACTGAGGGGTGGAGTAGACGTCCATTCCGACAGGCCCGTTTTCAGTGTTTCGGGTGGAGACGTAGTCAAAAGACGTCCCGTTTGAAGAGACGACAATTGCCTGAGGTCAGGGGAAAAAACTTACTACAGAGAGGCGAAAATCCCACACACGGTATTGTGAATGTGTACTTTATACAAGCATGTGTGTAAACAAACTTGGTGTAGTGAGCATGTGTGTAAGTAAACACACTACTTGGTGCAGTAAGCATGTTTGTAAGTGTGCACACTTGGTGCAGTGAGCGTGAGTGCATGTGTGCACACTTGGTGCAGTGAGCATGTGTGTAAGTATACACACTTGGTGCAGTGAGCATGTGTGTAAGTGTGCACACTTGGTGCAGTGAGCGTGTGTGTGCAAGGGTGCACACTTGGTGCAGTGATCAGGGAAAAGCTCTCAGGTGGCCATTAGACAGGTGAAAGGGCAGTCTATTGATTAGTGCATACGAGAGGCTAACCTCAGAGGTGCTGTAGCCATCCTGTGTGGTGGAGAGTAGCTGTTGGAGAAGAGAAAGAAGAGTGAGAGAGTGCGAGAGACGGAGAGAGAGAGAGAGAGAGAGAGAGAGAGAGAGAGAGAGAGAGATGGGCAGGATAGGGGAGGAGGAAAAAGAGCAAACAAGGCAAGGTGAGGTGATGAATGAGGGGAGGAGGCAGAAGGCCCTGCCCCTGTTGAGCGGCGCAGACAAGGCAGGAACAAAGCAGACAGGCACTATTCAGTTAACTCTGGCCATTAGTCACCTACACCGTGGGGAATAAAAGCTTTTAACTGTGAAGGGGAGAGAGAGAGAGAGACAGACAGAGAGAGAGAGAGAGAGAGAGAGAGAGAGAGAGAGAGAGAGAGAGAGAGAGAGAGAGAGAGAGAGAGAGAGAGAGAGAGAGAGAGAGAGAGAGAGAGGTGGGTGGGGGGGTGGAGGGAGGTCAAGATTGCAAAGCCCACTCCCTCTGCAGTTATGGGAACACAGCCACGGCTAACTGGACACTAGCCAGAGTGCAGCGGCCAGGAATTACTCTGTGAGTGTATTTCTATGAGTGTACAGGAGGCCATTTTCAGTCCCGTTCAGCCCCACTGGCCAGCATGCAGCAGAAGTCTTTTAGTAGCACCAGCTGGCCTACAGTACAGCAGGCTTTAGCTTTGAGCAGGAAACACTAAAGAAACTACGCATTCCATTTGAACAAATATTAGCAACTAATGTATCTGTATTTCCCACATGACCTTAGTGAACCCCGTTTTGTCTCACGTTTCTCTCATCTGTGCGCTGGTGCGCCTTCCACCACTGTTGCCTCTTGTGCTCCGCAGTGTGGCCACTGCTGTTGCCCACGGCGACATCCTCCTCGTTCTCCTCCAGCTCTTCCTCGTCCTCATCCTCCTGGAGAATAAGGAAGCAGTCAGATGTGAGATTGCAACCGCCCAGTTCAAGCAGCAAGAAAGTCATACTCTACCGGTGCTCGGGAGCATTTACGAAATCAATGTATTAAGAGGCGATTATGTGGTAGTAAAGAAGTTATGATGGGGTCTTCGACACATTAAACAGACTGCAAGACTGCTTCTATCAGCAGGACAAGGCAGCGCTTTAACTGTTTTCATCCAATCGTTAATTTGTCACAGCGTTTTTAGTATCAATCATGGCCCCTGGTGAGGTCACTGTGCCTGTCGCCAGCCACAGATTTACACGGCTATCATACCTCGTTATTGACCCGCTTTCAATACGCCACGCAGAGGGAGGCATCACAACAGGGCGGTCGATAACGCATACACACCAAATCTGTAAGGAGTGGACATTGATCCACGTCCCTGTAAAAGCCCTACACTGCCCTACGCTAGAAATGCTGACTATCAGAGGATAGAGACCAGAGAGAGAGAGAGAGAGAGAGAGAGAGAGGAGGGGGAGGGGGGGCAGAGAGAGAGAGCGAGAGAAAGTGAGGTCCTGATGATCGACCTTGGTGTCCAGAAGGCACAGAGGTTAACAAAGGCTTTACTATCGCTACAATCATTGACAAGGTCATTTCAATCAAGGCCCTCGGCGTGAAAGCTTCATAAAGGATTTACTGGCGATCATATTATTTACAAGGCCATGTCCAATCAAGGCCTAGGGCGTGAATGCTCCCCCAAGCTGACTTCATAATAAAGTGACCCCTTGACCTCAGGGACCATGTGTAGGTGCTTTTAAAAATGTATTTTAATTAAGGCGCAATCTACACAGACTGTTTATCGAGCATTTTGTCAGCTGACGATTGGACGACTGCAGTCGATAGCGGAGTTAACCAGATATTACTTGAGGAGGTGTAAACGCATGTCGTGTTCCCCTGATGCTGGAGACATACAGTATGCATGTGTGTATTTGTACACCACCTAACCCAGAGGTGGGACAGCCACATCAAAACTCACTGCAGAGGGGAAGGAGCAGTCAGACATACTGTACGTAGGAGATCAAGGAGTATCAGTTTCATCCAGATGTAAAAGTAATCATGTCTCAGGCATGTGTTTGATTTCAGGGATGTGATGAAATAAAACAATGCCTCTTCAAAAAGATATTAAAGAGGAGGACTTCAGACACCTTTGTATACTGTATGCATATGCACGTTGCAGTATGAGCAATAATGTGTCCCACTTTTCCACTTGGAGAGTAAGTGTATTGAAAAAGCATTGGTGAGAGGGCACAGAAAACATCCCTGCTCCCTTCTCACCCCCAACACAGCTCAGCTGTGCAGCACTGGGTGGGTGAGGGCTGAAAAAGCACACACCACTATCAGTGAGATTCACACAGATAAACCCGTCAACACGTCCCTCTCCTTGACACGGTATTGAGCGTAGTGTTGCTGTTTTTTTTACGGCTGCAGATTTCCGTAGATATCTCCTGTGCTGTGCTGTGCTGTGCTGTGCTGTGCTGTGCTGTGCTGTGGTGTGCTGTGTTGTGCTGTGCTGTGCTGTGTGCTGTGCTGTGCTGTGCTGTGCTGTGCTGTGCTGTGCTGTGCTGTGCTGTGCTGTGCTGTGCTGTGCTGTGCTGTGTTGTGCTGTGCTGCGCTGTGCTGTGCTGTGCTGTGCTGTGCTGCGCTGTGGCGGGCGGTGCCTTTACCAGGGGCTCCTGCAGCCACAGGCGGATGAGTGTGGCCAGCGTGTAGTACAGCACCAGGAGCATGATGGGGTTGACGAAGTGGTGCCACTCCAGCGTGGGGTTCACCACGAACCTCCAGGTGGAGGAGCAGTCAGTCTGGATGACAGGAGAGATGCCGAACACACTGCATAAACACAAACACAAACACAAACACAAACACAAAAAGAGGGACACCTAGAGTTAGAGCAATGTCTTTACATGACATTACAGTGAAATCAATTATATATCTCAGAACAAATGGCTGGTAGCTCTAGTTTAAAAAAACGTTTATCCATGGTATCTAAATGTATTTTCACAATATCGAGTGCTCTTATAATATAAGAAAGAAGTTAATCCAGGCACTCCAAATACGGTGACGACAAGGAAGGTACATGGATACTTCCTCGCTATCATCGTAATTGGAGTGTCTGGATTAACATGATTTATATATCTGTTTGACTGTAACCCAGATAGACAAAGCGCGCTGACAGTCAGCAGATTGAATTTACTTATGAAACAAACCAATCAGTCAATACAGTTAGACAGACGACATCAGTTAATGTGTGGAGCACATCAACAGCACACGTTCATTGGTATTAGTATAAAGCTACTCAACTAAACCGCTAGCTCCCCACCATACTGCATATCAATGTAGTAATGAATCTGTCGGTTGACTATAACTCGTGGGTGTCTGTTTAGTTCAGTACAGGACGCCTGTCTGACCCCACACCAGCCTACTGCATGTTTCGGAATCAGCCCTGTTGGCTTTCCACTGCGCATTCTCCACCCACTTAACAAGCCACTTCCTGAATGGGCTTTTCCTGCACCTGGGCATGGCCAGGTCACATGACCTGTTTCCATTGTGCGTGTCGGGCAGGAAGTGGAGAGGGGGGGGGGGGGGGGGGGGGGATGGGGCGTCTGTCACCAGGCCCTGTTCATGCGGAGGCTGCCCCCAAGGCCAGGCGTCTGTCAGCAGGCACAATTAGGCCACGCTCACCTCTCCATCCACACAGACACCCGCGCAAACACGGCAGGCTCCAGCATGGGGACGCTGATCCATCATCAGCACGGCGCAGTGTTAATGTAATGCCAGAGAATGACGCCGGAGCACCCAGCCATCCAAATGGCTGGATTACGTCTAGGAGTAGAAGCATCTAGAAGCTTCTGGAAATCAGAACTAACCAATGCAGGTAAGTTTAGTATTCCATACACATGATTGTCGCAAAGTCAAAACAACCTACTGTAAGTACTGTACATTTGAATGTGTAGAGGCACAGATATCTCTCTTCGCGTTGTTTAAATGAAGCGCAAAGTTGCACAAATGACTTCTCTTGTCATATATAAAATTAAAGGTCTAACAGTTTTTGCTTCCGCAAGTTGCAACAGTGCTCTGCTGAGCCCCAATAACTTATTATGCTTGTGTTGTTGCCCTCGCAGTCTCAGTAACCCCTACAGCCAGCGGGTTGCTCCTCGGTCCGTCGGAGGGGCAGAGATGGAGCGGAACAGCCCCACAGCGAGAGGGTTCATCTCAGGCAGGGCTATACATAGCCGTAATGACACCGCGCCTGAATTAGAGTCCCTAAAATCAATAGGAGTCAAGGACAGAGATGCAGAGGCGCAGACAAACAGCCGTCAGGACACAGCGCATCAGGAGCAGGCCGGAGGAGGAGGAGGAGGAGGAGGAGGAGGATCATCGTCGCCTGACAGCTGTACTGCTGGAGCGTGACCAACTGTGTTCCACAGGAGACGAGGAGCCACGCTAGCCTGGTCCTACCATACTCTCGCACATTCATAATGTACAGAGAGTCTGGCCACTCTCCACTGCCAAGCGTGAACTTCCTTGAATGCGGATACTCTGTTGATGTTTAAAACGGTTGGATCTGCCCAGAGCCACTCAGATCTGCCATAACCAATCACTAACGTTTGGTCGTGACGGGACATGGTCAAACTAGGGCACAACCTCAACGTCATCGTTCTCAGCTACTCCCTCTGTTATCTGATTGGACCGGCACATTGTTGTCTTGAGAAAACCCGTGAAAATACCGCAGACCCAGACTCTCTGTACATTATGAATGTAGGAGAGCATGTTAGGACCAGGCGAGAGCCACGCTAACAAGCCTCTCTCAGCTCTCACACGCTACTACCACATGGCCACGCTGCAGATGCACATCACGTCGGGTCACACAGTAGCTGTGTTGAACTGAAGATGAGCCGTCACAGACAGACCACCGTATGCCTACATTTAAGAGAAAGATGAGTGACCACCTGACCTCAAGGACCACCAAATGACATACGGACTTGAGTCAGGTCACCACACAGACCACTAAACCAGCATGTTCCAGTGGAGAGGAATGACCACATCACCCCATTAAGGAAGACCACTACTGACCATGTTTCACTTCAACCATGCATACATGGCCCCAGAGACAATCAGAGAGAGGAGCGACCACATGTCATCACACAGACAAGAAGCACAATTCTGTTATGCCTCCATCCCCACCACCACCCCCACCCCCACCCACGCACACACACACACACACACACACACACACACACACACACACACACACACACACACACACACACACACACACACACACACACACACACACAGTTTCAGAAGCCTGAGGTTGCTCTTGCCCTCAAAGACCCAAAGCAAAAGCTCAGGACCCGCCTGATTGCGGTAAACCTGCAGCGCGACACCCCCCTGTGCCGGAAACCAGGCCTCCTCCTGGCTCGGCGTGTCTGGCCACAGACTGTGCGGAGCTTCAGATCTCCAGAGCGGAGCTGTGCGGAGACGAGCAGAGCAGGCGGGGGGGAGGGAGGGAGGCTGGTTGATGGTGGTGAGGGTCGTAAACGTGGGGGAGGAGGGGAAAGGGCACGCACATGAAACACGCCTCTGTTTGTTGCTACTGTTGCTGCTGTTGTTATTGGCAGCCCAGGTCGTTTTACAGCACATTTCACCACAGGCCCACACACACAGATACAGCCACACACAAAGATGAGGGGGGGGGGGGGGGGGAGTTAAGACATACACACACATACACACACACACACACACACACACACACACACACACCCATCCTGAATACCCACAACTGTATAAACACAAACACAATAAAAAGCATTGATGCACGCGCACATACACACACACACACACACACACACACACACACACACACAACCACACAACCACATTACTTTTCACATTAACTAAGATTACCACACTAACAAAGCCGGACACAAACACACACACACACACTCTCTCCTAACAAACCACCACATTCCAGCCACACAATCAACTTCAAGCTGCTCTCACTCTCTCCCCCTCCTGAATAATTTAGTGTGACAGTATTGATTAAAGGAGAAGAATTTAAAAACAGGATTACGCTGAAATAAACCCAAACACTTTAGCTCCTGTGAAGTAGTGCTGTGAAGTAATCAATGGGCGGAGTGGTTTGTGGTGGTGCTGGCCCCTGACCAGTTAACTTCCCGGCCCACACAGATGGACAAATGGCGTCTGCGTTGTGGCCCTCTAACGCAATCTGGACGATGATACCAAATCTGGCACCAGCCTCAAAAATATCTCGCTATTCGTCGACTTAAGGCAGTACCATTCAAAATAATGTACTATTTTAGACAGTAACGTCTACATAAAAACGGGGCTTGAAGTAATTAAACATCTTTATTATATAATAACTCTAGAAGTTGTGCATGGCAGAAAAATGAACTCATAAATGCCATATGCCAAAAGCAAATCATATAACTCGTGTTTGGTGGAGCAGCAGTCATTTCACTGCCTGACAATTGGTCAGCCCCAGTTTGATTCCTGACCCCACATCTGCGAGTCCACGGGACTGTGGATAAATGTGTCTGCTAAAAACCAGTCAACTTTAACTTTTTAACTTCACTCAAATAAATGCTCTCTCTCTCTCTTTCTCTCTCTCTCTCTCTCTCACACATACACACACACACACACACACACACACACACACACTCATGGATTTCAAGCATCACAGTGTCTAGACAGGCATGGACCCTGACCTGACGACAGTGTCGTTGTGTGAGAAGCTCTCCTGGATGAACTGGAACTGGTAGAGGTAGAGCACCACGATGTGTCCGGCGCTGAAGATGGCCATGAGCACGCACAGGCAGCTGAACAGCAGCGTGTCGAAGGTCCGGCACAGTGACCACCACGTGCACAGGCCCAGGAACACCAGGAAGTACGTCAGGGATGTCACCGACGGGAGCATGATGCCTGCGGCGGAACATGACGGAGAAAGGGAGCGACAGAAGGGGTGGGATGAGAGGAAAAGAAAGGGCGTGAGGTAGAGAGAAAAATATAGAGATGCTAAATTATGACATGCTGCAATATAAACTTGTCTTCATCCCTTAACCTCAAAACAGCATAATTATACTGTATACTGTGCAATATACATGTAGGCATATGATCATATACCATGCAATCTATATGTATGTTTGTAAATTAGATTGTAGTCTTTATCATAAAGGGCCCTCACTTATTTAGTGGGCAAAGTCTGTCAGCAAGCTAAGTTGTTGTGCATGAAATACAACTATCGTGTAACATGTGGAGGCATTGGGCTGACTCATCAATGTTGCACTTCCATGTTTTGGTCATGATGTTAAACTAGCAAACTGATTTTGTTCTAGTTGTTAAATGAGCTTTATCTAGACTTAAGACTTTGCACTTTTCACTTTGCTCTTTGCCCATCATTCAAATGATGCCCCCGTGATGCATAGAGTATATTGGCATATTGCTGATGTCATAATCAGTAGTCATGACGCTGACCTGTGAGACCCAATAGGATGGTGACCACCACCTTCCCCGCAGTGGTGATCAGGTTGCCGATGATCTCTTTGACTTTGGACGCCACGCCAGCGACGTGACGCAAGATCTTCATCTTGGTGCTCTCCTCCACCTCCTCTTCCTCTTCTTCGTCATCCTCCTCTTCAAACAGCATGTCTTCCTCGTCCTCAGCCTCGTCTTCGGCATCAAAGTCCTCGTCAAACAGGATGTTGTCATCCAGGTCCACTTTCTCGGCATCTTTCTCATCATCCTAGATTCAGAAAGAGTCACAAAAGATAGTCACAAATAATCCGATCCAGCACACACACAGACACACCTACCGCAAACGCACACACGCACACAAATTAAGTCTTTCCAATTTCCTGAGGAATGTACCAGGCACAGGTATATTCTGAAGGCTTATTTAGACTGATGTTATGAAACACAACTGCAATAATAAGGGAAGCTTGCCAAAGCTTTGGGGCCGGGGAAGAGCTGTCCAAGGTGCTGAAACCTCTCAAGTAGCAGCAGAGCTCTCTTTTTAATGGGGATTGTTAACCATGCAGTAGGGCTGTTGAGTCAGAGGCATTTTTAAAGGGGATAGCTTATTCTGAGGAGTGTGCAGGACAGCTGGACTGGAAAGAGAGAGCCTGCCTGCCCGCCCGCCTGCCCGCCGGCTTGGGCTGTAAAGAATTTCATTCTGAGCAAAAGTCTGGACATAAACAGTCCTGCTTTTCCCGTTAATCTCTAAATTCTAAACAGGCTTGCAAGATTTCTGTCACATCAGCACACTGATTCAGGGGCAGACTTGAACCAGACCCAAAAAACAATACGCATGCCTTTTAAAACAGCCGCAGACCCTTAGACATGTCTGTCACGTACACCGACCGCCCACCGCACAGACAGATATAAAAACGTTCCCCTCTGCACGACTCTGAGTGGAGACGGCTGGCTGTCAGTGGCACAGATGAGTTACCATCTGCTGGAGTGCCAGCGCTGGGGCTCCTGGGAGATGGCAACGGGCACAGCGGACAAAGCGGGCACATGGCGGGCAAGCGGCGGACCTGGTTTTAATCAACGCCGAGACACACGGAGACAGACGGGTGCCAAGGAGCGGAGGCAGACTGGCACAATACCCACGGGTGCCACACGGGCACTCAAACAGGCCGGATACTTACGCTGAGAGAGAGAGAGAGAGAGAGAGAGAGAAAGTGAGAGAGAGACAGAAAGAAAGAGTGAGAGAGAACGTGAGTGAAGGAGAGAGAAAGAGAGTGAGAGACCCACGAGAGAGAGAGAGAAAGAAAGACAGAGAGCGAGAGAGCAGAAATATGCAACATGACCACAGAGGGTGTAAAAGAGAAAGACAGCTAAGACAGAGAGCTGGGGGGTATCACAACCCCTGAAAAACGCAGGACCTTGCGTTCACAGAGACGGAGAGCGCGCGCGCGCGCGAGAGAGAGAGAGAGAGAGAGAGAGAGAGAGAGAGAGAGAGAGAGAGAGAGAGAGAGAGAGAGAGAGAGGTACCACAACCGCTTGAAGAACGCAGGACCTTGCGTTCAAAGAGACAGAGAGTGAGAGAGAGAGAGAGAGAGAGAGAGAGAGAGAGAGAGAGCCCGAGAGAGAGAGAGAGGTACCACAATCCCTTGAAGAACGCAGGACCTCGTGTTCACCCCCAAAAACCGTTTGAAATGACGCCGTGGAATGCCCCTGGTGGAAATCTGACTCTTGCCTCTTTTCTCTTCTGCCAGTTAACTTTCATAAGCCTGACTGAGTCCAGCCACATCATTGGCATGGCATGCCTGTGCCCTGCACTCTTTTATGGACTTCATAAACGCTCTGATGTAACGCTCATGGAGGACTATCTTTACTTTAACAGGGACTCAGCAGGGCCCTAATTGTCTCACTCTCCCAGCGTCAGTGTTTACTGGGGGATCCGGGGTAACACAAACGTCCATTTACGACGGCAAAACGAGAGATTTACTGTGACCGCAGTACATCCTCTGATTCATTAGCGCCCGGTCCAGCTAGTTAAAAAGTGCCGAAAAATCAAAACACGGCGAAAAATATTCGCCTCTCTGAAGATGAAAAGATCTCTCTGTTTGAATCGGTGGGTATGTGGGTTTCTGTGGCTATATGGTGTGTGCTTGTTTGTTTGTTTGTTTATTGTTGTTTGTATGTATGTTTAAGCATAAAGTGAGTGGAAATGACTGGGATATTTTGTATAGTGTGTGCGTGGGTGTGTGTGTATATGTATGTGTGTGTGTGTGTGTGTGTGTGTGTGTGTGTGGTTGTGTGTGTGCATGCGTGCGTGTGTGTGTGTCGGCGCATGTGTGTGTGTGTGTGTGTGTGTGTGTGTGCATGCATGTATGTGTGTGTGAGTGTTTGTGTGTGTGTGTGCGTGTGTGTGTGTGTGCATGTGTGCATATGTGTGTGTGTGTGTGTGTGTGTGTGTGTGTGTGTGTGTGCACAAGTCCATGTGTATGTGTGCATGTGTGTGTGCATGTGTGTATGCTCCATACCATCTCCTCGGGCTCAAACTCGGTGTTGTCCTGGGCCATCCCTTCAGCCGGTCTCTTCTGCATCAGACTCCGCTGGCACAGCATCCAGGTGCCCAGCCCCGCCATGAACATGCCAATGTCCGGGATGAACACTCGGATGCCATTGCCCCCGTCTGCGCCGATCACGCTGCGGGCAAAGGTCAGAGGTTAAAGGTCAAATGACATCACAGAACGCCAGAAGTACATTCTGTGAAACGCTGGGACTATGGAGCCAGTATTGTGTCAGGCCTATGGCAGCAAGTTCTGTATCTGCAGCGGCACATTTCTGCCAGACGGACTTGAGGACTTCAGCCAGGAAAATCTTAGGGCCTCGTGGAAATTAATCTAAGGTTAGTCATGCCTCTGCCGATGAAAAATAATGAAAGATGAGACGCATGTTTGTCTCACAAGGATCAAATGAATCACAGTGAACGGAACTGAACTGAACTGAACTGAATGGAACCTGCACCTCAACATGACACTGTGGTCCATCCATGCTGAGCAGTTTTTTTCATTTAAGGGACGCATGCATATTAAGTGCACATAGTTTAATGGACTTCACTCGAGATCATGTCCCTAGCAGAGAGTCCTGAAGGTGCTGACGTAGGCAGGGTCACGCTGGTGAAGCGCACCACAGCGATCTACTCGGGGTGAGTAATACACACCAGGACACAGGGGTGGAGCTGCACAGCACTGCTGTCTGTTTTGGAAAGTCTTTGACGTATAAATAGCGTGTGACACTTCAACCTTAACGAGAGTCCCGCCGCAACGGACACATTCAGATGAGCCTGGTCCTGCTCACAGAAGATGACACTTCATAAAAAAAGCAACTCTCTCCTTTGGCTGACTCTCTCTCTCTCTTTCTCTCTCTTTCTCTCTCTCTCTCTCTCTCTCTCTTTCTCTCTCTCTCTCTGTCCATCCTTCATTGTTTTTTTCCCACCACAGTGAAGTGATTGGGGCAATTATCAGCCAATAACCCAGCCGAAGGTGCCTCCGTGAAGCGTCTCATTACGGCCGCCATCTGCAGCCGGGAACGCGGGCCTGTTTCTGGGAAGGGCTGCTCCCGCCAGCCTTTTTCCAGCGAGCGCTCCTCCGCGCACATCTGTTGCATGCTACGATTCACAGGGTTTTATATGAATCCCCACCCAGGTCAATAAAATCAGACGGCCCTCGTTTTTTAGGAGCATAAATATTTCCAATTACAGCTCGCGTTAACTTCTGCTGAAGGCAAGGAGTGAGAGAACAACAGCTTGACACAACATACACTCTTTCTGTATCTCTCTGTTTCTCACTCTCTCTCTCTCTTCTCTCTCTCTCCCTTTCACTCTTTCCCTGTTTTTCAGCTTTGCAACAATGCAACAATACTAGCAAGAGCTTCCAAAACCATTCACAGTCAGAAAGATTCCACAATAATATTTTTAATTTGCGTGTGCTCAGTCCATGCACATATGGAATACGCTACGTTCTCATGGACAGCTTCAAAAACATACCGCTCATTACGCATTCAAACTGTTTTTAAGA
This sequence comes from Sardina pilchardus, assembly GCF_963854185.1. Lineage (NCBI taxonomy): Eukaryota > Metazoa > Chordata > Actinopteri > Clupeiformes > Clupeidae > Sardina > Sardina pilchardus. The sequence continues at coordinate 22,796,537 of NC_084995.1, read as the reverse complement.
AACACCAACTTCAAACATGTGTCAAGAACACTTGTGGGCCAAGAACTGGACATCTTAACAGCACGTATTGCAGAAACAGTGAGAAAACTATGGGAGAGAGTTTTTTTTACGATGACCTTAAACGACCTTCCAGGCTAACAACCAGGGTAGGAAGGAATTATCAAGTGCGTCTCCACAGGACATTTGCCAAACCGTAGAGTAAAGCTGCCAAGTCTGCTTTGGAGAAGACAGGTTCTTAATGAGGCCTGTAGCGAGAGGCTTCCAATAAGGACACATTTTACAGGGTCAGTTATTCAAGGATGAAGAGACACAGAATTGGACTACAGATCAATCTGACAAAGCCAACCTACCCCTGCTCTGTCCTGGCCTTGCAATGACTGACAGTCCTTTCAGGCTGTTAATGGCAGAGTTAAATATAAAAATGAATGGAGTTTATTTTGGGTATCTGAGGGGGATTTTCTTTTTTTACTGCATCCTGTTTCGTTTCCCCCCCAACCAAAGGGAAGTTTACCCCCACAAGCGCAGAGCGGCGAAGAGAGAGAGAGAGCTGAATCAAATTAAAGTGTTTACAATAAACAACCACTGTTGTCACGTTGCTTGTGCAAAAGTATTCAGCCAGGGCTGGGAAGGGGAGTGAGAATGAAATGCGTTTTTTGAAACACACACACACACACACACACACACAACACACATTTCCCCACCTCCTCCAG
>NC_084995.1:22563327-22793327 GCF_963854185.1 Sardina pilchardus | reverse complement strand
TGTCCTTCTCCCGGGCACATGCTGGCAGTTTACTCTGCTGTGTTTACAAACACATGTTTCATCGCCGCCCAGGTACGCGTGGGTGTAGGCCGCGAACAGAGAGCAAACATATCTACTCTTCCTGAACGTCAGTCCGCGTGTTTATACTCCGGGTTTCCAGGTATTCTATTCCCCGGCAAGGAAAATCCCACAGTGCCGGCCGACTCTCCCCGGAGCCACGCCGCCAAAGAAAAGAAAACCTGCTCAAACACTTACAGACGCAACTCGAGAATTTGGACTAATGACAAATCAATATGGCGGGCCTGTTGTGTCAGTAAATTAGTGGAAGTAATTAGGTGTTGACTGGGCCCTGCGGAGGAGGAACCGTCACAGACACGCACGTCTGCTGCAGTGCTCTCACGGCCAAGGAGAGACGTTCCGGACGGTTCCGTGTGCAAAGTTAAAGAACCGTGACCGCACTTGATGTGCACCACACACACACTGACAAGAGATCATGATGATACAGCCGCCTATTAATAATGAATGTCAAACAACATACAATTCATTCTGTAACCATATGGAACATCCGCAATAATCATACCGTGCACCATTATACACCACCTATAAAAGTCCATAAAGTATGCTTTCACTTTTCATGATCCACCTCTGCAACCGTGCTGAATATACGTGAGCAGACCTATAAAAGATGTTGAAAGCCCCTGTAGCTAAGGAATGGAAGTGATGCGGTTCCTACGCATGCCATTAAGTTAGATCGAAAGAGGGTAGGGCACATGAACACAATGTTATCAGATCATTACTGTAATAGAGTGATGCATTTTTAAATAACATTACAGTAACAGACCGGAAATGATGCAACAGCAGTTGAGATGAGATACACTCTGCCATTCAAACGTGTCGATGGAAAGGTTTGTAAAGAAGAGAAGAGAAAAGGGCTGCGTGGTATTCTCCCTATTCTCTGCCTAGGTTTACATCTCCACACAGTCAGAATAAGCACTGTGAGACCAAATCATTCGAGGTCAAAATGGCTGCTTAGAGAGTCTGACAAATCAAATATCAAAGTGTTTGATAGTGTGTGTGTGTGTGTGTGTGTGTATGTGCTCATGTCCATGACTGTGTGTGTGTGTGTGTGTGTGTGAGAGAGAGAGAGAGAGAGAGGAAGAGAGATGCATTTCAGTAGATGTTATCATTAAAGAGAAAGGCCTTTATATCAAAAAGTGTCTGTATAGCATCTCTGGATAGACAACCATGAGTAGCGGGGGGAATGTCCGCCCAGCCTAAGCCCAGTTTCCAACACCAGTCCAAACTAAACTTGAGGGTGTTTCTGGGAAACTCCGATCCATCATTCCCATTCACAGAGCTGGAATGTGAACAATTACACCTCATCCAGAGCACAAATAACTGTCTCTCCATTTAAACTCCTCCAGCACTCAATTCATGTCGGACACTGGGCTGTGATCCCAACAACGAGTTGAAGGATTACTTTATGGACGTGGAGAAATCAATCACCTCAGATTCGCACATTCATCTGCCTATTCATTCATTTATTTAATTTTCTGTATTTATTTATCACAGCAATTGTTTTGTTTTTACAGTCGAGAGCAGTGAGCAAACCTCCCCTGTCTATGAGTGGTCTTAAAAAGGGCCTGACATAAACAGCCTGTCTGACTAGGCTTACTGGTGTCCATGAAATCCTCCTGTGATTGTTGACACAGACCTGAGGTATTTCTAGATTCCCAAGAACACTTCCTCAGGAAATAGCCCAGCGGCAAACCGATGGATGACAACAGAAAATAAAGCCCCTCGTGCCAAGAACACAGGTGACTTTGAAGCAGTCTGACCCAGATTTAACTTGTTTTATAAATGCACTGTACATACAGTGGATATCACAATGTAAACAGATCCAACTGAAATGGAGCAGAATCCTTTATTACTTTCAGCAGAGTTGAAAACAGGAAAAGTGAAGAAAGTGGCAACAATGCAGGTTACATTGACTAGACTACGCCCTACAAAATCAGATATATATTAAAAGAAACCAGGCAATGAACCTCTGGCATACATTTCCTGAATGAAACCGCTTCGTTTTACTTAAGAGATTGAGATTGTTATCACATGTTTAGAGCATACCAGCAACAATTAGTCATTCCCTTGTTCAAATGTGGGCGAAATAGTCTCTGACAGCTGCAAAATAACTCACAGTTATTCTATAAATACAGCAATTCGTTTAACGGGCCCGCTGGCCAATCTAAATGAATGTTCTCATTTTGCTGGAAGCTTCTCATTCCACCGTGTCTTTCAATGGCTCATAAATCTGACCCTTCCTGTCTGAGGCCCGGGAGATAACCACAGTTCACCCTCCCCTTCCCACTCTCTCTCTCTCTTTCTCTCTCTCTCTCTCTTTCTGTCCCTCTCTCCGTCCCTCTATCTCTCTCTCTCTCTCTGGGCAGCTAAAAGAGCCATACGTACAGAGTGTCATCACGACTGGTGTCAAACATGAATGCGCGGCATGAAATAAGTTGGCCAGCAGTAGGCACTCAAGCTTGGGATAGACTGCGCAAAAAAACCCCAGCCCCGGCCAGACCGGACGACCAACTGAGTGTCCCCGCAGGCCTGCACTCCTCGACCAATCGCCTCGGCCCGAGCGCCACGGGGTAGCCAATGAGAGGGGATGTTTATGTTCCGTGACATTCTTCCTGGGCATTAAGTTCCCGCTCTCTGTCTAATAGCTTATCTGGCGCGGGAGAAACAAAGGAAATGGCCCAGAGTGTCGGGCAATCAGTTAGCCGTCTGTGGCGTCTGCCCCCGGGCCCATGCAGCCCAGCCTAGCGCAGCCCAGCCCAGCCCAGCGCCCTGTTTACACACGGCTGCCAGACGGCGGAGGCCTCTTACAGGGGAACAGAAAAGGAAGATGGCCAAAGGGGCTTACTGTGGCTCTTCCTGGGAATGAATGAATGTCATCACGACAATGACACATCATAGAGGAGCAAGGTGTTTATATAGCAGATGCGCACACACACACAGACACACACACACACACACACACACACACACACACACACAAACAGAAAAAAAAACTTGGATGTACGTGTGCGTGTGCACATACACAACCACAAATAAGCACATGAACGCACACAGAAATACACACACACACGCGCGCGCGCGCGCACACACACACCCACCCACAAAATCATGCACTGTTTACAATGTTTCTAGACTTTGGTGTTCAGGTTTAATTAAAGTTGCACTGCACTGAGTTACAGTCATAGCATAATCTTATGCGCAGCGTCAGCGCTGAGTGGACGGAGTGATCAGACACGGGCCTTACACCGGCCGGCTGATGCTCAGCACTTCCCCGGTGAGTGGGCTCAAAGACCTCATTGAGGAAGGGAGATGTTCCATATCAAACGGTAATGAAAGTCCGGTACTGACCCATGCTGCCCGCTATAAAAGCACTGAGATGTGTCGAGGACTCAGATATGGAAACTCACCATTGTGGTTGGCCAGTCTGTTCTATTAGCAAACGGACCCTTTAAAAGCATCATCTTATCTAAAAGCATCATCTTATGTGCATGTCAACTGCACATCCTACCCTGGCAATCACATATATCTAATGTTACATTAAAAATATAGTTGCGTATTGTACTGCAGCATAGTGTGTAGCATTCTGCATATATCAATTTAACATGGTATTCTAAATGCATTTATCTCTACGGTAGTATTCCAGATATATTCATCTCTACTGTAGCATTCTGGATGAATCAAATAATAAATAGATCATAATAATAGTATAATATTGTAAATGCATTTATCTAATGTAGTAATTGCATCTGTTCAAAACACCACCACTTTCTCCTGCCATCTCACAGGGGACTGCATACTCAGCACTACTCAAAGACGCCTTTATTTCCTCTGAATGGATAAAACTCACACAGATAACCTCTGCTGTGCCACTTCGGATTCATTAGGCCTTTAACTGTCCATAAATCCACTGTGCTCCGGGGTGCTTAAGGCCGGGCGAGACGGGGGCACCACAGGCCTGGTGTGAGCCGCGCTAAATGTAGCGGTTAATTAAGAGGGATACGAGCGGATAATAAGCCGGCCGAGGTGGGCCGCGGACCATCACCGCTGACCTCTCCGACGGGCCAGAGACCACAGAGAGGCGCTGGGCTGGGCTGGGTTGTGTGGTTGCCTGCCTGCCTAGCACCCTGGAAGAGCACTCGAGCTCAGAGAGTCGACGGAGTGTCTGTCTCAGAACCTTGATGAGCTGCTGGGTGGCCTTAGAAGCAAGCGCGTGTGTATCTGTTGTGTTCTGTAGGACAAGTGAAGTACAGTAGGACCTCCATCACTGATTTACAGTACATACGATTATAAAGAATTGATTGATTTTCAAAGCCATTTTTAAATTAAAAAAGTATTGATCTGATCGTGTGACTGCGTCCTGGTTGATTATACTGTAGGTCTTTCATTCCCAGGATGGGGCGGATGGGGACTCAAGGAGGTAAATAACTTAAAGAAGACACAGTGGGACACAGTGAGACTGTCCAGATGTTGTATACTAAACTCCAGCTGTCTCAGGCTGAATCACAGCATAGCCCATCTCACCTCATCTTAGCCCCTCTCACCTCACCTCACCTCTCCTCTCCTCTCCTCTCCTCAACCAGAAGCCTATTTCTCAGTGAGCAGCAGCCCCTCCCCAGCCCCGTTCTCCCTGGCTAAAGGTCAACTGTTCCCTATACACACACCGTGCATTCATAATGCCCTCACAGCTCCCGTATCAAGAAAATTCCAGTCCTCATTACGGCGCTCCGATCTCCCGCGCAGGGCCCCGTCTAGACGCGCACTAGCCACGGTTTTTATGGCTCGTCCGTGACTCTCCCAAGCTTCAGGAGGCCAACTATGCAGTCTCTCCTGAGCTCTTAACGGAACGAGCCTGTGTGGCAGGCTCACCTCTGCGACCCCGCATGTGTGTTTTTTTCCCCCCCGTTCCTCATTCCAGGGGTAAAATATACTCCCCTCCGCACGGCCCTCTCTGCTGAGGGGAAAAGGCTCCAGGGCCGGGAGATAAGGGTGGCCCTGCCACTGCGGGGTAAACAGGTCATAAAGGCACCCCTCTTTATGACCAAGAACACTGTTTACTATAGCCTGACGCAACAAATTACGCACCTAACGCTGTCTTACGGGTGATATTTAACTATACAGCACACACCAGTCACACTTTATGGGGAGTTTTCTCTGTTATATCGTACCGACGTAGGAAAAGTCCATCTTTACTGTGCCGTTGTAGGACATTAATCCCGTGGCTTCCAAACGACGACATTGTTTGCGGACATTGTTTTATGGCACAACGGTGACCACTGAATCACCAGCATGTGGAATAACAGTGCGCTGGCAGCGGGCTGCATTGCATCACATGATTACGGGGGGGAGGGGGGGGGGGGGGGCGAGTGTGCTGGTCTGCTAATCCGCATATTGGGAACAGATGTGATGGGCCGCTGCTCAGAACAAGGCCTCGGCACGCTCCTCATCCTCAAACCGGGTCTGTGTGCTGCATGGCCGTCGGGCTAGTCTAGCCCAGTGAGTACGCACACACACACACACACACACACACACACACACACACACACACACACACACACACACACAAACACAAACACACAGAGACACTCACTCACACACACACACACACACACACACACACACACACACACACACACACACACACACACAGACACACAGAAACACACACACACACACACACACACACACAGACACACATACACACACACACATACAGTATGCACACACACTCACTCACTCACTCACACATACACACACAGACACTCACACACAAACAAACAAACAAACAAACAAACAAACAAACGCACACACACACACACACACACACACACACACACACACACACACACAGGCATAAACAAACAAACAAACAAACAAACAAACAAACACACACACACACACACACACACACACACACACACATACACACACACACACACACACACACACACACACACACCAACCAAGGGCCATCCAGCTGGACACGACTGCCAAATAAATGAACATCTCCTGTTGAACATTAGGAGATTAACTGTGCTGGTCATCACTCTGATTTCACTTTTTCCATTTGCCGTTTCACCCACATGAAAGCAGCAGGGGTCAGAAGGACAGTGGAGTTAGAGGGACAGAGACATTCCTGCTGACCTGAGGTCAGGTGACAAGGAAGTGTCATGAGGACAGAGCTGTGTGTTTTGAACATTTTGCGAGCGTGCAGGGAATACTTGAAAGACACACACACCGCACTCACCACCAGGGAGATGTGCTCAGTTGCCAGAAAAACAAGCAGTCTAATCCGAAAGGAACTCTCTGCAATCAAGTATCTTTTAAAGAGAAAAGGAATGCCAGGCCTCTATCAAAGGGTCGTCATCAGGGCGATGTACAGTAATAGTGTTCAAGTTCAAGTTCAAGTTCAACGTTTATTGTCACGTACTCATAAATACGCATTTATAAATATTGAAATTCCTTGTGCTCAAGTGTCCATTCGACAACTACAGAAATAACTTAAAAAGAAAAAATAAATAAATATATACTATAAGAAAAAGGGGTTGGGGAGCACCAAGGGACACCCAGGAGCAACAGGGGCAAGGAAAAACTACCTTGTCCAGGAAGAAACCTTGGGAAGATCCACGGCTCAAGGGGCCAACCCAACTGCCTGGGGTCGTGCTAGTAGAGGGAGCCTGTGAGTATGTGTGTGTGTGTGTGTGAGTGTGTGTGTGTGTGTGTGTGTGTGTGCGGGGCAGGGGAATCCTAGTGAGTGTGCAAGGAGACAGCGTGGAGCTACTGGGGGAGAACTCACAGTTGAACTGGGCGTCGATGGCCTCCGATGCCAGCAGGCTGTGGATGGTGATCTGGTAGATGATGTGGACGATGAGGAAGGAGATGCTGATGAAGCACAGCGACTTCAGCAGGCGCCCCGTGTGACCTGGAGGAGACAAGACCACACACTGTTCACAGCCATACCTACATTTTGCTGATTCTCACTGAAACACATAGACTACATGTAAGTGTAGATTTTCTTATCGTAGATGTTCTTTTATGTTCTCCTAGCAATGAAACCCTGATGTCCTTGCTATAGTTAGCACCTCGATCATCTGAGCTAGCGACTTTCGTCTCCTTTTCTGCAGCCCACTGTGAGTCCCATCATGGCGGAGAGCCTTGCGCTGGGTAAATGTGCTGAGTAAATGTGCAGGGTAAATGCACTGGGTAAATGTGCTGGGTAAATGTGCTGGGTAAATGCGCTGGGTAAATGTGCTGGGTAAATGCGCTGGGTAAATGTGCTGGGTAAATGTGCTGGGTAAATGCGCTGGGTAAATGCTTACGGCTCTCTCAGGCAGCTGTGACCCACATGGCAGGTTTATAGTGCACCTACAGGTATTTGGATTGCTCCGCTGTGGTGAACCCTGTGCTAATGCAACGCTGCAGACGACTCGTCTTTTTCCACTCAAATCAGCCTTTTTTTGGGAAGGGGGGGGGGCTATTAAATGTAGGTGCAGTGTTGTGGAAAAGGCTCCTGGTTTTTAAAAGGCACTGATAAAGTCATTATCAGGACGCAGCACTACAGGAGAGGAGAGAGGCGGATTCCTACGGAGGCCGGTTCCAGTCCGGTCCAGTCTGGTCTGAGAGTGACCTCACGGCGCTCGGGAGCCAGAAGTGCATATTATCTGATCATTAGCGCGAGGCCAATAAACCCACTGCATCCTCACACTGGAACCTCAGGCTGGGGACTTGGGATGGGGAGAGGGGGCCAAGGCATCTCACAGACACACACACACGCACGCACGCACGCACGCACGCACGCACGCACGCACGCACGCACGCACGCACACACGCACGCACGCACGCACACACACACACACACACACACACACACACACACACACATACACACACACACATGCACATGCAGGCGCACACACACACTGTATGTAAAATGTTTTACAGTAACTTTCATAAAATATATAGATTCTTTAAAAACTTTCATTCATACACACATACAACACAGACACACAGACACACAGACACACAGACACACAGACACACACACACACACACACACACACGCAAATGCAAATGAAAACATAAACATGGGACAACAGTCCCAAAATTCCTGCCCTGTCTCAGTCTCTGTTTATCAACTGCCTGAGCCACATCTCTGGTCTGCCTTATTAAGAGCACCAAAGGGCCCAAACCATTTGTGCTAATTTCCCCTCCACATCTCCCTTGAGTCACTGAGCTGGTGCCCAAGAATGCTCGTTAATCTGGGTCCACACCACACACCACACACACACGCACACATGCAAACATACTAGAACACACACACACACACACACACACACACACACATACACACACACACACAACACAATACAGACACACAGTGCAATGCTTGCACACACACACACACACACAAACACACAGCAAAATACTTGCATGCACGCAAGCACGCACACACACACTCACAGCACAATGCTCATACGCATGCACACACACACACACACACACTCTCTCTCTCACAGCGACACACACACACACACACACACACACACACACACACACACACACACACACACACACACACACCAGTGCCAAAGCCAATACCACTGCTAGTGCCAGCTCTCCAAATGGCCAAACGGATGGCTGGCCTGAGCCTCTACTCCAGCTCGGACTCATCACAGTATAATAGTAATGATTAGCATGTGGCGCTAGATGAGGGGCTTTTACAAAAGACTGTCAGGGCAGTGGTAAACAGTCTGTGCCCAAGCATGTGGATCTGAGACTACAAACAGCAGGCTGGAATGGGCACCTCATAGATGTAGTAATCAGGGACTTTTCCCCTCGCCCTTCCAGCGTCCCAAGGCCTCTCCTCCAAATGGTGACAGGTTAGAGTGCTATGGAAGAATGGCCAATAACGTCCCTTCAAAAACGACATTGACTTTACAAATTGATTCATGGCAGGTGGCACTATAATAGCCTCAATTTTCCCGCACAACAGACCTAAAGCTTAAATCACATTAGATATCAAGGCTAACTGTTAAATACACTGTGCTTGAATTCACTTAGTGTCTATTTACTTAGAGTCTCTGATATGTTATTCCACACAGTGCTTCAAATATTTAGGCTACGTATTTGAAAAAGGCAGTTAGATAGTGTTGGATATGAACATACATATCCAACTCATACTAGGCCTAGTCTATTATACAGGGGAGACACCAATTCATAATATCTGACAAAATGTATCCTGGTCTGGGGGAAACTGTAGGGGCAGGTGACTTTCCAAGCCTTAGGACTTGAAAGAAAGATTAATTGGAACAATATCTAAAATCGAAAAAATTTTTGGCAACGTTCACCAAAAAAAAATTGTTTTTCCGTTTTTATTTTTGTTCTTTTTTCTCTCCGTTTCTAATACCTGATAGTAACAATAGTCGTTATAATTACACACCTTCAGTGTTTACAATAGGAAAACTACTCTGTTCATTTCTTGATCTTATTTAACAGAACTTTATGGAAAAGACTGACAATTATGTAGTGGATGAGCTACCTGACTCTCAGTCAAGTCTGAGTTTTAATCAAATAATTAAGTGAAAGTACAGTATCACTGTCTATTCATGACAAATTGACTCCTTTACTGTTGAGAAACTGCTGGAAATATCTTGAAGCTACATTTGATCTATCATTGTAATATAATTTTGTTCAGTTCAGGTGACACAAAAATAGATCTTAGTCAGATCTGGGCTACATCAATCTACACTCGGCTACAACAGAAAAACAGTTGATTTTCAAGCTTGCGTAAAAAAGGCAGGATTCTGGGTGCTTAAAATCCAGTGTACGCCTTTTAACAAAGCAAATAGCAGCTTTAATTAAGCAATCTGGCAAAGGCAGCGTCCACAAAGCCAATTTTTAATGGTCTCATAAAACTGCATATGACCAGAAAATGAGTAACAATTAAACACATGTTGAAAACATCATTCAAAGGATGCACTTAACACCTTGCCTTCTGGTTATGTGTGAGTGTGTGTGTCGGGTTGATGTGTGTGTGTGTGTGTGTGTGTGTGTGTGTGTGTGAGAGAGAGAGAGAGAGAGAGAGAGAGAGAGAGAGAGAGGGTGGAGAAAATATGTGTGTGTGTGTGTGTGTGTGTGTGTGTGTGTGTATGGGGGAGAGAGAAAGAGAAAAGGGGGGGCTGCATGTGTGTATGTGTGTGTGCGTGTGTGTGTGTGTGTGTGTATGTGCGTGTGTGGGGGGTGTTTGTGTGTATGTGTGAATGACAGAGGTGATAGTGAGAATGAGTAAGCGTCTTTGTTTCTCATGTGAATGAGGGTTTAATATTTGTAAAGGTGTCACAGCAGTGGACAGTGAAAATGGTGTGCCTGTGTGACAGGTCAGGTGCTACAGTATGTACCCAAACTACACAGACACCTCAAACAAGACTGCTGTCCACTCAGACCGGTTACCTCAGACTGGCCACCTAGACTTGGATTGGAACGCATCCAATGTAGTCTTTCATCGGGAGATAGATTGCAGCGAGTGCTCAGTAAACATAAGGGCATGTGTATATGTGTGAATACAGTGAGTGTAGGTGATATTTCTATTCTTGTACCGTATATAGTACTGTATATACGCTATAATGTATAGATGTAAACAGTAACCCAACATACACAATCATACCACCAGTTAACATATGAACTGTTATACTGCTATAACACTATAAACAAACTGAGCACCAAACTACTTTTTTGTTATTATTTAATTTCAGTTAGTTTTCAGCCACAAGGGAAATAACTTCATTCCAAAGATCTAAAGCACAGCAGAGCATTAAATATTCTACTCATAGTGAAAAGCTGTAATTCCTCCAAATTACAATACTAGGCCCTCGGGTTGACAATATGGAGTGCATGCTTAGCCACGTTTGGTTTCTTCAGACCTTATTTCAGCTCCAGGTGACATGTCAGAGAAATACCAAAAACATAAAAGAGATCTATAGGATGCAAGGACTGCTTCTTTTTGTGAGGGTAGGGGCCTGGTCTGTACTTCCGTCTCCTGAGAAAGCCTGCCTATTTAAGTATTGATGAGCGCATAAGTGATCCTCTTTTAAAATGTTCTCCTTCTGTTTCCCTCTGTTCGGACTTCCTCTCTCTTACTTTCACGAGACAACCGTCGCTGTCGTCAAAGCGACCGGGAGTCTGTGTCTACACTCATGCCAATATATTATTCAGTATGGCCCCGCAGGCATTCAGGAATATCAACAAAACGCAACAGTACACAAAGGAGCATGTCCCACCTGTTCAAAAAAGAGGCCATAATACAGTAATATCAAATGAGGGACATGTCTCATGATGGTTATGTTTTCAGGTTACATTTTTGGGTTCCCTCAAAATTCCATGGTCTCCACATTTTCTCTCTCATTTTACCTCACGGTACAGTACACCAGTGTGCCATGACACACTGGTTGAGAACCACAGTTCTAGATGCAGCTGATGTTTTCAGAGCGGAGAACATGTTCAGTGATCTAGCGGATCCATTCGTCGGGATTGAATCCTTTCACTCAATGCTAATGGCCCTAAATGAGTCACGGACGAGCCTCTCTGAGCTCTGACGGCTCTCCGCAGCTACGTGACAGCTACACACGGAGCTATATTGTCCTGTAAGTGTTCTCATGCAATATTCACACAGTACACAGTATCAACACCACTCAGCAGGAGCACGCACGCACGCACACACGCACGCACACACACACACACACACACACACACACACACACACACAGCTAGCAGTGGACACTATACCTGTTCCTCTCGGCTGTTAATGATGACCAGGTCTGCACCTCTCTCTCTATACACACACACACACACACACACACACACACACACACACACACAAGCTGGCTGTGGGGGTGTACTCCTGTTTCTGTTTAACGTCACCAATTGAGGGTCTCTCTTTTAAACCAAATAAACACCTCAATATCACCTGTCATTATTTTAAATCCCACTATATTACTTATGCTGTTGCTGTTATTATGTCTTTAACTTGAGTCAATATCCAGAAGTGCAGCTCTTAGTCAAATTGGCCAAATTATGGCTTATTCTGTTCAATAACGAGTCGGAGTCAGCAATCCCATCAATGGCTTTGAGATTTCCCCTAACATGTGGTCAACCCCTTCGCCCTCTCTGAATGATGCAAACCTACTGTAAGTAAAAAGAAATCAGAGGCCTAATTTCATTAACTCTGAAGTACCCTCTCTGCGGCAGAAAGTGACGGGCGGCTGAAATTGACTGATACCGGCCTAAGATGGATACCGGAGACCCCATTGGATTTGTGGCACTTCCAGGAGAGTTAGTGCAGCGGGGAGGCTCTTACCCTGCATGGTGGCTCTGGTGGGCTCCGCAAAGAGGGGAATGAGGAGGAGGTAGATGAGGTAGACGAAGGACAGCCCATTGTACCTGAACAGGCATGCTGCAAGAGCCAGGGAGAGAGAGGAGGCAGCAGGTTAGACACACTTCACAGACATAATAGACACACACACACACACACACACACACACACACACACACACACACTGTTCCCGTCCACAACTCAAATGAAGAACATTTACAAAACAAACTGAACACAAAAGGTATGTGGGCAAAGAGTAAGGACACAGTGCCTGACATTCGTTCATATTCCGATAAACAGAAATGTGATATGAATTAGAAGAGATGAAAGTCAAATCAAGACGGGCAACTACCAAACCAGAGTATCGAGTATTCTGTACAGAATGTATTAGATGGTGGACAAGGACAGAATGAGCAGTGCAGCCACCAACTAAATCTAGACACCCTATCAGAGCCTAGGCAGGCTAATAAAGGTGTCAAATCAGCATCAGTAATGGAACGTGATGAACGTTAATAACAATTTCTAAGAATGACACACGGGTCCTGGCTATTTGGGCGACTCTAGGCATTCTAGGTATGTGTCATTCTAGGATAGAATTGTGTCAGCATTTTAAAGTGATTTCGTGGAACATAATCGTGATGAATGAAGTGCTTGTTTGAAGCCCAAATGCACTGGCTAGTTTCAGTCGCTAACATGGTGCTGCAGCACTGTGTCTGGCCGGCTCTCTCCTTCTCACACAATCACAAAGCCTCGGCTAGATCAAATTAAGATAGAGGAAACAAATGACTGCTGCATACTATCTGGGAGAAAAAAGGATGTTGTTCCAAATAATTTACTGGGCTGCTCATTATCTACATATGCCAGCTGTGCCAACTCTTGAAATAACTTCAGCAAAAAATAAAAACCTACATCTCTACACAAGCATTGTGTTCCCAGTTAGTCATGCGGTCTACTGTGGAAAGGTTGAGTTTGAATGATCAACTTAACCATCCATGTGCCTTAAATGAATGTATGGGGCATGAGTGTTTAAGGTCTACAACGTTGATGAGTAGTAACCCACAAACACATTAGTGGTCTAACCATCAGAGCGGTCCAATCTCTGAGTAATGTCCAGAAAGACATGCATGGGCTGGCGTGACCCTCATAAATGAACTCCAGGAAAACATATGATATGCCAAAAACACCTTGTAAACATGACCATTGGCTGTTAAACTCACCCAGGAAAGGCTTTTTGTGTGAGCCATAAATGTCACACTTCTTCATGCATTATTCAGTGGCTTTGGCACTGATGAATTTTCACAGCACAGGGGCTGATGACATTGGCCTGCATATTACTGCTGGTTGTACTGTATCTCACAGAGGCTACAATTAGGAGGACTACAGTGTTATCAGGATTTCTATCTGGATTCAATGTGTGGTCACTGAATTCTTGGGCCTACAGCCTAAGATGTTTTAAAGCCTTTTATTGTGTGAACCTGAACTTTCTGCTGAAACTAAAGCTGTTAGTGACACTGATAATGGATGACTTGTTTAGCCTGTTACAAATACATTCCTGTTTCAGTCAACAATTAAAAAATACTCTGGTTTTACAACTCTATTACAACAGAAGAAGACAATCGTGGTAAAAGCACAAAGCTGAGAGAGCACCACACAAGTCATTTTTACATTAATGTTGCCGGAGGTGTGGGGATGAGGTTGTGGGGAGGAGGGGGTGGCTAACGGCTAACAAGGCGCGGTGGGTTATGATAGTGAGAGAGATAGTGCAGAATTAAGAGCCCTTTAATGAGGAAAACGCCAGCCATTCAACATATCTTTTATACAACACTGTCAGCTGCAGTGTTATCTGAACAGAGACTGTGTACCTGAATAAAGTGTGTGTGAGACCATCTGAATAGAGAATGTGTGTATGTGTGTGTGTGTGTGTGTGTGTGTGTGTGTGTGTGTGTGTGTGTGTACATGCTCAGGGTGTTTGTTCAATGGAGTTTACGGCAATAAATGTTCAACACTAGACGTCACTTTATTCGGAGTAATATGAATGTATAGATGATGTTTCAATTAAGACTCTCTGATTTTTACTGCATTTAGGGCAAAAGGATTCCAGAATATAAACTAGAATAACTGTTCTTGATATAAAACATTACAGAATTAAATCTGCATTCAGACACAATGGTATGTGCAATTACAATGTGAGACAAATTATTAGTGGGAAAGAATCAGGAAGGTAATTAGTGGTTTGCAACACAGTCAGCCACACTCCTGTGAAGGATGTGGTTGTGTAGTTAATGGGTCCAAGGGGGACATTGAATGTTTGAGAGACTAACATGCACCATATTTATTGTCCAAGAAAAGAGAATCAAAGTGTAGAACCTAAATTATTTCTGCATTTAAATACATTTTCTAAAATAGCACTACAAAATGAAATGTTGAGAGTGGTTTAATTCAATCTGCCACACTTGTGACGTGTATATTTGCAATATTTGATTCATACACAAATGTATCAATGCAACAAAGACACAGCAGAAGTAATGCAAACCTGAATCATAGAAGCTGAATGGCCAACTTGCATAAAATGTCCAGCACATGAACTAGTGGACTTGTATACTTAAAGCATACCCTGGCCTGGAGGACAAAATGATGGAAAAACAACTGAACTGAGTTGAATTGAATTGAATTAAAGTGAAATGAAGTGAACTAAACTGAATTGAATCGAACTGAATTGAATAACTGACATTGTAGGGCAACTGCTATATATTGCAGACCTCGCTCAACGTCACAACCTTACCCTGCAGTGTTCTATGCTTTATCGGACAAATCGGTCACCTTTGTCCCAGTTGATATTTTCCCTTTCTGACTATAGTTTTCCGTGGGGTGATCATCTGACTGACCTTTGCTTATCCGCACTTTTTCAAATAAAAAACATGAAATATTAAAGTTGTGTTTACGATAATGGGCAGCCGGTTTGTCCTCTCCCCTGCTCTGTGCCATTATTAATTCATGCGGTTAAAACGACTTTTCCAGCCATTAATGGGCATGAGTGTCTGCCACACGTTCACTTTCTGAGGAGGAGAAAAGAGAAGATGCCAACCGGCCCGTCTGGCCGTATATTACCCCCCCCCCCCCCCCCATACTACAGAGTGCTACACATCTCTGGAAAGCATCCTGCCACTGTTGGCTGTGTGTGCGTGTGTGTGTGTGTGTGTGTGTGTGTGTGTGTGTGTGTGTGTAGATGTGTGTAGATGTAGGTGGTATGTAGTGTAGGGAGGACAATACTGTATAGAGGTGGGTGATATAAGCATCAAATTATAACATCACTTCCATAAAATAAAAACAAACGCATAGATATCATAATGAATACTATTCAGCAGAACACACTTACAAACACTGGAGGAAGATTGTTAATACACAGCATGCCTGACTATGGTGAGCTATATATCTAGAGTTTAAAGGCGGGTTTATGTATAATCACAGAAACCAGCATCCTACTACAAAACAACACATTCTTTACCTCTTGTGAGTTGAAATAGCACTAAACTCTAACAGGCAGTCTGAGACAAATATAACAATGACCTCAATGGCACAATTACTGTTGATTACTGTCATGCACTTACTCTGCCTTGCCCCTAGCATTTTTCATAACGTGTCAGCAAATGTATAGCCAGATATGCACAGCCTAATCCAATAAGCACATTCGTGGAAGGACACGTACTTGGTTGGTTTAAATCTAACAGCAGAGTTTTGCTGGCTACATCAACCCTGAACAAAATGTAATTTCATTGCGCTTCAAAGTTTCGCAAGATGCGCAACGCGCACCTGCAGCGCTACAATTCAGCTAGACAGGGCGATGGTGTAGGCTAGGGGCCAAAACAATGTTTACGCAACAATTGACAACCGTAAGCGTTGAAATCACATCGAAATCATCATTTTGGATCGGGTAATAATAATAAAGTTAATTTACTTTTACTAATTTAGCAGACGCGTTTATCCAACACGACCTACAAAATGAGGAATAACAATCGATGTTGATTGAAGGTAACATTTACAATGTTCAGTAGATTGAATATCATTTGATGTACGAAGCACTGTCCCCGTGTGTCCTAACTTTAAGGTGGAGTGTGATGGGGAAAAGATGAAGATGAGAAGAACTGCAATTTACCTGCTGCCAAACAAACTGGCAGGAGTAGCCTGAAGACCAATCCACACACGACCTCCGAGGCCATCTCCTTGACTTTCTCAAATCCAAGTTAATGGTGTTTTCACACGGAAACGGCCACCATCCTCCTCTAAGTACTCAGTTGCCGATGATGTCTTCCCGAATCCGAGTGAGACGACATTATTCGTCTCCAAGTTTCTCCCACGCTTCTGGGTAGTTCGTTTTTCTGGTTCCAGGTTTTCATATAAAGTCTTTTCGGATTAGAAAGAAGCCATCGCGCCAAACATGTTTACTTCTACAGACCCATGGAAAATGTCCTCTAACATTACATTTCTGTACAAAACTATTCTTGACGCCTCATTCAAATATCATTTAGGAGCGGAAAAAGGGAACCGCTCGCTGGTGCGGGACTCCACACCCGGGCATAGGAGGGAGAGAGAGAGAGAGAGAGACGACGAGGCGAGACTGCGGTCAACAAGTTATTCATAAGTGAGTTTAACCGTCCGTTCATCTAAACAAAAGCGTCACCCGGAAAATTCACAATACGATTTTTGAGTAAGTTAATTAAACACATATAATGTTTCTCTTAAATAAGTAGTTACACTGATCCGCACTGCCTAAAATCACAGTGTTTTACCTAGAGTGGTATACATTGCCCCCACCTCCAGCCTAATCCACACTGTCATACACTATCACTTCCTTGGGAAATATCGGTCAAAACTGCTTAAAAGACCACCCAGTAACGGACAGATATTTCAGCCAGTCAGAGGTCAAGATGAAAGCTCTATGAGATTACACCATGCCCCCTAAATGACGAGCCACCACAGGGGAGGTTCCACTGGATAATTAACTGAAAATTATATCGAGGGTAGTAAGCATTACATGCTGAGCTTTAAGTAGCCATATATGCTTCTTGAAAATGTAGTTTCGTTTCGTGAGTGCAATATTGTGATGATTGAGGTAGCCTAAATATTGGGCAGTTTAATGATAATGTACATAATTATAAATCTGTAGCCCTCACAATTTCATATTTTAATAGAAAGCAGAACTAAGGGAGAGAAAAAAAATAATTTTGCAGTAATTCATTTGAGCTTTGCAAGAAGACACAGGCCTAATGTTGGTCATTATGAACTAAAAAGATATATGAGCGAGTATAGCCAGTATTGTATTGATGTATTGAGAGATAAGAATACATGTACAATAACACACTGTATACGTTTGCTCACTGAACTGTCTCAGGATAATTGTTGATTGTTTTGGACACTGCATGCACTTGTGTTAGCTTGAGTAAACTATTTACTGCAGTTCCTGAATATGCTAAAGAATTAATATGTTAAGGAATCATTTATGACTGATAACGGTTATGCAATGCAATGGAACTGATGATTATGCAATGTTAAATTCATGGCTGTGATCAAATGTTGTGATTGTGATTGAATGTGATTGAAGGTGCAGGGAAGAAGTGGCAGGCTGTGTGGAGGAACGAGGAAGACACGTGTGGACTGACTGAACCTGAATTAAAAACACACCTGTTCTTGAACACGTCCATCTCCTTGGGTCTTTATAAAGTGAGGAATTCACGCTCTCAAAATGAATGTGTTGGAAACAACACATGTGTTGTCCCTATCCGGAACCAGAGATGTGTTAAAAACAACACAAGTTGGGTTATTTTCAGCATATATTGTGTAACAAATAACAAAAGAATGTGATGGAAACAACACAAACTGTGTTGTCCCTATCCGGAACCAGAGATGTGTTAAAAACAACACAAGTTGGGTTATTTTCAGCATATATTGTGTAACAAATAACAAAAGAATGTGTTGGAAACAATACAAATTGTGTTGTCTCTATCTGGACACAGAGATGTGTTAAAAACAACACAAGTGGTGTTATTTTCAGCATATATTGTGTAACAAATAACAAAAGTAATGTGTTGGAGACAACACAAACTGTGTCCCTATCTGGACACAGAGATGTATTGTTTTCAACCATTCATTTTAAGATTGCACCTGTACACAAACCCAGGATATAGTTTACACTGGTGTCACTTTCATGAATGGTGGCAGGTGTGTTGAGGTGGCAATATCATCAATAAGTCCTTGTTTAATAGCGACATTATTTCAACATTACTCATGTAGTCATACATCTACAGGAAGTCCTTGTTACCACATTCTGTCTCTGACACAACACACTCACATGCACGCCTGCACACACACTAATCACCGACAAGACGTGAGTGAGAGAAGACTCTTTTTAGTCCCATATAACCCTTGGTCAAACGTTACAGTTTAGTGGCATTCTGTGCCATCAGCTATACAGTATGCATTGTTTATAATCAATACAAATCGAAATGGCCTGCATCAATCAGTTAAAATCCTATGGGGTTACAGTATACAGGCTTCTTGGGAGAACACTTGTCTTTGAGTATCCATAATTTATCAACAGCTTTTGGGAGGATCATTGAGATATAAGTTCCTGAAGTGCACAAATGGACGGTGCTCCTTAGCATACAGTTCAATTGTGCAGTTCATCAACATGAACGTGACTCATCATGGCTTTTTTGTATTGATAGACTTAACAATTACTGCTCTTGGATTGATATGAAAATGAATAAGTAATGTGTTTGATTGGCATCTGAGTCCTCAGGCAGCAACAACATCAAAAAAAAATCTTCCATTACAAGAATGACTATAGTCATGTTGCTGTAGCAGCATGTAATGATTTGTGCAAAACAATCGGAGAGACAGTTACTGTAAATGCGTTTAAGCATACGCTATGTAAATCGATTACTTAGAACTATTCCTATTCCTACCTAACCAAGGGTCAAGGATCTGAGGGTTTGCTATTTGAGAACGGGTGGTGAATTTGAGCTATGTATTGCACAAGATTCACATTTGATAAAATAGAGCCATGATATGTATATACTGTATTTTTTTTTTTTTGCCAGCAATATACAGCAGAGTGCAAATATTCTATTTGGTGTCTGTTGGAAAATGTGCAAGAGTGTAAAGGTGGGACTGTTACACTTTCAAAACAGCTTGATCTGACCACAGAAAGCCTACTCTACATGATGACCAACCTGTTGGGAATACACATGGATGCACAGACAGTGATCCTGCTTAAAAGCCCAAACATATTTTAATGGACGCTGCCAGTAGTCCAGTAGTAATAGGGTCAAACCCGGAACAAATTAGTAACAAGCTGAATTTTTCAGGATATGTTCAGAATACCTTTAGGAATAACATACTTAAAGTCCCCGTGAATCCCCCTTGTGCTCTCTGAGATATTCAAGATGGCGTCCAAAATGGCCGTAATTTGGAGATTTTTCCGTATTTCAGGCTTAACACCTAATACAAATGCAATTAAAAGGTCAAAATATATGTTTTATAGGGCAAGTAAGTTAATTTCATCATTAGTTTATTGAATGGAGACATTTCATAATAATACAGTTACCTCCATAAGTATTGGAACACATGCTAAAGTTGACTGTATAAAATCGTCTTTTGGAAATTAATCTTAATGCCTTAAATGGAAAAAATGAGGAAATATCCAACCTTTAAGGACATCAATTTTGTTTGTGAATAAGTATATATCATAATGGTTTTTATTTCAGTTAGCCTATTAGCTGGTTTCATTCTCATTGAGCTCAATGCAATTCAAACCAGCTAGGCTAACTGAAATAAAACCATGCTAATCTCTTGGTATGGTGAAGGGTATGTGATGATGTCAGGTTATTTTAATTCCAAAGGCCAAGGGTTCTTTATCAGGGTGCATAGTGTCCTGGATGGATCCATTTATTTAAAATAAATAAATGAATAAAAAATCGTCCTGCCTCTATGGGAATTTTAACACATAGGGTTAACATAGGCGTTCCAATACTTATGACCCCTGTATTTTAAGGAAAACATTTATTTATTTACGATACATTATTCATTCAGAAAGATATTTCCTCATTTTTTCATTTAAGGCATTAAGATCAATTTTCAAAAGATGATTTTATATAGTCAACTTAGCATGTGTTCCAATAGGTCCTACTTATGGTCGGAGGGGACTGTACATCACTTCAGTCATCCTCCTCATCATCAGAAACTGGTCTTGATTCTTCAGTTTCTTCATCATCTAGTAAAGATGACAGAGTTGGCCTAGCCTGATTTCCATCGACTTTCAAGGCTTTGCGAGACTTTAGTCTGACCAAGAGCCTGTACTAAATGGTTTCTCCAAGCGCTTGGTTGACCCGCCTCCTCTAAGTGCCTCGATTTGCCACTGGTCGATGTGAGAAAGGGGTTTGCCGAGTTTAAACCAATAACAACACTCTTTCCTCTGCCTTGAACACGCCTCTACCCAGAGCCGTTGGAGCTGCTGAAAGTTGATTGGTTCTCGACCAAAGGGGGCAGTTCCGCAGTTTTGCGGAATTCAGAAATCCTGCCCGATGAGCAGTTGGCCAGACCAGCGACAGCAACGCCGAAGGTGTTATGCTACGTCACTGGGAGGGCGTGCCAGGCTAGAGTTGGCCTTCCTTTGCATCCAACTTGCACATAATCCATGCATAACTCCTTACAGATAATGCATGACTCCGTCGCTGTCGCTGAATGACTCTGATGTCAAAAATCTAATATCTAGGCCCTATAGACTGTGACCGTGACAACTTATATGTGAACTCCTACTGAGCTCAGGACTTCACAAGTTCACATCTAAGAATGTTCACAGTACTATAAATGCGTGTAGGTTTCCAAGGAGAAATTACAATCAAGGATTGAAATGACAAAAAGTCATTATTTGCATAATGAATACCTCTCGTATACTGTATGTTTATGAAATGGCTTTATTACTTGATGTTTAGGACGTTATGTACAAGTATAATATTATATGCTATATGAGGTCAGCATTAAATATAATATTATGTGTTATTATATTACAAAGGTTATAGAGGGAAAATTGTTGTCTGATTGTTTGTCTAACTGTGCGTTCACACCAAGAGCTACCAAAGTTGCAAGATCGCTTTTGTAGCTGTAAAATGCAGCTGCTACATAATAATTATGAAGTTGCTCATGACATGAGAGATTTTAATCTTCAATTTCAATTCTCTTAACTCAATTTTTGTTAGAACATTTAAGATAATCTGCTATTTTATATAGCTTATAATAATAATAATAACAACAATAATATATAAAATTGTATTGTATCGTGACTTTAATATCGTGTAGCCTATCGTATCGTGGATTGAGTGTATCATTACATCCCTACTTTGAACTTTTTTTAGTTGCTCTAGTCGCCCAAATTTTGCCGCTGGTCGCTTTTGTTGCTTTAGTCGCTCGTCTCCATTCAAAGTCAATTGCTTGCGGTGATTTCGCAGCTTTGGTCACTCACTCACAAGGCACGGTTACATTATGTTCCATCTCACAATCATGTCGACTATCAAATTTGTATGTACATTTTGTGTCATTGTCACATTAATGATCTTGTGATCTTGGTTAACTTTAATTTTAGCAGTGTGTCAATGGTGAATTTGGATTCCTTGTATGAGAAAACATATCTCATGGTTCCATCCAGGACACTATGCACTATGCACACTGATAAAGTCTCCTTGGCCTTTGGAATTAAAATAACCCCACATCATCACATACAGTTCACCAAACCAAGAGATTAGCATGGTTTTATTTCAGTTAGCCTATTAGCTGGTTTGAATTGCATTGAGCTCAATGAGAATGAAACCAGCTAATAGCTTAACTGAAATAAAACCATTATGATACTTATTCACAAACAAAATTGATGTCCTGAAAGGTTGGATATATCCTAATTTTTTCCATTTAAGGCATTAAGATCAATTTCCAAAAGACGATTTTATACAGTCAACTTAGCATGTGTTCCAATACTTATGGAGGTAACTGTATTATTATGAAATGTCTCCATTCAGGAAACTAATGATGAACTTGACTTACCCTAAAAAACATATATTTTGACCTTTTAATTGCATTTGTATTAGGTTTTAAGCCTGAGATGCGGAAAAATCTCCAAATAGCGGCCATTTTGGACGCCATCTTGAATATCTCAGAGAGCACAAGGGGGATTCACGGGGACTTTTAGTATGTTATTCCTAAAGGTATTCTGAACCATTCCTGAAAAATTCAGCTTGTTACTAATTTGTTCCGGGTTTGACTGTATTTTGAGCTAATGCTCTTGGACTACAGTTTAAATTGAACGGAATGGAATAATGCTCACAATTTGACATGGTCATTGATCTGGTCTAAAACCACACAAGGTTTGACAGGACGTATAAGTTGTCCATTTCATGGAACACAGGCAACACTGATTTGATTTATTTGCTGTAAACACTCAACAGTTCATGTCACTGCATGCACACACACACACCCACACACACACACACACACACACACACACACATAGACACCACACACCACGCAACACACATTAAAAAAATCAGAATATCATGGAAAAGTCCATTGCCCTGCCCAGACTGGGAGATTAAAGGCTCAGGAAACCATTGTCAGTATTTTGACTTAATTAGCTGATTTGAGCTCATCTCAAGTCAACATTTCCGTATAATAAAAAGTCATGAAATATTTGATTTTCTGTGTAATGAATCTAGATTATATGCAATAAAGTATGGAAAAAAATGACTTTGAGATGCACCTGTATATAATGTAAAACATTTTTTTTGTTCAGATTAATAACAGCAAATAAAGCTACAAAATATACTATACAGTGCACAACGTCCGAATAGGAACAGGAAGGGACATGTCCTGATTATTGGGCAGAGTAGCATTCTCTCATTTATGGGGTTGAGCCAGACCGTTTACAACCTTGAACGATAGCAGCGAGGAGCCCAAATTGATTCTTGTGTTTTATAGGGAGCCAGTGGAGCTGTGTAAGGCTGGGCTTAATGTGCTTCCAGGAGAGGAGCCATGGAGGGCCAGTGTGTTGTCCCGTCGCCCCTTCCTTAAGTTTGCAAGAAGCCCATATAGCGCAGAGTGCTGTTGTAATCAAGTCTCTCTCTCTGCCGCAAAGACATCAACTGTTACTTGAAATTATTAGTCTCTCGTTTAATGCTACATGATGATGGATCACTTCAGATGGTCTGGTTTTAGTGTTTCAGTGGTCTTTTTCCCCCATTGTGGGGAAGTATCACCTTTAAAGAGAGGAAATGGGTTTGGACACTTATGGGGGTGAGAAAGAGTGTGTGTGTGTGTGTGTGTGTGTGTGTGTGTGTGTGTGTGTGTGTGTGTGTGTGTGTGTGGAGGGGGGGAGGTTATATGTGAACTGTGGCTGCCAGAGAGTGCAAATGTCACTGAAGTACATTAGATGACACAGACATCTCCAACATCCTGTCTGACTGATCCATCTTCTGAGAGACATCCTTTTGATAGCCACTTTACCACCAAACTGTATGCATTGCCATAGTTGCAACCTTTTTGCCCTTATAATAGTTTTGCGATCATAGTGACTTTTATTATCATATAAATGTTAAGTATATAGCACTATTAAACTGTGTTTTTCGAATAAGCACATTTCTATGCCTTAGTGGAGATGCATTGATATTTTGGCCTAACATCGGTATGGGCAAATACCTTATTGACTGGTAACAACCAATAGGCAAATAATAATGTTAGGTTTACCAATGGTAGTGACTGATGTTTATGTTGCATTAGTTCTGCACTAAACTGTGTTAGCTAAATGTTTGTACATACGACCACATTTAGAGATAATGCTATGAAATGGTTCCGTTTTTATAATAAATACTTTTGTTTCCCTGCCACGTAAGGGTATTATTAACAACAAAAACCACCAAGTAAACAAACAAGTTTAAAAATGTCAGTAGTGGTGCTGGTTATCGCTCAAATTGTTCTTTAAACTTTGTTTTGGCCCATAATGTCACAATTGGTGCATCCCTATTCGTAAGTAGATGCAAGGGCGGTAACAACCACATTTTCTGATCTTATGCTAAGAAGAAGGACTTTACTGTGTTTTGTTTAGTATTTCGATTTTCCACTCATGATCATTCTGAGAGATTGCTTAGATGTTTAACTCATAAGTAAGACAGCATGTGGTCAGAAGGACCGCAGACTCCTGTCTACATGTACTCTGTGGTGCATGTGGTTTTCCATGTGTCAACTCACCTTGAGCGGCGTCATATCTCTGAAACATTAACAACTTTCACTGTCCTCCGGGGACCGGCCTTAACCATCAAACCATGCATTATTAAAGCACGTTCACAAAGGAAACCAACTCAGAGACAATGAAGCTTTTAACACAACACTCATGGACCTCCTGCAATGAGTGCACAAGTCACTAATGACCTTATCTTTCACTCTTAGGAGACGCTGCGCTCTGGGCTCTTAGATGTTGTGTATCACTGAGTGGTATACAAGTTTGTTTCACATTACAACGTCTTGAGAGGGCCTACTTGGAAAGGCCTCCATAGGTCACTTTTACAGAGAAAAGAAAATAGATAGAGACAGGTTTTAATTCAGGCATCAGCAATACTTTCCATTGAACTCAAGAGATTACTGAGATATCAGAATCAAACTTTGGGACACTGTTTTTGTATAACTTTGATCGGACGGTTGGATGCACGCAGACAGACACACCTGAGTCTCTCACAGCATGGATGAGTGGTTGATAATGATGAGGTGAAGGCATCATCCATTGGGCATCATCCTCAGAACCCAGGTAATTCTGGAACTGATAGTCGTATTCATGCATCATCCTCAGGACCCAGGACATTATGGAGCTGGTAAAGTCAGAATATGCCACAACAATCAGATGTCACTTCAGGCTCTCAGGTTATTTTCAGATGTGAAGTTGTGCTACAGTACATATCCATGCAACTGCTATTGGAGTCCCATTAAAGAAGCTTTGAGAGTCGTATACCTTCAATTTCCACAGCATTATTAAGTGGTAGCGAGTCAGATTGCTAATATTGCTTAATGGTCTCAGGTAAAACCTACTGGACAATAGCCTACAGGGTCAATGCAAAGCACACCAATGGAACATTTATGCAGTTCCTATAGTGCACTTCTAATTTAATCACCAGTCATTCATTTATTTATAATTGGAGCCATTTGCTGACCTCAGCAGAAACTGAGTTGAGGTAAAGGCTTCTACAGCATATGGATACAGATCACACTAATTATGTTTATAGTGATGGTATGCATTTAGTAACTCATTCAGCAGGGAAGTATGTGATGCATGTAGATATAGTGCAGACTGTCCAGATCTAGATGTATCAGGAGATTTTGCTTCAAAGCCTATGGAAGGATTTGGATGTACGGCAGTAAGAGTGCTGATTCTAGACAAAGTCTGAATCAAAAAAAGACTGATGTTCAGAAAAAAGTCAGCAAAACAGCTTAGAACACAAAATGGGATGGCTGCCATGCCTTTTCTATATCTATTTAATTGTCTGAGTTATTTGACAATTGCAGAAAAATCGATTCTCTCCAGGTGGCATTATATGTTTTCATATTACAATATTTCTACAATCAGATTCACTTGTCTCAATGTACTTGATGAAAATATCTAACACATCCATCATAAAGTCAGTAGACTGTGAGTTAAACTGTGCGTCCTTGCATTATCTTCATACAAAATGTGATCAATCAACACCTACTACATGAGTAGTACATGAGTACCTCTCTCAATGTTTGCCACCATCAAAACTCTATAATTTCCCGCATATAAGCTGCATTGTGTATAAGCTGCAAGACAGTGTTTTTTGCAAGTTAAAAGAAACAAAACCATATTAACACCATATTAACTGCCCCTCTGTAACCTCATAGCTGAATAAATTTAGCAAAATCAATGTATAAGCCGCGGCTAATAGTCGGGAAATTACGGTAGAGCCACAGATACATTTATAGTGATTAAATGACTATACACTCATTGGTTCAAAACATTCAGTTAAAAACCTGCCAAAACATAATGCTGTCAGCATATGCCATGGCAGCATAAGTCTCTTTAGGTGAAGCATGATGCATTTTGGTGGTTATAGTGCATTTTGCACATTTCTGTGAGGCTAACCAGCAAGCAGGCACATTGACAAACAATTCATTTATTAGCTAGTTTTTACTGTGACTTCTAGTAGTGATAGAACATTTTTATTAACTCATTTAAGGGGTACAGGGGTGAATTCACTTCTGTTGTATACTATTTCTCTGTTGGTTGCTTTCTCTAATGTTACAAGTCTTTCACTTGTGTGAATCTCTACTTTTCCAGTAGAAACATGATGACTGTCACGTATTCCCTGGTTTTGAAACCATTTATTCTTAGACCTTTCAGCGCCTTTAACTAATATTGCGCTTCCCTTCTGGGTGCACATTCGGAAACTTTGAGTGCGGAAAAAAACACTAATTTTTGATGTTGTGGTTATTGTTTTTTGCCTCTGGCAAAGAGCTGGGGCCTGTACTACGAAGCGGGGTTACTGGCTTAGCTGGGTAACTTCGAGAGTAAGTTGATCACGTGTGGCGTAACTTCCCGGTTAACCCGTACTACGAAAGGTGGATAGGTTTTAACCGAGGTATGCTGCCATGGCAATTTACGCTGCATCTCAAACCTGCTCCGAGCAGGTTATGATCTTGGTTAACCCGAGGTTTGCGGTTAACCACACCCCACAATGTCGACGTAGGCTACTTGGAAGATACATTATTGGAGCGCAAATTGTAAGCGCCTCTCTTCGCAAGGCGAGAGTTTTTTAAGACCGCCAGAATCTTTCTCCATATAATATTCTCTATGAAAGATAGCCTATAGGCCTACATTCTCAGCCGAGGGAATTCGTTGCATTTGTCAGCTGATCGAGGCAAAGTGGAGGCTATAAGCATTGGCAATATAACATATTTTCATAATTAAGAAATATTAATGCAAGCTATAACCTATAAACCTTCTGAATGTTCTTGAGTTTCATTTTCACCTGCTGCCAGCGGCACTGCCGTTGCATCTAAAATGTTCACAGGATAGGCATACACTAAATCAGTCAATGGGGCTAAACATTCAATTATCCTTTATTAATATGTATTAATATACATGGCATGAATTGTGTTGCATCTGTAGGACTCTTATGAACTCAAAATGTTTTTATTTCAACACATTTCAGACATTCCGCAAGCTATTAATCCTCCGTAACACATAGGCTATTTAAGGAACATGAAATAAAACTTTACTTTCATATATCCGATCTGCAATAGCCTACGTTGCCAACAGCCTTGTCTTGCTTTGTTTGCTGCCGACGTTTTTGATGTATCGTAAAGTGGGTTTTAATTCCTCGCAACTTTTTTATAATCATTGCTCATTCCTTATGCGTAAAATAGCGTGATCGCGTCATCATTAAAATTGGTGATTTGCGCTGCAACCCGCCCATTTTCTGTGAACGCGCACCAACTCCGATGAGGTTAACCCCAGTTCAACAAATCAACTTCTTACTCAGCGTCGTAGTACCGATTAGCACCAATGAAGATAACCAGGTTTTGTCAACCCCGGTTTAGCAAAGTAACCCTGGGTTACATCTGGGTAGGTTGAGCTCCCTTCGTAGTACAGGCCCCTGTTGTTTTCACCTCCGGCAAGTGATGTTTTGTTTTCAGTGCAGGATGTCAGTTTTTCTGGCCCATGAAACTTGGTGGAAAGGTGTTGAATGGTCCAAGGATGAGCCCATTACATTTTGGAGTAGATCCAACTCAGGAGCCACCTAAACAAATTTAGTTTTGTGTTTGTTATTATTGTGTGATAAGGCAGTCATGCCTGGTTTGTATTGATTCTACAACACTGCTATCAATCAACAAAATGAATTTCTTTAAGGATAGTCTCACGCAAGAGAGTGCCTTTGGAGTTAACATAGTAATTAATGATAGTTCTTCTATACACCCAGTATTCATAATAAAGCATTATAACTCATAAAGGGTTATAAACCATTTATAAAGCCTCATAATTATTGATATTATATATAACTATTTATATACTCATGATTGCATTCATAAAGCATTACAGCTTGAAGTGTCACAAAGCATCATAAAGCTTTGTTGGGTTCATTGAAAAGTGTTACCCAATAAATTAATGCAACAGTGTAGCAACCTCTATGTATTAGCAATGTCAAATGACCAATATTGTGTAGGCACATCATCGGGGTAATGTGAGACAATGTTTCCATATAATCTGCCATTATAAAGGTGAGGTCTAAAGATGATTGGAAAGTGTTTGTTTTGATAACAAGGCTAATGAAAATGAAACCATCACTAGGGTTTGAGTAGGCCTTTGCCAATTTAACCACAGTGCCCTGGAGTGAGATGTTGCCCTCTGATATTTGATATTTGACCTTATCCTTGGATATCCATGACCTTGGGAACTACCTAATCAATGCATAGCCTTTGAAGTGATCAACTTTGCCACCTGTCAAACCACCTGGGAGACAAGTGCACTTCTTGTGCTCTGAGCGTGGAAAAATATAAATTTCAAAGAGCAACTAATTGGTAAACTACAACCATTTATTTCCATTACATTGTAAGCTGAGCTTTAATCAGTAGGCCTATTCTAATGGTCTCCAGTGGAACAAACAATAACAAAGATGTTAATGGAAACATGCAAAACTGTAAATGGTTCACACATGGTTTTGAGCATTACTAATGGCAGAAACTGAGTACATAATATATTATTATTAGTTCTTTGGAAAGGTTTATGGAGCTGCAGCCATAAGCAAAAACTAAAATAAGGTCCACACTCTCCGAAGAGCTGGAGCAAGCTGTATGGTCACTGCGCCCTCTCCTGGCATTACAGGGAAACACAAGGCTGACGCTGTAGAGCCATAATCTTTGGATTCAGGAATGAGCATGCCAAAAAAGACAAAAGGTGAAAAATGCTCTTAACAAGACAAGGAGGAATTTCTCTTCTCAACTAGCGGGTATCAGTGAATGTCTTAAAAGAGAAACAATAGCAAAAGCCACTATGCGTATGAACATTAAGATATGACTGAGTTCAAATTGGATTTGGATGTGGCTGGATGTTGTTAAATACATGTGTATTTACTAAGGAGAACCCATCAGCTGGGAACACATATCAGGATGACTAATACATGTTGCAAATTCATTTAACACCATCTGTCATATTTTTCTTAATCTAAGCAAACACTGTCTTAGGTCAACAAGCCTCTCATGACCAAAATCATTCATATTTGATGACTATATATCAATCGTCAACAAACCAACACTGACCTCAGTTAGCACCACATGTCCTCCTGAATTGCCTAGTTATATTTTTGATATTGTCAAAAACAAATGTTGCACTGCAAATGCTGCACTTGACCATGATGTGTCAAGTTTTGCTAAAATTAGGCTATGCATTTGGCAATAAGGCCTACTCCAAATAAAAGTTTTAGTTATTCCTTTTTTTACATGAACAGTTTTATAGATGCATTGAATGACCAGATTGAAACTTGATGGTAGTTGCATTTCATGTCATATCATCCTAAAATAGAATAAATGTGTTCTTACCTGCAATACCATAACACTATCACTGCAATCTTGCTTTTTTCAAATTTGTGAAAGTAGGAGGCTATCACCATGCACATAATGACAGAAAAATTGAACAGAAATGTTTAAGACTATAAGACAGTGTTGTTTGTGGTCTTGATTGTATTGTTCATTGAGTGGATTTGTTTGGCATCCGTAGTGTATTACAGTAAGATGAGGAACTTCTGTCCACTTCAACTGACTGTTGGACTGGCCTTAGATGTATCTTCCCCATAGACCAGTGGGGTGTCCTACGAAGCTCGATTAGTGGCTTAGCGAGATATGTTGCGCTCAAAACCAGGGTATGCTGTCATACGAAAGTGGATTTGTTTTAGCGTCGCTGTATCACCATGGTATCTTATGCTCGCAACCAAACCTGCTCGGGAGCGGGTTATGTGCTTAGTTATAGCTCAAATCGTGAAATATCACCGCCCTCTGACCAATTCTAACCAATCCATTATCTTGAACAACGAAGTTATCTCACGTGTGCTAATTTGTCATACTTTGAACAGGTTCGGCCCCGCCTCTGCAAACATTTTGAATCTCTTAAGTATGTTGTGCGTGCGTATGTTGTGCGTGCAAATATGTCACTACTATGGACATGCATACCATGCAATATCTGATGACCATCGACTTTTTGATGTTATAGGTTAGACACTAAAAAAGACCACCCTAGATTTCGCTACCGCTCATAAATGCGGAAGTAATCGTTTTTAAACCTAGGCTGTCTTGTGCGTCTCCACGTTTCCCGATTGGTCAAAATCACCCCAACCACGAGAACGCGCACAGATCTGAGCTGAAAGCCTAGTTTGACAAATTTATCACATACCTGCTGTCGTAGGATCACTTAACTTAATACCCGAGTTGAGGCTTTGTGCAGCCTCGATATGTCTAGATAACCTAGATTTGTCTAACTTGCTTCGTAGGACACCCCACAGGGGTCTCAAACTCGCGGCCCGCGGGCCAATTGCGGCCCGCGAGACGATAGGCTATTTTGCGGCCCCCGGCCTGAAGTCGAAGCTTAATGTTAGTGCGGCCCGCGGAGATGCAGCTGGGCATTTTATATTTTGTAACAATCGTGGGCTGGGCTCTATGGCTGCGCTACCATAGCTCAGGCTCGTGACAACAACACGAATTTGCAATTGTTTACTTCCAACATGTTCCAGCCCGCAGCTTTCTGTCAAAATAATAATGTAGCCTAAGCCGCCCCTTGAGGGCATTTTTTATGCGATAAACGACACGGGTTAAAAAAGACGGGAGGTACGGTGATAAATCTCATTTGTAGCCTAGACTCCACCTGCTAGACATCAAGTGTTTCGATTCAAGCAACGTTTTCACGAACTAGCCCCCTCATTACAAACTACACGCAGGAGACGTGCGGTTTGTAATGACGCGGAAGCGATCATGCAGGCCATAGTTTTGCACAAACTGAAGAAGAAATACATCAAATGTTGAAACAAAAAATCACGTTTGATGAGGTCTTGGGTCTGTTATTCACATATCTGATTCTGAAGTATGTCTGCCTTTTGGAGATTATGATCGATCGTAATTGACAGTGATCTGGGTGCGTCTGTGAAGGTGCGTCTTTTGAGTGAACGACAGTGTTTTCTAAGCGGCTACCATGCTTCGACCCTCTGCCCAACATAAATGGAACATAAATAAGTAAAACTGCTCAAATATGTTCAACATTCAGTATTTACTGAGAGGTGCATAATTCGAGGTAGTTGTCATCCAGACATCATATGCTGATACAGTATTTACACCTTCGTAAACCACAGACGGGGGGGGGGGGGGGGGGGGGGGGCAACCTATGCGGCCCCCCAACCAGTTGATGTTGGTTACAGTGGCCCCCAGCTCATTTGAGTTTGAGACCCCTGCCATAGACAGTAAAATAAACCCCAGAACTTGACTACTCAACAAGTTCTACTTCCGCGACGGTAGGTGGCAACATACGACTGAATGTCTTACATCGCATTAGAAAGAGATAGGCGGAGAGAGACGGGACACTTTTATAGACAGCCATGGCTTCCACCATAATATTGTTGTTTTGTATTTCTTGTTTGGTTCAGTTATGCGTAGAAGCGACCAACGTTTTAAGTAAAGTTTCTTCTGATTCCTGTTACAAACCCATCCAGGACAATAGACCCAAGTTTGTGAGGTAAGAATTGTCTTAGGCTGCGTGACATATCAGGCTTAAATGTTATGAGTTCCAAAGCTCTTTTCTGAAGTTTCTGCTTTATTTGATTTAAATCACTGAAGGACATATCCACGGCCCCATGAATATGTAAATGTCTCCGACCTCCCGGAGACTTGGGACTGGCGGAACGTTAATGGCAAGAACTATGTTAGCATCACCCGAAATCAACATATTCCGCAATACTGCGGTTCATGTTGGGCCATGGGTTCGACCAGCGCCCTTGCAGGTAAAACCACCCTCTTGCAACAACAGGTGACCAATCCTCCAAATTCTCCACTGTAGTGTAGGCCTAGGTCTACTTCTGGAAATAACATTATCAGCAATTGGCCATCATTGCGACATTCAGTCAGTCAAGGATTAACTGAGTCGGAGGCTTAAATAAAGATTTTCTAATACTTCTTTGTTCTTTTTCAGATCGTATTAACATAAAGCGCAAAGGCGCATGGCCTTCTGCATACCTGTCAGTGCAGAACGTGATTGACTGCGGCAAGGCAGGATCTTGCTTCGGAGGTGATCATGTTGGGGTGTATGAATACGCCCACAGGAAAGGAATTCCTGATGAAACCTGCAACAATTACCAAGCTAGAAACCAAAGTAGGTATTAGTTTAATTTATAACAGCATTTCCCACATTTCATGGAAATGTTTAATTTAAACAAATAATTTTACAGAGAACATCCTCTTCTGTGTATTAACTGTGTATTAAGTGTTTGCGTGTTGCGTGGTGTGGAATTTGTAAAAAAAATTTACCCAGGTCATGAAATTGGGAGTTAGGATTAATGCACTGCATTGCGCAGGGTGTCATTAAAATTAAATTTGACCCCCCCCTCTCATGAAAATGTAAACACCAAATTATCCAATATTACTTGCTCTTAAATAGATCAATAGGCCCATGTTTATCATGTTTGCAACATGTGGGCCTAGATTAATTCTCTGTTTTGTTTTTAATTAATTTAGTGTGTGACACTTTCAACCAATGTGGGACATGCACCTTCTTCGGGTCATGTGACACAGTGAAGAACTACACCATATGGCGAGTTGGTGACTATGGGGAAGTGTCTGGGCGAGACAAGATGAAAGCAGAAATCTACACAAATGGACCAATCAGGCAAGGACCCCACTGTACACACTTTCACTGCGCACATTATTAATACGCACATTATTTATATACTTTGTCTAAGTACATTATTTAGTGTGCCAGACGACTTGTGTGCACAGAAGGAACAGTTAAAGTCTTACTTTCTGTCAGTATGTCCCTGGGAAATTGATACCATGATTCTCACCCATGTCTGAAATGATGGTTTGGAAATGTGTTGTAGCTGTGGCATCATGGCCACAAAGGGGTTGGAGACCTACACGGGGGGTGTTTTTGCCGAATTCCACCCCCTCTCCATGATGAATCACATTGTGTCCGTGGCCGGCTGGGGCGTGGCAGAGGACGGGACGGAATACTGGGTGATGAGGAACTCGTGGGGAGAGTTTTGGGTGAGTCTGTTGACCTCATCAGCCTCCGTCTGGCTCAGTCACACCCATTGTGAGCGATGTTTTGCCTCACGATAGTGAGAAATGTGACTGCAGACTCAGGCTCTCACACCACACGCATGTCAACAGTAATATGACAGTGATGGGTTGTTGACCAAAGTGAACTGGTGATCTAATACCAACTGTCATAAGGAGTCAATTAAGTTAAGTTTTCTTAAAATTAGTTATTACAATGGTGTTACTATTTCTCATTCTAATACAAATACATTTAGTTTTCTAATGTATTACAAAATATGCAAATATATTATATGATATTATCTTATGTATTATATTGTGAAATAAACCTAATCCAGATTGGCACCATTTGTGGGGTTTTTTTTTAGCACTGATTGATATGTTTTCCTTTCTGTTTTAGGGAGAGCATGGCTGGGCCAGAGTTGTCACAAGTGCCTATAAAGGAGGCAAAGGAAACTGGTACAACTTAGCAATTGAGAAAAGCTGTGCCTTTGGGGATCCAATCCTGGCATAACAGACTAACGACAGCAACAGCAGCACATTGCATTTACAGTATATACCACTTCTCACAACGCTCAAAGTGCTTCACGGTGAAGGGGGACCCTCCCTATCCACCACCTGGGTGATTCACAGCAGCCATTATGCGTCTGGCACGCTCACCACACACCAGCTTGAGGTGGACTAACACTCCCATTTAGTTGTGTTTCAATTTGGATGCCACATGATGTCTTGATAAGATGTTTTTAATCTGTGAGTGTGTGAATGAGTGAGTGAATGAGAATGCATTCTGCAAAAGATTGAAACAGAAATGAGTGAGAAATGAGTTGAGAACTGAAGTGGTTATGAGAAAAATATGATATGAAGAAAGATAAGTTATGTGAAAGATATGATATGAATATGATATCATATGAAGTTATAAGAATGTTTATTGAGAACATGTACAGTGATTGGAGATGTAAATATCTTTACAATACTATATAAATGAACAAGAACCAATCAGTAGTTTACTGGTAATCAGACATACTAGTCTACATCAAAAGTGTTACTAGTCTACATCAAAAAGTCTCTCTTCTCCAGTGGAACAGCAATCGTGTCTAGGGCCATGTCATGACATTTATTAACCTTTCCATTTGTATTTTAACTTGTCTCAGTCGGTGCTCGGTTGCCAGTGAGTTCATGTCTATGAGCGTGGACCACTACTTTCATGAATTTGTGTGAGGTTGAATTAATAAAATGTCACAAAGCTCTCTTCCAGTCAACCATACCTTACAAGCAGCAATCTTTTGATTATTTTCCATGAAGCAATCTATACCCTGATTACATAGTGGTCTTGGTCAGTAGCTGAATTACTACTATTTAAATTCATAAGAAAAAAGAAATCAGTCCGATTTCCTGGTCAGTAAGCAGGGGCGTGACTAGATGTGGGGCCCAGGGTGGCACGGGAACCCTCTGAATCCAATCCAAGTACCAACCCACCAGAGTGATAGTTGGGCTTGTCAACATTAACATCTACAAGTAAAATTGTTTTCTTCGGCAAAACAATTATTTCGTTTTGATGGGCTTTTGCGTCTGTGTTCAGTCGAGATTTTTGATATTTGATATTTTGATAGTGGTAGATCTTTCACTTAATTACATGTTTTTCTGTTATCAATGCAAATCACTGGGCTCAAGAGCTGTTTTACTTTTTATTACCCTTCTCTGAGTCTGTGGCCCAACCTGGCCACCCTATCAATTTTCTTTTTTGTCTGGCACAGTCTGTGAGGGGGCACATTAGACACACACAGATCTATCGAGTCGTTTTGTAACACTCTTTGGAGCATACAGTGGAATTCTACAGAATTCTTCACTTCCTCCTCCAGACCTTAGCAACAGGAGGGGAGTATGCAGTAATTGGCTCACACACGCGATGTAGTAGCCAGCAATTCGCTGACTCCGCTGCCACTCAAGCCGGGAAGGGAACCGACTGAAGTGCGCTGTGATTGAGGAAAACAAGGACACAGAGGTTGGCAGAAAACCAGCCCGTGTGCTCTGCTACAAGGGATGCTCTACCCTGACGCATCCTTATCGGCCATCGCCATGGAGATTTCGGAATGTCATGGGCTTGAGAACCCAGGCATGCATGTATATCTAATCCGTTTTATCAGCTGGTGATTGTGTTCATTTTTGATTGCGCACTCAGTTAAAATCCGTTAAATACATTAGGCTATCAGGACAATACGCAACAGATTATTTCACTGCGATTTTTTTCTTAAACGCATGAGCTGTCCACTCTGCATCCAAATATCGCCTATATTACAGGTAAGGCAATTTGCACATTCGCTATGCATGTAGTGCATCAGATACGTATGCAAGCTGTATGGTTGAAGTGTGAAAAAATGTGCAGGGCAGGCCCACATTTTGTCATTGAAAGACACATCATTGAATAATGTATTATTAATACGATCAAGTACAATCTATAGCTCTATTTATGTTTGAAGTGCATAAATACGTGTAGGCCTATGTCATTCATGTTAAATAAAACGCTGCATCAATAACGGTGCTGCGAGATGGAGGGACATTGTACAGGGTTGCTGGGTTGTTTGTGCAGTCGCTGTTCTGTAGGTCAGTGTTATAGACATTAACGGAAAGTATCTGGTTAATAATATACAACATGAACTCATGCATATACAGTGCCTATAGAAAGTCATCATACCCTTTTGAAATAGTCACTTTTTTTGTCTTACAGCCTGAAATCAAAACCCATTTTTAAAAAATATTTTTCCAGTTTTATTTACAAATTTAGCTGTACAACATCAATATAATGAAAAAAAAGTCAACAGTTCTGAAAATTAATAAAAAATTAAAAACTAGAAAAACAGGGTTGGAAAAGTCATCATACCCCTGACTTAATACTTCGTAGAGCTTCCTTTTTCTTTCTTTATAGCCATCAATCTGTTTGGATATGTCTCTATTATAGCTTTGCACACCTAGATTGGGGAATATTTGCCTAATCTTCCGTGCAAAATTGTTAAAATTCAGTCAAATTCTGTAGGGAACGGCGATGGACTGCTCTCTTCAAGTCAATCCACAGATTTTCTATAGGATTTAAGTCAGGGCTCTGACTTTGCCACTCAAGGATATTCACCATCCTATCCTTAAGCCACTGCTTTGTTCTTTTGGCAGTATGTTTAGGATCATTGTCGTGTTGGAAGGCGAATGACCTGCCCATCTTCAGCTGTCTAGGAGAGGGACGCAGGTTTTCCTCAAGAATGTGGGTGTACTTGGCAGCATCCATTTTCCCTTCTATCCTGACCAATTGCCCAGTCCCCGCTGAAGAGAAACATCCCCACAACATAATGTTGCCCCTACCATGCTTCACACTAGGTATGGTGTGTTTTGGGTGGTGTACTGTGTTGGTTTTTGCCAAACATAGCGCTTGGAGTTCAGTGCAAAGACACATCTGGAATATTCTGCTACCATGTGGAAAAAGCTTTTATGGTCAGATGAGACTAAGAATGAACTTTTTGGAGACTAAGATTGAAGTTTTTGGACTGAGCTCCAGGCGCTAACCAAACACAGTATACACACCCAAACACACCCAAAACACACCATACCTACTGTGAAGCATGGTGGGGGCAACATTATGTTTTGGGGATGTTTCTCTTCAGCGGGGACTGGGCAATTGGTCAGGATAGAAAGGAAAATGGATGCTGCCAAGTACACCCAAATTCTTGAGGAAAACCTGCGTCCCTCTGCTAGACAGCTGAGGATGGGGAGGTCATTCGCCATCCAACACGACAATGATCCTAAACATACTGCCAAAAGAACAAAGCAGTGGCTTAAGTATAGGATGGTGAATATCCTTGAGTGGCAAAGTCAGAGCCCTGACTTAAATCCTATAGAAAATCTGTGGTTTGACTTGAAGAGAGCAGTCCATCGCCGTTCCCTACAGAATTTGACTGAATTTTAACAATTCTGCACAGAAAATGTGGCAAATATTCCCCAATCTAGGTGTGCAAAGCTATAATAGAGACATATCCAAACAGATTGATGGCTGTAATGAGCAAAAGGAAGCTCTACAAAGTATTAAGTCAGGGGTATGATTACTTTTCCAACCCTGTTATTCTAGTTTTTAATTTTTGATTAATTTTCAGAACTGTTGACTTTTTTTTCATTATTTTGATGTTGTACAGCTACATTTGTAAATAAAACTGGAAAAGATTTTTTCAAAAATGGGTTTTGATTTCAGGCTGTAAGACAAAAAAAGTGACTATTTCAAAAGGGTATGATGACTTTCTATAGGCACTGTATGTGCCTCTATGCATCTGCCTGTCTGTGCGTCTTTGGCGCCTGATCCATCAATTATGCACACCCTGTTATGTGCAGCCTGCGTGCACAAACATCATCTGCGGAGATCAGCGTGCCTGGTATATGTGGGTTAATGTAGCCTACTGTACATCATGTTCTAATGAATGTCGATTAGAACAGCACAGGCCCAGTCTGACGCTAACCAAACAAATACTGAGACCATTTGGAGTCATCGTGAGTGACTCATACAGGTAATGGGTCCATGTCAAATCACTCCATGCAAAATGGTTTGACCTACATATGCATGATCAATTCGAGTCCCTCTGTGAAGCTGACTCATTGGTGTTGAGACATGTTTTGAATGTAACCTAAGCCAGTGGCAGTGAATCATATCATTCTGTTAAATGAGGCAGCATATTGCATGGGTTAAGGTGCACTCATACAAGTGGAGCTCTCCGTTATATGCATATGGATGAGACAGCAGCAGAAATGATGCTTGTTGTTCTTGTGCATATGTCTACATCTCTACAAGACCTTCCAGGACCCCCCCAAACACAACATCCTGTGTGAGGTTATTGCCAATTACTGTCCACGGTGCAGATGAATGGCTAGAATAGCCTATGTTTTGTTTGGTTGCTGTGTTGCATTTCGTCTTGCTGCTGTGCCCCAGTGCTGCGTCACAGGTTTCTAGATGCCCGGTGTGTTTTGCCACTTACCGACGACAAGACAGGGCCCCGTTGCTACCCTCTCCAGTGGGCCCCCTCCACGCATCGATCCCTGTGCTATTTCAATGCCTTAATTAACTCTCCCACCGAGGAGCCGTGCAGGGCTGTGCACCTGGCCAATGTGCCAATCCGTCATCTCATTTGCAACATCGATCCTCACACACACACACACACACACACAAATACACACACCTCATCCCTTCTAACCTTCCTGCTCCCCCACCCACGGCGCCTTCAGAGTCTTCTATTGAACTTGCTGTCAGTCAAGTCTGCCCATTACCATTGCCCTCTGCCCCTATAATACCTCCCACCCACATCAGTACATGTATTCCTGCTTTAACGGTAAAGATGGAGTATCGTATGTCCCACATATGGGGTTTAATATCTCATTGGATACCAGGCATCGTTGGCTTTGCTCTGCAGTTCTGCAGGGTTGAACAGCAGGCCCTCATGCTTCTGTGTTTTCTGCGTTACGTAATTCACTTGGGGGTCAGGGAGTCCTGCTGCCCGGTTGCCAGGCTCTCTCTAGGCAGCCCCCGCTGTCCACACTATTGATTGGCGGCGCTGGAGTGCTGATGCCGGCCCTCCCGGGTCCGCCCCAGGCCCCGTGCCAGCAGCCAGAGCCCTTTCAGCGTGGCGCCGCCCCACCTGCAAACAATCAGCTGTCTCGCGCTCTCGCCAGGTCTGTGGTCACTCAGGGTCGGGTCAGACAGGGCTGGGTTGGGCTGGGCCGAGATGGGCTGGGCTGGGTCCTAGGAGACCGGTAGCCACAGAGGTAAGGCCTGCAGGAGGTGTTTCTGAATGAACAAATGACCTTTATTGCACAAGTACTGTATGTCCACACAAGTGAGGATGTTAGCTGCAGACATTAGCAGCTCTCGGAGGAAAGACGCAGGTAATGTGTAGACAGTGTTAATATTGACTCAGTATACTTGCATAATGTCCCAAGTGTCAGTGGTTGTGTAACAAGCATTTGTTAAAGCTGTGCAGCCTCTATGCTGTAAATGCTTCAAATGTTGTGCTATTGTGAGGCTTTGTTGGCACAAATGCGTCACTCACTAACAACATGGCATGGCAGCGCCTGCACAGTAGGCAAGCCTCTGCAGCGGGCCCAGCATGTCCCCTGTGTCTCTCCGCCTGCCAACAGGGATTTGAGCAGCATAATGCATACGCTGACCCTGTTCTTTGAAGTAGAAGCGGCGGAGCTGCCTCTCGATCATGACTCCCACACTGAGACCTCCTCATGAATATGGATCCCGGCTCCTCGCAGCGCGCGCACCCTGCATCCGGCCCCGACTGCAGAGCCAGCCGTGAGGAGAGTGCGCGATCACCATGGAAACTCAGAGTCGTATCAACGCGGACCGTTACCGTACCACATGCATGCGAGGGTTTTTCTTTTTTCCCTGCGTTTGTTGCAGGGATTGTGTTCTCACAAGGGAACCTTCGAGAATGACTTAGAATGATGGCGTTGAAGGGACAGAGCTTAACTCGACAACCTTGACGAGTGAAAAGGATAGATCACCACAAGGGCCCATCGATGGGCGATCTCTGCTCTGCCACAATGAGAATAATACACACAAAACACACGTGGAGGAGTCATTTCACAGGCATCTTTGAGAATGAATTATTGAAGGAGTAAAAACCGCCTTTCCCCAGCGTGTTAATTATGTATAGGCTAGAGGAGGAGGATGCTTCAGGGGCTATAGTGGGGCTGGTGTCTATGTACTGTAGGTGTAGCTGAGCTTATCTCATTCTCACTGCTGTTACGAATCTCCTCTTCGTCCGGTTTGCTCTGTTATTCTCTCGTGCTATCATCTCGTCTTGTCTCGTCTCGTCTCCTCTCCGCTCCTCTTCTCTCACCTCTCTCTCTCCCCCCCACACTCCTCTCGCTGCAGTCTCCCCCGCCCCTGCATTACAGCACAGCCCACTTCACAGCAACAACAGCAGCAGCAGCAGCAGCAGCAGTGCTAGTCTCTGGAGCCTCAGATACAGTAACCGCAGGCACGTGGGCCGGATCTGGCCCGAGTCTCACGCAGCACCCCGCCAGATGTCATGTGGGACTGTACCACCACTCCCCGCTCTACCGCACTGCACTGCACTGTACAGGATGTGCTGATGATGCGGGCGAGACGTGTCAGCTGTTACCGTGCTCTGCCCCGGGGTCCGGGGAGTGTTGTTGATATCTCCCCACCGCCACAATATCTTTGCCCGCAGCTTTTTGTCCTCCTAACAGCCTGTCTGTGAGTCTGTGAGCTGCTGTACTGTGGTGGCAGACAGAGGCTGCTGCGGTCAGCAGGATGCCCGCCTGGTAGCCATTAGGATGAAGTGTGTGTAATGGTGGATGTGCACTGGGAATTGAGGAGGTCCTGATGGCGTGGCTGCTTTGTGAGAGCCGTGGCGGAGAGAGGCCGCGTCTCTGCATCTCAGCATGCAACGTTTGATGTGAATAACTTCTGACAAGGCTTGATTAAGCTGAATTATGAAACCGGCGACGAGGGATGAAATAATCCAGATGTTGCTGTATTCTTCTTGGAAGAGATGCCAAGTTTCATAGAGAAAACTGAAACAGCATACCAATTTATCCTCAATGTAATCATTCGCTGTGTTTATAAGCGTAGAAGGGGTTTGTGAAAATACTGTTATTGCAATTGGTCTGTATGCCAGAGTGTCAGTACGTATCCACATATTCACATGTTTCTAATAGGCACTGTATTCAGCCCTCTTTGTTAGACCAGAAAGCTCTGAATCTCCTGTTAGGTAAGACCAGGCTTATTGTTTGATATGCAAGTCAGATGTAAGTTATTATATACTGTAACTAATAACACTACAAATAGAGGGCAATTATTTCTTCTTTTGCTGATGTCCAAAGCCTTACTAAATTAGGCAAGTGGCAGTTTTAATCTGTAATTTACAGAGCTTGTGGCTGACATTCAAAATGTCTAGACCCATTCTAGTGTTCTTTTATCAAATTCGAGGCCCTCTTGGATCTGCTCTTGAATTCCTTCAGTGCTGAGTTAGGAGGGAGCTGATTGGTCTTCCTCTTGTCTATATTTAGATGCTTTGGATGGGTGGACATTGGACACCCCTTTCTGGTGCAGGCTAGCCACCATTGAAAACCAGTTTAAGAGTGATAATTGCATTCAGTGGGATGGAAGGCATGGAGCCAGTCACGTGCTAATGCTAACCTATTGCTATTAATACCAAGGAGGCCATGTTAGAAGAGCCTTGTCTAATTATAGTATGTCTCTCTGTCAGAATGTGAATCACTGCCCTTTTGACAACACCGCCAGTCAGCGCCACGAGCACTGGTCATTGTCTTGCGGTTTAAGGCTCAGTGACTCAGATGTACTGTATGAGTGTTGTTTGGGTGAATGTGGGAGCTGAATTTGGATCTTTGAGCCTCGAGTGAGTACTATTCCATTGAGAGGTTTGGCAAAACTCTTGAAACTGTTATATGCTGCTGTGTCTGGTTCCTGGAAAATATTCTTGATTTCTCCTCCTACTCTCTGGCGAAAATGCGTTTCTGTGTTATAGATTGAAACACAGGAATGGCACGGAATTGTGCATCTGTCTCAGTACCACTTCTTGAAAATGTTTTAAGAAGCACTTCCCTCTGTAAACAAAAAGGGAATGTTATGGAATGTTAGAGAGACAGAGAGAGAGAGAGAGAGAGAGTACTAGTAAACAACATTTGTTGGCATGTTTATCTGTGTGGTGTGTGGGAGGAGAAAGAGAGAGAGAGAGAGAGTGAGTGAGAGAGAGAGAGAGAGAGAGAGAGCGTGGGTTAAGGTGGTCTTTCTGTGTCTCTGCAGGACGTGAGGCACCATGCTGACCAGCATCACGGACGGGATCTTGTGCTGCCTGACGGGCAAGACGGGCAGCGGGGTGGTGCTGCCGGTGGAGTCCTCGGGCTGCACGGACGGCTTTGAGTTCGTGGAGGTCAAGCCCGGGCGCGTGCTGCGCATTCGCCACATCATCCCCGAGCGCCCGCCCAAACCGGACCCAGAGCCCATCCAGGACCGGGAGCCGAACCGGGACCAAGAGCCGGAGCAGGAGCAGAAGAGCGAGCTGGGCCAGGACCAGGGGAAGGGGTCAGGAGGAGGGACGGGGGAGGAGGGGGAGGGGAAGGAGGTGGGCGTGGAGGAGGGGGGCAGCACGGTCCACTGCAAGCGCAAGATCACCGTCTACCGCAACGGTCAGCTGGTGATCGAGAACCTGGGCGACGTGCTGCACTCGGAGATCCTGCAGTGCCAGAACGGAGACGTGGAACCCTGCACCACCCTGGAGGTGGAGCTCGCCGACTACAACAGCGCCACCGCCGCCACCACCCCCGAACCCAAGCCCACGCCGCTGCCCCCTCCCGCGTCCGCCGCCAACGGCTCGAGCGCCGGCGGGCCGCCGAAGCCGGCGCCCCCGCCGCGCCGCAAGCGGAGGAAGCCCAAGCGCACGGTGATGATCGACGCGCAGCGCAAGATCTCCAGCTGCAAGGGCACGGACGCCGACGTGGCGCTGTTCTTCGTGCACGGCGTGGGCGGCTCGCTGGACATCTGGGGCAGCCAGCTGGACTTCTTCTCGCGCCTCGGCTACGAGGTCATCGCCCCCGACCTGGCCGGCCACGGCGCCAGCACCGCGCCCCAGATCGCCGCCGCGTACACCTTCTCCGTGCTGGCCGAGGACCTGCGCGCCATCTTCAAGCGCTACGCACGCAAGCGCAACATCCTCATCGGGCACTCCTACGGGTGAGTGGGCATGGAGGGCATGGAGTGATGAACTGACAATATGCAAATGGGGTATTCACCTATTTAACTGACAGTGATGAGTACCGTATTTTCTCAACTATTAGCCACGTCTTAAACATTGATTT
Source organism: Sardina pilchardus (assembly GCF_963854185.1). Classification (NCBI taxonomy): domain Eukaryota; kingdom Metazoa; phylum Chordata; class Actinopteri; order Clupeiformes; family Clupeidae; genus Sardina; species Sardina pilchardus. The sequence goes on along the minus strand of NC_084995.1, from coordinate 22,749,661 downwards.
TGGTACATTCCTTCAGCTTTGAGGTTAATAAACGGGGGCAGTTAATATGGTATTAATATGGTTTTGTTGCTTTTAACTTGCGTAAAATACTGTCCTGCAGCTAATACACAATGCGGCTAATACACTGGGAATTGCTGTAAAGGACACAAAATCAAGCATTTTCAACCTGCATGTAACAGGAGACCATTATTAGCTAGCTGTAGGAGAGGATAGTGTTTTACCCCTGTCCCTCTAATCTTTTTACTGTGTAATTACAAATATTACATCTGTGTCTCCTAACTCTCATGTTGGTCAGTTGGTAGTGTATGGCCGTAGATCTACTCTGCAAGCATATTTGCTGTCTCAGTTTGTCAGTCCCTGTAGCTGAATAATGGCTGCTGCTGACACAACAGTTTTTACTGGCTCACTGAAGCAATCCTGTGCTCTCATCTTAGGATTTAGAGAGCCCACATGCATCAATATGAGAGAGCCTGCAATATCTTTGTCTGTTCGATTTCGATTTTAGTTTTACAATCTTCTTTTTAATGACATTGCATAGAATGCTACTAGGTTTTTGAGGTTAATGGCCCGATCTGTTGTTCAAGACAGTGAATTAATCTGACACTTTAACACATGCAGTCAGGGAAAGCAGAGGAGTAGGGAGATGCATAGGTGTGAAATGTGCTGAAAATGGTGCCAAGTGATCTGTGGCAGTGTGTACAGTAAATCCTCATTTATTAGCTCCAAATTCCTCCTCCTCTCAGTCTCTCTCTCCTTCTCTCTCTCTCTCTCTCTCTCTCTTTTTCTCTCTCTCACCAAAGTCACTTTATTGGCTGTTCATGTACTGTGAAAGGAACGGAAAAAGGTACCGTGAACGACAATGAACTCTCTCCCTCTCTCTCTCCCTCTCTCCATCTCAGCGTGTCCTTCTGCACGTTCCTGGCACACGAGTACCCTGAGCAGGTGCACAAGGTGGTGATGATAAACGGCGGCGGCCCCACGGCGCTAGAGCCCAGCCTGTGCTCCATCTTCCAGCTGCCCTCCTGCGTGCTGCACTGCCTCTCACCCTGCCTCGCCTGGAGCTTCCTCAAGTAAGACGCACGGCATGGCATGGCACAGCACGGCACAGCACGGCATGGCATGCAAACACTGCAGGGGAACGCCATCAGGGCAATGTCAGGGGAAACAGTATTAAGTTATGAAGCATTCTATGTTGGGAAAGATATCTAATTATGAATGTTATGTTACGTAATACAATATATCATCCTGAATTCAATTTTGTGGGAATTTCCTTTTTTTTTTATCAGTTTTCAACGAGCTCTGTACCCATTTAGCACTATGGATGTATCCAGTTCGTAAAACGGTCACTGTAGTCAGTTATACAATTTTAGCTGTTATTTTAAACTGAAGGAGCTACTTAGTGCTTACTTCATTATCACATATCAAAATATCTGAACTTGGTACTATTGATTGATTACAGTTGACAACATTTATGTTAACCGATGTGTGCAACTCCAGTACAAAAATCTCATGTTGATTTCAGATGAATGCATCATATGGTGGAGCGATTAAGACACCTTTTGATAAAATACACACAAAACTGATTATTGTAAATGGACACAATGTGGGGACTTGATATACAAATCATTGTTTAAGTTGATGAATTTATATCGCTGTATAAAGGTATGACAGACTTATTAAAAAATTGCAATTCAAAGCCAATGTATTGCTTTCTCTGGCCCATGTGTACTGGGCAACGGTTCATCAACCAGGCAAAGTCCAATGATTACAGTTTTTCTCGCTTGTGTCAACTCTGACATCACATTCTCAAAACAATTAATACAGATCTAAACAGAAGCACTCTGGCCAAAATGACACATTTTGCTGGCAAAAGACTGTAACACATAACCCATTTAAAACCAAAAGCGAATTTTGCCTTCAAACAACACGTATAGTCAGATCACTGTGTGTGCTTTCAACCATTACACACTAGACAACAAAATGCAAAACAGTTTTCAGTATCAGGCAGTTTGTGCTATTTCTCTCTAATTTTTCAGATTACTCAGAATTATTACTCAGCTTTTTCATTCCTCTCAAGACATAACTGTCATTGATGTAAAATCTACAGTAAGCACCTATAGACAAGACAAATATCATACATTGAATTACAACTTTTCATTGAAATAGACCTACAGTAAACACTGGACTTGCCAACTTTACCGTCTTCTTCACCAAAAATGGCAAAACAGTCATGGCTCTAAATGTACAGTACCTTATGCTTGAATATAGCGACACAGAACAGATTATATCTCTTATGGATAACAGTGATTGCTGATTGAAGAATTGTGCACTCAAAGTTTCACACAGTGACATTAGAAGCTCATAATTTTGCAAGCAATATCGATTAGCTGTGACTAACTGCTTTCCATTTGTTCAACACTGGTAATCCAATCGAGCTTGGAGTTTTGCCATGAGAACTGTGTTAAATGTTTAGGAAAATGCTTTCATGAAGTGCATCTAAGCAATGGAGAAAAAAAACGTTATCACATTTGGGTTAACTCCTCCCCTCTCCCTTCATCTCACCAGGGCTGGCTTCGCCCGTCAGGGTGCCAAAGAGAAGCAGCTCCTGAAGGAGGGCAATGCCTTCAACGTGTCCCCGTTTGTGCTGCGCGCCATGATGAGCGGGCAGTACTGGCCCGAGGGGGACGAGGTGTACCATGCCGAGCTCACCGTGCCCATCTTGCTCGTGCACGGCATGTACGACAAGTTTGTGCCCATGGACGAGGACCAGCGTATGGCAGAGGTGAGAGACCAGACCACTTAGGTGCACTCAGATCGAGACGGTCTTTGCATGTTATAGTTTCATGGTTCTCGTTGTAGCATATTGATAAAAAAGTTGTTATGACACAGCAACAAATATTTGTAGTTGTTTTAATTAGGGCTCAACTATAGTAATGTGAACTGACTGACTGGGTTAGGGTCAGTTGTTTATACAGTACAGCCTGTTGATATGAGTCACTGTCTAGTGGAAAGCTTCTGACAACCTCACTTCCTCCTTTCAGATCCTGCTGTTCGCCTTCCTGAAAGTCATCGAGGAAGGCAGCCACATGGTGATGATGGAGTGTCCAGAGACCGTCAACACCTTGTTGCACGAGTTCTTCCTGTGGGAGCCGGATACTTCCAAAAAGGACTCGACCGCGGCCAGAGCCATCACCGCCAGCCAGACCCCCTCGACCAATGACACAACACAGGCCTCCAAAGGCAGCAGGCCTCTGAACAAGTAGCCAACAAGGTCTGGCGGAGCGTCGCTGATGATGTCCTGACGAAGGCTGTTTCATTTGAAAATGGCTGGTTTGCTCTTGGTCTGCACCTGTTGAAGGCGGAGGGCTGTTTTAGCGTGAGAGACAAGGGTGAGTGTTTCTCGAGCGAAGCTTGGAAAGGACGCCCCCCCGCTCTTGAGCAAGAGAGTGCGGAAATGTAGAAGCGTTTCCGCTTGAAGTGAGAGACTAACAAGGACTGATCCACTTCAAGGACAAATATGGCGGGTTGGATGTGTCAGTCACCTTCACGTTAAAGAAAAATTAACATCTTTTGGTCCTTGTGGTGTCAAATCAACTGGACATAACGTACACATAACGTTCTATTAGAGGACCCAAAGTCACTCTCTGTGTTTGTGCGTATATGCTGGTGGAGCACTTGGTGGGATGATTGTACCCCTTTGTAAGCTACTGGTGAACAAGGTGTAAGGGGGACCACTTTTTAAGCTATGACAAATATGTCTCTCCCTGAACCAACTGTTTTGTGGCCCATGGCTAGTTGCTCAGTACTGTTAAAGCTTAGTAATGCTACAGCGACCACTAATAATAGTAATAGTAATGTCTTCCCTCAAGTTACAAAACATGATCATCGACCACTGACAGGGTGCAAGATACATGCATGGTGTCATGGTAACATTGATATCATCTATCTTAATCCCACCTGATCTGTCTTTGGTAAGGGAACAGGTGGCTGAACAACATCTCATGCTCATTCATTCTTACAGAGTATAAGCCCCATGCGTATTATAAAAATGGGGTGTCTTAATTCATGAAGGAAGTGTCTCTGGAGAGACGGTCCAGTTAACGCTGCGTCTTCATATTGAAGCCAGTAGAATTAGAGGGGTGGGTGGAGGGCGGGAGGTCGAGATAGCTGCTGTTGAGTTGATGAGAGCTGCACGGACTTCAACTGATATCCTGAGACTGAAGTTGACTGCTAGGACATGCGAGAAGTCCTTGATCCTGAGATACGCAAGCACAAATGCGAGACAACACTGAACGATTCAGAGACAGTGTATTTGACAGTGGAATGTCTTGAGAACGCTTTGAGGGACCAGAGCAGGAAATCCCATTGTGGATTACTAATGCCATTTTAAAAGTACATGACAATCATGGCACCAGGGTGTCTGTTGTGTCTGCCATTTTGTTCATATTGCTGGGTCCACAATCTGACTCTAGATGGGTGATGTCTGCCTATGCAAAGCAAGGGGAGCAGCTGTTCACTCAGTTACTATGTTACCATGCCAACCATGTTATGCCAACCATTTCCAGACTTGCTCCAGAGAGCAGTGTCTTTTCACCTGATTGGGTTGATATAAGCTTACTAGCATGTAATAAAGAGACCCTTTCTTGACAGGTCTATTCATAAGTAATAATACTTACTGTAAAAAGTAAGAATTGGTGCACAAAAAAAGATATCTTAGTATTGTGGTATTAAGATCGACAAGCCTATGTGGAATGGATTTTAATATATCAAATAACCAACATTAAGCTTTCTTTGTACAAAGAGCCTCTGACATGATCTAATGTACAGCTGAAACACAGATATAAGCTTGTTTCTTGAACTCCACTATCTAAAAATCCTAATTCCTATTTTGGAAGGGACATGAGCAGATGTTTGCAGTGAAAGCTGCCCATTGCAGCTGGTCTATTGTGAGGTATGGGCTTTCTGACATTCAGTCGGGTGGGAGAGGATCCAGGCAGTGTGTTGCAGCGTATAGGCAACACTTATCAGTTGTCAGTATGAAGCTCTTGACTGTGTGGTGGTGAGGCTGCAGTACTGCACGCCGAGAGGCTGTACTCGCCAGTCTCCGTCCCTTTGGTCCTTAGTGCACCACCTCCAGCTGTGCACTGGCACCAAACACAGACAGCGGAGCGGGGCTCATATCAGTCGTCAGAGGCCATGCAAGGTTGACGTCTGTGGTATTAGCTGCTCAAGAGACTTTCTGCAGGTGTAATCTGTACACATATGCCCCCCCACCCCCACCCCAAATCTCAAACATCTACTAAACCTGTCATGTTCCAGCACCCCTGTTCAGTGCTGACTCTCCTGAATCAGGCCCCTTTACGCTGTCTGGAAGGAATCTGTGATTGGATTTTGTCCCTTTCCTTTTAAGGTTTAAGAGACAAATCTGTAGTCACGATGCTTTTAACACCAGAGAAATTGCCCGAGAATAACTAATGGAGATGAGTGGATGCCTCTCAGCTTGAAGTTGTTCTCCTTTGAAATTAAAATGCCATACTGTCCCTACAATGTACCCCTTGCAAGCTGTTGGGATGTGTTAATAGTGAATGAAGCCCGTGACTGAGTGCTTATTCTGCCCCGTTCATGTGTCAAAACCCGGTCCTCCGATGTGCTGCTTTACTGTGTGTGTGGTTCAACCCTACGTTCAAATATATGGCATTTATCAGTGGAAAAGAAGAAAAAGATTACATTATGCACTGCCTGGGAAAGTGTGCATATACAAATATTAAAATGATAAATCATCATTGATATTCAAAGACTGTTCATTGTCTGTGCTCTCTCAAGTGTTTCTGCTGAGACTGTGTAGCCGACTCTAATAAAAGGATTAATTTATTTGGCATCATTTTTTTTGACTCTGCAACATTTGTTAGGTCCTCAGAAAACCATCTGTTCAACTGTAGGTGTATTCCAACTGTTCAGCTGCACCTTCTCTTACTTTTCTAAGGAGGGCGCTGTGTGAACATTTGATTTATGTCTGTGTTTGTGTGTGTGTGTGTGTGTGTGTGTGTGTGTGTGTGTCTGTGTGTGTGTGTGTGTGTGTGTGTGTGCGTGTGCGCGCGTGTGTGTGTATGTGCCTGTGCCTGTGTCAGTGCGTGACACAAACAAGATGGAACATGACAGATTTTGCCAACAGAATTTCAAGAGTCTTGCTTAGTGCATCCTCATCTGAAATGACTTGTGAGGTCCTGTGGGGTCCCCAATCTGGCCGGAGATAAATGAAAAGCCCCAGAGTTCCAGACGTCTGTTTTCCATGCATGTGAGTCGACGAGGAAGCTGTGAATCAGAGGCGCTCTACAAATATTTACATTCGAGACTCGCTTTTTTCACAGGCCCGCCTACTCATCCATGGAACATCTGTAATGGCTGGGTCACCCAATTTACCTTTAAGCCATTTGCGTCGGCTTTGTATATTTATGTGAATACAAGTTTTGAAGGAGTTGGGTGTGGGCTTTCATATTGATGTAATGGATCCTTAACATCAAGAACAAGATGCTATAGATGGTATTGTAAATGGGCTTGAAGAAGAATGTCTTTGTCCAGTGCACAGCGAGGGCAACAGCTTGCTCTTAGAATAATAGTTACATAGCTGTTGCTAAGTCTGTTCCTTAGGTTAAGGTCTACACACAGTGAATAATAGTATAGTCATTTGTATTACATTGCACCTGTTGGCCAGGTGTCCCTAATACATTTAGAGAATGAAAGCAGCCAACCTGAAATACAACACACACAGTCACCCAGCACCAACCATTGACACATATTGACCAGGGCTGCCGTAATTGAAGACACACATTTATTGCGCAGAAATACCAAGGCGTGTGTGGTGGGTGTTTAGGAACCCGCAGGATTTTCTCAACAATTTGCGCCCAGTCCATTCCCAGACATTCCCAGTGTGTGTTTGCCCACATGTTTTCGGCCGACTTAGAAGGATTCGCTCCGTACTGTGATGGCTCCATAATTAGGTCCATGATTTCCAAAGGAAAATAAATATTTCGATGGCAGAAATAAATTCCGGCGGGGAAATAAACCTTGACCCCAGCCTTGATTGAGGGCATTTCTCGCTGGCTTGTTTGCTTAAGCCTTCATAGGATACATGAAACATATGTTACACTCTGCTATTGTCTATGTATTGGAATTTGAAGCAGCAAGAACACTGTGGCCTGTGTTCTGTTGAACTGTAAACCATCCTAAACAGCCGTTTAGAGTTGTTGTGCAGACTTGCCGTTGTTCAATATGTACACATATATACATTATATACAGAGCAATATACAGCATGAGTCAGGAGTGGATGTCTGAGTGAGTTTTCTACTCTCTGTTCACTTGAAAAGAATGGCCAACCTACAGACACAGAATGAAAACAAAGAGATCATGAAGCAAGCATCTACCGCCTGGCAGCAAAAGTCTGAGTAGGAGAGTAAACCAACACATCTCAAAGGCTTAATAACAAATCAATTGAGGATAGACAATATCGATCATCACAAAGCACGTCTTTCCAATGCATGTGGATGCAGGCTTGGCCGGATCTTACAACCTCAGATGTCAAGATCATGAACCAATGCTCTTTCAGTAAACCTTCAGTCATCTGAGGGGAAAAAAACATCCTGTTAGCATTTGTAATGCTGAGAGATAAACAATAGCTCATGTTACCATTATGAGCCCTCTGTTGTTTCTGGCTCCTGTTGAGACAAGCTCTGGTCATTTGATCAAGTCATGCAGTGACTGTTCTCCACATGGTTGTAAGAGGTGATATATTCCCTCCATCACAGACTTCCACTCTATCCATTATTATAGCCTTCTGCTCATGTTCAATGATAATATATTTGTCATTGATATTGTTGTAAGTTGCTTTGTAAGTAAGTAAGTAAGTACAATTTATTTATAAGGCACATATAAAATACAGTTTACACTGACCACAGTGCCGTACAGGTGCAAGTTTAACAGGCAAGAAACATTTAAAAAAAAAAAAAAAGAAAAAAAAGGTAAAAATAAAATAGAATAAAATAAAAATAAAAGCAATCATACACTGACAGGGAACGCCAATGAGAAGAGGTGTTTTTTTAGCCGATTTAAAACTGGTGACAGAGGGAGCATCTCTGACAGGGGGTGGCAGCTGATTCCACAGGCGAGGTGCAACTACTGCGAAAGCTCTATCACCTCTTTGCTTAAGTCTGGAGCGTGGGACATGCAAAAGACCCATGCTGCAGGATCTGAGGGCCCTGGGGGGAGATGGATGAGGTCTGATATATAAGATGGGGCCAGACCATTAAGAGCTTTAAAAACCATCAATAAAGTCTTAAAATGAATTCTGTACTGGATTGGCAACCAGTGGAGAGAGGCAAGGATGGGGGTAATGTGCTCCCTCTTCTTAGACCCAGTCAGCAGTTTTGCTGCTCATTCTGAACCAGCTGTAGGCGTGAGACGAGTGTCTGAGGAAGTCCCAGGTATAGTGAATTACAGTAGTCCAGCCGTGATGCAATAAAGGCATGAATTACTTTCTCCAGGTCTTTAAATGATAGAGAGGGTTTGTTTGCTGATTACTCTGAGCTGGTAGAAGCTGTTCTTTACCACAGTAGCAATTTGCTTATTAAAGCAAAGGTCAGAATTGAAGATGACGCCCAGGTTTTTTGCACAAGATGTGACATGGGGGAGAGAGAGCACCCAGGTCTGACATGGGGGAGACTCTGGATTTAGAAGGGCCAAAGACAATAACCTCCGTTTTATCCTTGTCTTGCTTTGGACCAAAGAATCTGCCGCATAACATTAACATGAATATAAGACCTAACCATGTATTCCTTCATCATTTGCACGCCTTCTATCTTTTCTATCTGAATGTTTAAGGAAGTAGCGCACACTGATAAGACACGCCCTTTCTTGCTTGACTAACAATTTTCATAGGAACTGTTTAGCTGACATTTCTTTGGAAGCACTGCTCTGGAGACATCATCATGCATTGAAATTGTTTGGGTGATAGAGTACCTTTCTTCATGCTGTTGAAAGGGACGTCACCCTATACTTTTCACGCTACTGTACACTGGGGGGGAAGAAAAACAAGTGTGTTAAATACCTGTCTAGGCTGAGACTCTTTCTTTTGTTTAATACCAATCAGAGCAGTAATTTGCAGCACTGAATCAGTGTGTGTGTGTGTGTGTGTGTGTGTGTGTGTGAGTGTGAGTGTGAGTGACGGTGGTATATGTTTAAAGTTGGGGAAACTAAACTGGGAATGAGACATCCAGCGGGTCCAATCTAAGGTCACTCTCCTGTCAACACGAGGCTTTTCAGAGAGGAGGCGTGCAAATCTGTGTAAAAACTGTTTAATGGGGATGTAAGACGTTCCTCAGAGCTCCATTTCAGAGTGTAGTAGAGTTTAGAGAAACAGAACTGAAAATGAGAATGTGGAAAAATATTCTAAAACCACATTAAAGACGTGTTCACTTAACTGCCCATGCCGAGTGGTGGTCAGAAGTAATATATACAATTTATTGTACTGTACCTCTACTGCTACTTACACTTACATTGTCATGGACATAAAATGACATATGGGGATGAAAGGTTGGATCATGTTGTTATAAGAGTTTGTGAATAGATGTGCTGTTGCATATTTCCTCTTTTTTCTTGTGTAAATTGTAGGGTGCCAGAGTAACTTATCTCCAAAGGACTGCTCAGATGTTCATGTCCCAGGCGAATTCAACTTATAGCTGACACATTACAATCTGTCTTTAGACCAAGGTCACTGGAAGACTAAATGATTCAAAAGATTACATAATGATACAATAAACAATCTGACAGACGGCCAAGCTCAGCAATATGTTATATCACTTAAAATCTATCAAGCAAAAGATGTGCTCACTTGCAGGTCTAACCCAAAGAGGCAACTGAGCTGGATCATTGCAGTAGCCTACATTCCTCATTGTACCTATGACAGGAAAACGGCGGCAGAGACACAATATGCATTCAATAATGCACAAAGCTCTATCCTGTTTACATCAGTGTTAACTTCACCACACAAATTGAATATTCAACAAATGCTGACCAAATAGTTTTAGTATCTCATGCCTCAACCATCAGTTAAGAGCAATCACTGTACCATATTTGGATTGGAGTCAGACATTATTCAAACTCAACTATAATTGTAGAAATGTGTTGTGGATTTACACTGATTGACAAATCTACCCGAACTGAAGTGTTTTTGCCAAATTCCAGTATGTTGCCCAAAGGCTACATTGTAAAAGATGGATTTATTAAAGAATTTGTGAGGTTTAGAGCTCAGATTGCTCAGAGTGGAGTGGTATGTTTTTATATTTATATCGGACAAATCCCACCTGATCCCCTTCTGATAAGGGACCACTTTCTCCAGACCACTCTTCTTGTTCACGTCTCGCGCAGTATCTTGGCTGAATGGAATGTTTCGCTTGTTCCATAACACATCTGCAGCCGCTGAGGATTCTGACTCTCCTGAACAAGCTGGCCGAGGTGTTCCTGCACAGTGAGGAGAGGCCCCTCCAACCCTGATCCTGTTCCCTGTTGTTCCCAAACTCCTCAGACCTGCTGGAATGGTCTTGTATGGACAGGTCACCCTAGTGCGTGTTGGGTGTCTCACCCTGTCTCTCTCTCCCTCTCTCTCTCTCTCCTCCCTCTCTCTCTCTCTCTCTCTCAGCAGTCAGGTATTTATTTATTCTTCAGATTAGAGAACTGGAGACTTTCCCGAAAGCTTCCATCTGCTCTCTATTTTCTCGTGTGGATCCCACACATGCAGGGGAATAAAAACTGACGGTAAAAGGTGGCAGCTTGTTTTTGGAAGCCGAGACGTGAATCTGTGATTCTGAGACAAATCCACTTCTGCTTTTACCTCCGAAGCGGCCGCTGTGATGTTTTACTTCGGGGCGCTTTCCATCGTAGTATTCTAAATTACGAGCGCATAATTTTCCCTCTCCCTTGGACCAGAACATCCATCCAGACGGGCCGTAACGTTATCCCAATAAAGTGCGCTTGGGGACGAGCCATCAAAGCAGAAAGAGGACGCTCAAGCAAATTCCCAATTACTCGGAATGTCAAGCCAGCGGGCAGCCCTCACAACCAGGTCAGGCCATGTTTCTAGCACGGCGAGAACACTGTAAGGTAAAGCTTTCGCTGACCTCACGGGGCTGCACGCTTACTTGTGAACTCAGGTCCCCTTGCACACACAATCCCTTGTCCTTGGCTTCCCCAAAAGCCTCCATCCCACGCCTCTCGCTTTCTTTTTAAATGGTAGCAATCAGGCATCTAAAATCCATGCTGCTTGTGTCCAGGACTTGTTCGGAGGCGTGTTTCCCCAAAAGAGTCATTGTCCAAAGAGGATCTTTGGTAGAGAGAGAAGAATGTTGAACTCTCTCTCTCTCTCTCTCTCTCTCTAGCAGTCATCATGGTCACTGCACAACCTTCAAAACATGCACACCAGAATTGTAAACATCTCATTGCAGTGAGTGGTCCACATATTATAAGTCCCTGAATTAATTAACTTGCAGCAGAGGCACCAATAGCCATGCAGTCATCTGTGCATCATGGTTGTTGCACAAGCATCAGAAAAAAAGTGCCCCAGTATAGTGAAGACTAGAGTGATTGACATGTTGATTGGCACTAAAGTTACTGGTTAACCCACACGTCAGGCGGGCAGAGCTGTCTGAAATGCTGCCTCTTGTGGCCGTATTGGGAGCCACGGCATGGGTGGCCCCTGGGGGCCCCGAGGGAGCCCTCTGGCAGGACACGGGCCACAGAGGCATTGCGTAGCCCCGCTGAGTCTGCCAGGGCCCACAGTGGCCAGATTAGCAGTCAGTGGTAATCCGAGCCTGCTGCTCCTCACTGCACACCACTGAGGAGGAGCCACAGTCAGAGAGAGGGAGAGAGAGAGCGAGAGAGGGAGAGGGAGAGGGAGAGACAGACATTGAGAACTCCTACAGAGCTTTGGCTCTCTCTCGCACACGCATGGACTCAGACACACACACACACACACACACACATGGATGCACTTCTCAGCCCGTACACTCCTCTGATCCTCTAAAAGGCTTCTCTCCGCCACATGAACAGGACACTTTCAATCCGGACAGTCTGTCTGCCCTGACCATCCTCACACAAGCTCAAAAGGTGAGTCTCTCTCTAGCAACTAAGAATAAGACAGATAGAATCATCTGTAATAGGTACTACATTACATGGAAGTTGCAGTCGATCATAGTTTGGAATGTTTACTGTTGGATTTGTGTTTGCATCTCGAGGATCTTGTCTGAGATACGATGCCTTTTGAATTGCACGCAAAAAAAGCTGCTAAGCTGCAGTCTAACTTCTGTTGTCTCTGTCTGAATTGATTGGTAGTCTGTGCCTTTGACACACATACATACGTCTGATACGTTTAGTCTGTGCACAGGAGAGAACGTGGACACATAGAGAACTTTACTCGGGAAAAAGACATGCAACATAACTTAGTTTTGTTTTCGTAGATGGTGTTGGCTTGGATGTGTTGAAGTGTTAGTGCACATGGATAGTGTTCCCCTTCCCTGTTTGAATTGTACAATTTATGTTCTAGGTCTGCCTCTCCCGGCTGAGTGGAATACCCTCAGCAAACGGGGGCAAGTGGAGGGACAGGAACACCAGTGTATACAGAAGGGATTTCAACAAACCAAAACATTAAGCATTGGCCAAGCAGAGAATTTGAAGTGTCAAGGACTTGTTGGAAGGCGCTCCACACCCCAACCTTCAAACACCAAGTCTGCACACACACACACGCCCACCCCCAAAAGCATGAGGAAACTACAAACACCCATCTTCAGGGAGGATGTGAGCCAGCGGTGATTTCATAATTCTGGAAAAGTCCGCAGCACCATGAGGGACCTCTAGGGAGGAGTCCGCTTGAAGCATCTGCAGAGACGCACGTTCGGACGGACGGACGGACGGCACGCACCACAGCGCTGGAGGAGCTTTCCCGGCCGCCCCCAGATGTAGAAGGTGTAGAGGGCCGAGGGGGCGGAGAGACCAGAGACAGAAAGTGTGTGTGTGTGTGTGCCCATCTCATCCTTTGCCTCATGATGAGGGACTTATTGGACTGGCACTTGTCTTGAGGTCAACCCAATACAGCGACATAAAGATAAGGCTGGATTAGCCAAGCGAACGGTAAGGACACATCTCCTTTTGTTAGAATAAGCCGCGGCTTAGTGCGAATGCGTTAAGCACCGCGCAGAGGCAAAGGTTCACAAAATGTCAGTGTGCTGGCGAGAGCTCAGGGCTGACATTTGCTTGGCAAGTTTGTTTGATGTCCGCATTTCCTATCGGTCCGCATAGTTCTCGTCACTCCACGGTGTTCACCTTTTGATCTGGCATTCCTGAAATGTGTTCAGCGACCTTGACAGATAGCGATCTTAACAGAGAAATACAAACAACATAGGTTGCAGCATGGTTGCACACATTGTCCTTTGACATGTTTAGAAGCTTCAGCTTGTTCTGATTCCAAGACACTTGTTGAGACCATTTTGGTGCGGAAATGGTGCAAAGGGTGTGGAGGGGTGGGGGTGCTGGGTGGATTAACCTAAAAAAATGAACTAATCTCCAAAGTGCACCCCATCACTGTCTGACACCTGTTCAGGGTTTTAAGTCAGTCACTAACTCTAGGACAGAGAGACAAGCCTAATGACAGAAGCCTCGTGGTGCTAACAGCTACGCTTACTCACCATGTGTCATGTGCGTGATTTCTCTGCTATGAAAAGTAAATGGGGAGGCCGGTGACCCTTGGCCTGAGGGGGGGGGGCAGTGGGATGCGAGGCCCGTTACGGGAGGCCGGGGCACCGGAGGCTAAGCTTCTCCTCACTTGAGCTCTTCAACTCCCGTAACCCAGAGATCCAATCTGGCTTACTTTTCAAACCCCATGAAGGACTTCCATCAATCACACAAACCCCACGTTTGACGCCCACGGCACTTCTGGCACGAGACGGGGTAAACCTTTTTTTTTTTCGGAAGCATGCGGCTCTCTCTCTATCTCCGTCTTCTTCTTCCTCTTCTCTCTCTCTATCTGATAGGCACATGGCAAAACAATCCACTGAAAGCTCAGGAATGTTTTTCGCTGATCCCCTTAAATGTCTCAACATATTTCAAATTGACACTCCGACATGTGTTTTTTTTCCCTCCTTGCAGTGACATGTTGAAGGCAGAAAAGCTATTCAGCCCATGCCAGAGAGCTCCCATCAAGGCTTTTTGTGCCCCCGTCACATGACAAAAAAACCCACGCTGCTTTCACTAAGGGATCAGATCTCTGTATACAAAATACTGATGATCTCAAAGTGGCTTGAGTAAACCAACACTCCCTCCACTAATTTCCCTAGAAGGAGGGATGCCACGTTAACAACGCAAAGACCCGGTCTACACAAAACGAGAGAAAAGAAAAAAAAAAGGCAGGGGCACAAACAAACTCAAACTGTGTGTGTGTGTGTGTGTATAGGTTCAATGCATCCAAATAGCAGTAGGTCTCTTGCAAACGTACACATGCTTTCAATCGCTTGGCTTTTCTTTAAAGGTGGGTGTGCCGGAACCAGGCTGTGTGTATGGTAGGGTGATTGCCCAGAGAGCGAGGGGCTGGGAGAGGGGCCGCGAGGGCTGTTTAAACGCCTGCCTTCCTGACCTTGGGATGGCAGACTGCGTAATGATGGTGAATTCCTCACGCCGAGTGATGGCTGGGGACACACAAATCAGCCTTGGCCAGGTGAAAAATCACTGGCTTTGCTTCGGAGACGCTGCACCTTGCCATTCCTAGAGGTTCCTAGAGGTTTGGCTCTGTGTTCCAGGAAAAAAGGCTGTTTAAAAAGAGACCTTTGCCTGGTTAAACTTCGAAAGGAGAATTTGCCTGTACTTGGCCACATGCTTTTAAGGCAAACATGCAAGAGCAGCAGCTACAACAACTACAACCAGCTTTGAGTGCTACCAGTACATGGGTCATAGGTGGAAAGTCTAAACACATAGTCAGTGCCTTGTCTTCCGGAACAAATACTAGCCTCTGCACACAACTGTATCATGCTGTACCAGTTGCTCGCAGTGCGTAGAAGCGAGGGGTGCATAGCGCTCTCCCAGGATGCAGTGCGGTCATGATGCCCGCAGCAACGAGGTGGCTCAGGCAGACTGTTCGCTGGGCATTAGAGCAAAGAGAGCTGATTAACCCGCGTCGACCTGTGCTTCATGTTAGCAAGGATCGCTCTCTGTAGGCCGAGGTCCTATTAAAGCCATTTAGCCGTATAGAGGCTATAGAGGACCAAAGCTAGTTAAGTTGCTGCCACTTCTGTTGGTCTGTATATGATGGTTATAAAAGCACACAATGCAGGCTATACAGGCTTTCCCTTGTATTTGATCACTACTGTGTGCTCATCTCATTAATTTGAGCAGACACATGCATACAAAGATAAGAAGGCAAACATCCCCGGTTTGCAATACAATAGCTATATGAGTGTGGAAAATCCCTGGAGGTAATATAAAACGGGCTGTCGACATGCTTATTAGATATTGACGTTTTGAATGAGCTGCAAATATTTCAGATTTGTGAAAAATGTGTTATGGTCAAACAGGTTTGCCAAATACAGCAGCTGGTTGCCCTGCTGTCAGAATTTGTGTGCGTACGTACAGTACATATGTGTGCCACACAAGTCTATTCCCCAGGCTTTGTAGTGACGTACCTGGGGATCCTCCCTCTGTCTCCCCCTCTCTCTCTCTGCGTCT
This sequence comes from Sardina pilchardus, assembly GCF_963854185.1. Classification (NCBI taxonomy): domain Eukaryota; kingdom Metazoa; phylum Chordata; class Actinopteri; order Clupeiformes; family Clupeidae; genus Sardina; species Sardina pilchardus. The sequence goes on along the minus strand of NC_084995.1, from coordinate 22,733,905 downwards.
GAGTCGTTGTGCGGAGAGGGAGGTTATGGCTGGCGTATTGGGGTGGTGCGGTGGGGGGAGTTGAAGCAGGGTAGGGCTAAGAGATTAAGTCAGATGGCCGGGGCCACACCTTCAGTCGGCCAATCGCAGGTGTTATCCCACGTGAAGGCAGATAAAGTGGGGAGGCATTAGTGCTAATCCGGCCCTGATCTTTGGAGTGTGTTCCCATTACTGGCCGCGGCCACGCTTCTCCACTCGCCCTTTATGGAGCCCGCCATAAAACAAGCAAAGGACACATCCACCAGGAAGTGCGCCAACAGCAAATATCAAACCAGCTGCTGTCCCTTATTTACAGGAAAAATATAACGCATGTTGTAAAAGCATGTGTGTGTCCAATGCTGACTTGCTCTTCCAATCGCCCCCTCTTCCTTCTTCCTCCTGTTTGATTTGAGCCACAGTGTAAATCTATAGCCCCACAGCGGTGAAGGAGAGGGGTGTGCCACGGGTGTGGGCCTGAAAGGAAGAGGGCGAAGGGGGAAGAAAGTTAGACAGGCAACAGCCAAGGGAGAAGTGAGAGAAAGAAAGAAAGTCAGTACGAGAAAGACAGAGACGGAGAGAAGCGAGGTGACTAACCCAGTGGTTTGGACAAAGGGATGAAAATGCTGAGGTGAGAGTTGGCGTCTTTTCTCACACGCTTCCCAGCTGCCCCAGGGGCTTGCCTCTCACTCTCCCACACACACCCAGGGTTGCTCCTACGGCTTACACTTGGACTGGGATAGGCAGCAGGATGACGTGTAATTACTGGTGGTGGTTACCGTAAGTTATGCAAGCACTACTATCAATACCCTGTAAGCGGGCCGACGGCAGCTACGGCTGTGTGCTATTTTAAATGAATGGATCAGCAACTTTGTGTGCTGTCATTGAGCGGCGTCAGTGTTACCCTCGCTCACATGTTTAGACAGACAAGGACGGTCTTGCTGGAACAAATTTGTCCGTTGTTAATGTGCCACTGATTAAAAACAACAGAGGATATTAGATATTAAAATTGATTCTCCGAGGATTTAGTTGTGTTTACAGGGTACATACGAGATAGTTCTTAATTTGATAATAGGTTTGCAGAGATAAGAGTTTCCCGGTATTGATGGAACGTTCCGAGGATGGCAGTGGTGGGGATTTTCTATGCAAAGGAAATTAGTCTATGATTGATGCGGCAGCAAATATGGCAAAGGAAATTGTTATGATAAGCGCATCATGCTTGCCCTGGCAGGTCAATAGAGCCCTCTTCATTCATCATGTTTCGTCTCTGGATCAGATAAGACCTACAATATAAAAAGAAAGAGACAAGTATTTCTGCATTTTGTGCATGTCTGACATTTCATGGTTCATGGATAGGCTCAGTGTGTGTGTGTGTGTGTGTGTGTGAGAGAGAGAGAGAAAGAGAGAGCGAGAGGGAGATGGAGAGAGGATAGGACATACGTGGGGCTTAGACTGAGTTAGATCATGGACTTTAAGTGATCTGTGACAGAAGTTCATGTCAATTTTGGACCGAACAAAGGAGGGTTTCAGTCCTTACATGTAGCATGGCCGCGAGCCACAAACTCCCCACACTGCCATAGCATTCTTCACGCTGATTGCTTCCCGCAGACATGGTTTCTGTCAAAACTTTGACATATCTGCACAGCTCACACTGAACGGCCTGTTGTGAGTTGTGACCATGATCCGACAGTGCGTAAGACCCTAGAGGGGGTCAAATGAAAAGAGTGGAGATGGTGGGGAGCCCAGGCAATGCAGACCACAGATGGGTATAGAGACCTATTTGTGGTGCAGAGAAGAGAAAGGGGACAGAAAGCACGACCTACGAGACACGATGACACTTTAGCGGTCGTGACAGCGGGCTTTATGAATGGGCCCCTCTGTGTGGCCGAAAGAGATGACGGTTAAAGACATGAGATAGCGGAACGTCTTATGAATATCTCAACACGCCGGGGGTCTGGAATGTGATGGTGGCTTTGGAAGCTTTATGTTGACATTGAGGAAATGTTGAGATGACGTTTGTCCAGGTAGCTGAGGGTTGCTGCTTCATTGACTTTGACGTTAATGGTCCCTCGTTTCACCCTGTCATCTTCAGAGATGGGAGTCAGCCACACGATCTCCACTAGGGGCAAGGTGTTTCTTTTTTTCCTGCACACCAATAATGGGTTTTAAGTGTGTGTATGTTGGAAATGGTTGACTGTGGGCTCAAATGGGGGAGAGGACATTAGCCCTCGATTCATCACCACTTACCCAACCTGACAGCAGATGGGAACAATCTTACCTCAGGAGGGCCATTCATCAGTTGCCCTCATTTCTGACCTGACACAAGTGTCTGACTGCAATTAGAGAGAGAGAGAGAGAGAGAGAGAGAGAGCATCTTGATGAGTTGTGACATATACGCTTGCAATAACAGAGTCTTGTGCTAAAACCAGACGTGATGAGATAACAGACGTTGTGGTAATGAAATCAAATAATGATGTCATAATTTATAACCATTATATGGTGCCGTAGCATGCTCTTCAAAGCGTTCCTATATTAAACTCCATCTGTCATGTTCAGAAAAGAAAACATGAGGAAGAGCTGAGTCTTGGGTGATAGCATGCTTGGAAACTCCAACACACACAAGAGTTAGGAAATAAAACAGATGGTCGGTCCTCCATCAAGCGCAGTCGCCATATGAAGGACTTAAAATTGTAAACAGTGCAATCAAGGGCCACCTTTCTGGTGCCTGGAACGTCGGCTAATTTCTCGGAACTGCACACGGAAATCCTTCAGTAATCTTGGGTGAATCTGAGCAGTCACTGCTGCGTGTTAGTTACAAGTCTTTCTTGTTTGGCGTTGGGTGCCGATACCGAAAACGTCCTTTCTATTGTCTCTCTTGGAGAGGCCAAACAAATTGGTGTTGGGTTACTCATATCAAAATAAGCACCCTCTGAAGAGCTGGAACTTTTAAGAGGGAGAATCACACGGAGGCACGACACGCATCATTCCCATCGACGTTGTCTCGTAGCATGCAAGATGGGAGGCCTCATGCCTGGATGTGGTCCACTGAGGCCACCTCGAACCCAGTCTGGCAAAGCGCTTTGTTGGGGTCCGGGAGGGGGCCGACTGGTCTGGATATGTCCTTAGTCCCAACCCGTTTGCCATTTCCTGATCTGCGGAAATGTTTTGCTTGTCCTAACCCTGTTCTAGAACAAAAAACACAGTAGCCTACTAGTGAATGCAGCAGAGGGAGAGGGCAGAGGGGAAAGGGGGAGATTCACCTTTTTTAACTCAAAGGAGAGGAAAAGAAGATGTCCAGGGAAAAATAACAGGAAGTTGTGTGATGTAATTCCTCTGAGTGGCCTTCTGAGTCCGGTGAGAGTGGTGTTGGAGGGAGCGCACACGCACACACACACACACACACACACGCACACCCTCTGAGTCCGGTGTGAGTGGTGTTGGAGGGAGGTGAAAGGGGAACATAACACTGACTGATGCACGCACGCACATGCACACACACACATGCGCGCCCACTTACACACACACATTTATCCATATGGACCAGGAGGCCCCAAGGTCAGCAAATAGGTGTGTCATGGCGATTCCTGTTTGAGAATGATTATTTCCTCTCTTTCACAATGTGAGTCAGTGCACTTTCGTTGCATTCTTTCAAGTCCACATGTAATGGAAGTTTATTTAGCAAAGGACAGAGGACCAAGGCTCAGCTCGTCAGCAGGTGATGTCTCATGGCTTCCCGTCAAAGAAGTGCCTAATTCTAGTAACGATCAGTCTTGTACCATGCGGGGTGAACTGCACCAACACGCTCAGCCAATGATTGATGTGCCTTTAACACCCTCTGTTTCCAGCTTTAGAAAGGTATGAAACTTGGGTGGAAGTGTTTTTTAGCGAAGTCAGAATGCGGTGAACGGTGGTCTTTTAAACCCCTGGTTAATGATAAACCGATTGGAGCCGAAATAAAATAACAACCGTGAAATAATAACCGCTGCTACACAAGCTTCATGATGCAATTCAATAGGGGCCAATTAAAATTACTGTTGATGAACGGCAAGAGATAATATACATACTATGTACATAACATAACATAACATACACAGCTACTGATTCATATTTGGAGTTCTCCCTGGTTGTGAGTATTTTAAAACATGCCAGACAGATTTTCGGCCCATACACACACATTTGGATCATGAGCAGCTAGAACAAAAAAACACCTAGAACTAACTTCAACTCCGAGAGAGTTCACAGTGCTGGAGGTGATAAAAGATTGCTTGTTGAATATCTGTTTCGTGACACCTTGTAGGCCTGGGGCCAAGGGGAAGATACTGCACATGTAACCATGTTCCTCTCTGTCTCGCTTGCTTTCGCAGAGTTTCAATGCACCAATCCATTCTAAAATGAAGTTATGGAAAGGTGCCACCTTGGCCATCCTGCTCTGCTGTGCATCTCTGTGCGTCCTCCTCACTAAGCCTGCCGTGATGCCCGCCGCGATGCTCCCCACGCCAGCCAAACAGCGCTCTTGGGTGGCATCCCTGATGGCGCCGCCTTTACCGCCAACGTCATCATCATCACCGTCGACAACAACATCATTGCCCTCGCCGACATCAACATCCTCGTCACCTCCGAGGTCAGCGAGGATGGGTGGTCTCCGTCGGCGTGCCCGGTCTGTGGACAACGTGGGCTCTCTCCTCTCCGAGTGTAAGCTGGCTTGTTTCTGTCCGCCCCTGACAGCCGTGCCAGTACTGATGAGCTGGCACTTGAAGGCCCTTGACAGCAGGCTTAGGGGCTTTCTCCATGCGGTCTCCAGTTTGTTTATGTGACTAGGGCCTTTATGCGCTGCACTCTTACGCAGAGTCAGCTAGCACCTCATGTGTCTCCGCCACACACCGCAGACGAAAGTGGTGGGACGTGAAGAGTCACTGCTCGGAAATGTGCAAACGAACTGACAGGGAGGTGTGAAATGGCGTTGAGTCTGGGCTAGTGTTCATGATTGGGTTTCCATCCAGCTCATTGGAATATTTTAAGCGCGTTCATTTTAAGTCCATTTCAGAGAGAGGACACATCTGTGTCCGCTACACAAATCAAAAACAGACATTCTGCTCATCAAAGTGAGGGATTCAGAATAACTTAGGGATCAACAATATCTCTGAAGTTAGGGACAAGGGTTAGATTCTTACTTTGGGACCTGAAACTCACAGTCGATGTAAGGTGATTGAAAACATCTTTGAAGTTAGATACAAGGGTTAGATGGAAAGGCATATATATAGTATATATTGCAGCAAATACATTTCCAAAAAGTTTGCAATGCTTTTGTGTCTTCCTAGAGATGAAAGATGATGGCATTGTGGATATCCATGTTTGAGCTTACCTAACACACTTCTCATGACGCCTGTCTGCTCTCTCTCTCCTACAGTCACCTACCTCTTCCAGAGCTTCACGGAGGGCGAGCTGAAGCAGATCGTCGGCGCGCTGGTGGACCGGAAGAGTCGTCGGGAGGACGGACAGGAACAGGAGGACGACGCTCGCAGCGGTGCGTGGAGCTCTGAGGACAGGCAGAGCCGCAGGACTAAGCGCGCGCGCAGGGACCAGCGTCCGTGCGGACTGCGCGAGGTCCACCGGACGGTCAGCGAGCTGGGCCTGGGCTACGAGAGCGACGAGATGGTGGTGTTCCGCTACTGCAGCGGCAAGTGCACGGCGCGCCGGCGCCACTACGACATGGTCCTGGAGCACATGCAGCGGGCCGGACAGCTGGACGACCTCAACACCAGGGGCCGGGGGCGCAAGGACAAGGCCCGCTACAGCCCCTGCTGCCGGCCCACGCGCTACGAGAAGGACATGTCCTTCCTTAGCAACAACAACATTTTCTACACCATCCCCGAAGTGTCGGCCAGGGAGTGCGGCTGTGTGTGACAACACTGGTGTAAGGGGGGGGGGGGGGTGGGGGGGTGCATGGCGCCGGTCAGTTGGAGATGCACTGTGATTGAGGAGGAGGATTGGACTACAGATGCCTGACAAAAGTGATGTGACACGGCCAATGCCCAAAGGGCTGTGGGGGTCACAACCAGCCTTAAGGAAGGCGCACCGTTTCGTTTCTCGAGTGTCCAGAGGTCAGAACCTCCACTAAGACCAGACAGTAATGGAAACCTGGAGACTACCAAAGGCCTTTCACGACTTGGAACAATTATATACAATTGACACTGAAATGATTCCCATGACTTATTCTGGATGGACCAGTTTGTGTTTTTTACAAAACCAGCAAAATATCTGGCTAGGAATGTTTGTTTTTGATGTGTTACCTGCTTATAAATGCTATTTTAATGAAGTATTAAGTTGTTTGTATGTGCATATCTACCTCACATTTTGTTTTTCCTGGACTGAAAATCAATTCAGAGACTACAAACCCATCTCCTTGTACTTGAGCATTCGGTCATATAACTTAGTATATCTTTTTTTGTTCTTTCACACTTTCTAAAATCTATTAGGTCAGGCTGTACTAATAGTTCTCAAATACAGATGGCCATATTCTAAATCTCCTGCTTCTAAAGCCTTGCCAAAACAACGCGATAAGTCCCATTCAAACTCATACTTCTCTTGACAGAGTTCCCACCCAAACCCCAAACTTGCCTCTAACAAACCTTTTATAACACAAACGTATGTTATTCTTCTGCCAAGACAGAAGTAAATAATCGTTCCTCAACATTCCACTCAGCCTAGTGAAAACAAACCTGTTACAGTGGTCAGTAGATTCTGAAGCTATCTCAGACAGGCAGTTAAAGTCACCTGTCAAAGCAGATTTGCATCGCACATGTTTCAATGCAAAAGGGCAAACCCGGCCATTACTGACATCAATGTCCTCACTCCAGTGAAACTTGTCAAATGCAGACAAAAAGATGCATTCATCAAACCACATAGAGTAGGTTATTGAATGCATCTGTGATTGACCTGCGTGGAGGACCTAGGCCTGCTGCATCTTTGTCACACAGGGTTTTCATGCAAGCTTCACTGCCCTAATGCACAGTATAGAGAGCTTGCAACTCCCTGTTCTACAAAGTGTGGCCAGTCAAATTAAACAATTACCTTACAGTTAAATAAAGAAAAGTCCACAACAGGATTAGACCTGAGCCAGAACCCATCACAGCTGAAAAAAGGACTGAAGTCTTCACTAATGTGCTTAAATGCAACTAGCCGGGAGGACTACAGACATGCCTGCTAGCTCAGTCTCACACGAATCGTCAAAGTGAGCTGTTGCTGTAACCCCATTACCGCATGGCTCATTTGCGCTGATCTCATAGCACACAGTGTTCAGGATACAAGCAATGTGTGGTGTGCTGTACCAGTGATTAATGTAAGAGCCAAGAGACATGTAACACACTACTTCCAACGTTATTCTCCTTCATCTCAGCACATACCAACTACCTGTACAAAACACCACACATTGTAAAATCTAAAATGCCTATTTTGTCTGTAAACCCCATTCCATATAGATTTTTTTTTGTTTTGTTTTGTTTTGTTTTGTTACAAAAAGTATACCCTTAATTGTTTGTTTTACTAATGCTTTATGTTGGCTTTGTTTTGTGTTAGAGAGGATATTTGCATCTGCGATTGTGGACTGACTTCTCAAAAGGGTATTTGTTTTATCCCTGATAAACTTTAAGATTAAAGGGCAAACCCGGCCATTGAGATTAAAGTTTATCAGGGAAAATTACAAGATTTCTGGGCAAAAAAAACCACACTGCACTTGCACAACTACAGAAAGCAGTAGCCTACAGGCTTTGGCCTCCTGATGTATCTATAGTTAGGACTAGTGAGAATGAAAAGGATTCCGATGCCTTCTCCATCCTTGTGCATGTTATCAGAAGGCATGGCATGATGGCAGAAAGCACTATGTTTATCATGTTTTTATTTTTTATTTTTATTTTAGATTATTCTCACCTTGGTTTTTCAGCAACAGTTACCAGATCTAGCATTGTTGGATTGATCCAACCATGATCCAACGGCAGTTAAGTTGATGCAGTGCATCTTTTTTTTTTTGTGAATAATCAATATTTATTGGAAAGTGGTTTGTTTATTTATTTTAGAGTATGTGGTAGCATGGGAGAAAAGATTTATTTATTTTTAAACAACGTGCCAAAATCGAGTTTGTATTCTGATATTCTTTAAAACACAGCTGAATAAACTTAACCAGCTTAAAAATACATATACTTGTTTATGGAGTCTATGAAAAAGAAGCCTAACTTGCCGTTGTGTCAAAAAGTTAATGCTTGGATCTAAAACTCTTTTGAGTAGTGACCTACAGATGACGGTTTGACAGCATGCCATGGGGGTTTACCCAGCCAACCATGATAAGATAAGCGAAGTGCCAGACCAGAGCTATAAATGACTGTTCTTCATAATCTAATCATAGTCATGCATGTCACAGATGTAGATAAACATCCTGCAAGTTCCGAGCAAAGGAAAATTATTATTTTCAAATGAAAAGAAAAATCTACACCAAATGTGGCCTCATGGTAGCCTGGCTATCACCTGACTAAACTCAATCTTTTGAGATTGTACAGTAGTCTGGGGAGTCTGCACTGTATTTCTACTGCACAACAGGTATGATCAATGGGCAGTCCTTCAACCAATCAGACCAACGATCCGGGTGCGCCTGGTGGATAAGCCAGATTGTGATTGGTTCCAGAAAATGTGGACAGGAAGCATAAGAGATTATGTGCAGGTTTCTGAGCTGCAGGGCGAAACCCAATCGCTGGCAGATTGGGCTGGGTTTACCCAGTCTAGCCTCATGGGTTACTATGCACGTCCTTTGCATGAGAATGTGGGCCTAACTCCTTATTCTAACCCAGGAGGTCTACCCAATGCATTAATGTGTGAATGGAGGGGCAGAAATATGCTGTTTACATGGTGTTTTGGAAAAAACAGTAAACAGCTCAGTGTAAACATTTTGGTGCAGAGAGCGTTCAGCGGTCCAAGCCAAACCACTCGTTAGACAACATCTACACATTCACAGATGTGACCAATTAAGAACATCTTCGCAGACCTTTCTTCAGCCGCAGTGCACAAATGATCAATCTTTTAAATGTTTAACAGCCAAACTTACAGTGTAAATATCCAAGCTGACTCATGTAATCACCTTGTCTCCTTTGGAAAGTTAGGCCTGCTCATTTCTTGAAAATGCGCAGATTAGAACTATCATCAGTGGGATCAGTAATCACCACCGATTACAGCGGCCACGAGTGAAAATAATGACGCCGCTGATAGAAAAAGACAATTTCTTCTTCAAAATGTTTTGAAAAAGAAACATTTTCAAACTGTTCTCACTCCATTATAGGCCTACACCAGGTTTTACTACTGGTAGCCTACATGAGGACAGCAGTCAGGGCTATCCTCACATCTCAGGCAAGGCAACCCTGGACATTATACGTCTTGATCAATTTCATTTCAGTATTTATCTTAGAACTAAATATTAGTGAGTTGACACAATGGTACAAACTGTGAGTTTAACTGTGGGGTTAGGCCCACCCTTTCCCAACCGCCCATAACCTCACGACGACAAGAAGGAGGGTGGAGCATGGACATTTTTTGTAATCAACCTGGGTGACACAACAGTGCCAACAAGACAGCAAGAAACACAGCATCTTCACAACTAAAGGTAAGGTAACTCGGTAAGTTATTTATAGTGTGGTAGCCTAATATAGGCCTACATTACTGTATATAGGCCTACTGTAGGCCTATATGTGCCCCGCTATCATTTTCACCATATGCACCAGCCAACTGAGACAGACAGGTAGGCTACTAAGCCAGGGAAACGAGAGCATGCTACCTTACGTTAAATAATCAATAAAATGCATCATGTTGACTAGTATCTTGAAAATTACCTCCACAAGGTTTCCCCCCCCATTTTAGGCTGCCATGCTTGATTTGAGTGCGCGGATACTTTTTTTTCTTCGTCTGCTACTATGGTTAGTTGCCACAGACGCGGAGCAAAATCAACAAAGTATCCATGCCAACAACTTCAACTGGTTTAGCTCACTCGCGCGTGTGTTGTGAGGAGGAGTAGGCTAGTGAGTAGGCCTTTACTTTGTTAGGTGACGCTTTCAAATTTGTTATGATAGGCTCGTCAGAATCTACCAAAAATAAAGCAATATTAAGATAACTTCGTGTTGCGCTGCTTTTAAAGAAAGATGGCATCTAGTGATCTGCAATCATCAGATGCCCTGGAAGATCTCAGGAAGCAGTGCCTGGCAAGAGGAGCTGCTGGAATCAAGGGACTTGGGAGGTAAATTGTAGTTGTGTATAATCTCAGATTAATATAACATAGGAGGTGGTGTCTGAAATTGTTGGTATGCTCATAAAACAAAAGCAAAACCCCTCTTTTCCCCAAAATAATTTGAAAAGTAGGCTATTTAGCATTCATCTGTAGGCCTATCATTAAATTACAATTAGACTTCACTTTTGACTGGAGACCAATTTTACAATCTCTGTAGGCTACAGGGTCTGAAAGTATTAAGGTCTAGTCTAATTTACATGGAAAACGTAATTGGTGACAAATGGTGTGATCACACACTGATTTACCTTGACCTTAGCATAGAATAGTCTTTATTATTGTACATGTACAGCGACATTTGAAAATGCAAAAGACGGTGAAGATGATTTATTCAAAATAATCCTCTAATAATTCATAAATAAACATGGACCGTGGAGTTCACCGAAGTTTTATTTGTTTCTTTGTCTTCCAATTTACACTATCCCTTTGTTTAGTCTGGTTAAACTTTCCTCTTGCAGCTACACCCAGCAAGGTTGGCTACACTCCCCATTACCATAATAAATGTGCAGCTGCAGTCACCTGAGCATCAAGCTACTTAAAGATTTTATGATACCTTTAACATGCTCGCCTATAATTTCCTTTCTGGTCTGTGAGTGACTACTGTTCTCCTTTTAAATAGGCTAAATTACTAAATACACAATACAGTAGCCTAATCAGCAATACTAAATTCAGGTGAAACCATTAGTTTGAAACATCATGATCCAATAATTTATCTTTCTCTTATTTGAAACATCACTATAATACAGTAATTTAGGCTGTATGTAATTTAGGGCACCAACACATCTGCCCAGGACATTTTAGAGTATCTTTGTAAAATACTCTTTTCAAGCTTTCTTTGCTTTACTTCATTATACATGTCAAAGGCATGCAGGATATACATGAGAAAATTGCTTAGAATTGTATCACTTAAAAGGAAGAAATGCCATAACTGTGTTCAGTATGATACCTTAAATTACAGTATATTCTACAGTAGATTATAAATTCTGAGGCACTGCATCTTGACCCAACGTTCAAGTAATTGTTAGAGATGTTCTGGGTAACTGTCTACTCTATAGTTTCAATGATAAAGGTCTGACTGACAGAAAGGTCAGTTTATCAATAAATTGGTTGCACTGTAAAGCAAGCAGATTTTGCGCTTCTCTTTTCTCTCACATTGTTTTCATGGACTTGTTCTTGTGCATCAAAGGACATTTCGCATCATGGATGATGATAGTAGCAAATCCCTGGATCTGCAGGAGTTCCAGAAGGGGTTGGACACCTATGGAGTGACCATGGTCAAAGAGAGGGCTTTGGAAGTGTTCCAAATATTTGATAAGGATGGAAGTGGAACAGTCGATTTTAACGAGTTCCTGGAAAAATTAAGGGTAAGTGTATATTTCGTTTTTGTGCATGCAGTGAACAGTTGAGGTTTTGCACTTACTTAGCAGTCACACAATGGTGAGGGCTTCTACTTTGAATATGGTACAGAGGTTGAGGTAGCAAACACTTTGTGCAGAGCACCACATTGTCTTGTACAGCCTCAGCAGCAAAGTTTAAAACATATAGGGTGTGAGTTTGACAGCATATTTTGGTGATAGTAAAATAAGTTTGATTGTGAGCAGTTCAGTTTACTTGACCTTATTATGTCGTCTCCAAGCCCCCAATGTCAAATACGAGGAAGCAGATCATTGCAGAGGCTTTTAAGAAGCTGGACAGGACTGGGGATGGCCTGGTGACCGTAGAGGACCTGCAGGGGGTCTACAACAGCCAGCACCATCCCAAGTTCAAGAGCGGAGAGTGGAACCAAGAGCAAGTGTTTCGCTCCTTCTTGGACAGCTTTGACTCACCCTACAACAAAGATGGCAAGGTCGAGTAAACACATGCTATTCACCACAAAACATGATTTGTTAAAACAGCTATTCTTCAGTGCTAGAGTAAAGGTGACACTAAAGTACTACTAGTCCTTAGATCCTTTTACCCTGTTCTTCCTCAAAGTTTGCATCCTATAAACACAGATTTATGTTTTAATATTATGTAATATAATGTCACAGGTCACACAAGAAGAGTTTCTGAACTACTACAGCGGAGTGAGTGCCTCTATCGACAGTGACGAATACTTTGTCACCATGATGAGAAATGCCTGGAAATTATAGGATTCCAGTCACGTCCATGCTGAACATCCAACGCTTGCTACGCTGATAGGATTTGGAAAGAGACCTCCTGTGGCTGTCTGGGGAACTGCAGTGACCAAACTTAGACAGTGGTTACTGTATAGCAGATGGAACCATGTTGTTCAGGCTAGGTAGAAATACATCAGATGTAGATGTATAGAAGTCTTTTTGAGGTTAGGGGAAAGGTGTCAGATCCATGTTTGTAAATGGACACAAACACTAAGGCGTTTGTCTTACTCTTTGCTAAACACCTTGAGCTCCTTGTGTGTGGTGTTATGTTCTGTTAATGATCATTTTATTAATTAATAATAATAAAAAAAACATCAATCAATTAAATTTAATCTGTGTCTATGGTTTGTTTTATTGTCATCCATCAGTCCAATCTGACCCCATTCTGTCCTCAATAGTACCACCTGGAGGCCACTGAAGGAACTGTTATGTTAACTGTTGAACTGTACAGTAGCTTCTTCTATTTGTCAATTCTCCCTTCTTTCTCATGTCCTATCCCCGCCTCTTAATCAATAATGTGAAGGAAATGAGAAGAATGCAATAAGGCTGGGGGGAAATAAAGGACAGACAGATATGAGAAATGAGATCTCCTGCTCACTCATGCATCATTTTAAAGCCACGTCAATTACTCACATTGCGGCATCACCTCTAGTTATACAGCGTAGAGAATTGGAGATTATGATCAGTCATTAAACATTATTGTGTATAATCAGAGTTTGGTTTGAAATAATGGATGGAATTTGTGCGCTGTACTGATCCAAAAACAGAATATGGAGAAGTGTCAATTATTTCAACCAGACTCTAAATTAAATGACGCTACTTTATGTCTAAATCGGGAGATTAATGGGTAACACATTTTCACACACGCTGCTTGGCCCACTGATTGCGATTTGACTATAAACGCCTCCATGTGGGGCACCACTCTGCACCCATGCATATTAGTCCACCCTCCTTGTTCCACATGGACCCTGGTGGCAATTAGACAAATAAGACATCCTCGATGATGACCTCGAGCTTGAAATTATTTCCAAGGCACAAAATGGAGGAGAGAGAGAGGTGGGTATTCCAAGAACATGTTTAGTGACAAAACATCACACTGAAATTAAATAATTTATCCTAGTTAGTCACTAAATTACATGAAATACTCTTTTATTATTATTATTAAATTGACATATTTAAAATACATCCTTGGTCTTTCTAACACCAACACTGGCATACAACTCCTGAGCTAAATATTTGTTCCATCATTAGTCAGAGATCAAAGAAACTCAATCTCAGGGCACCATTTAATTTGTCTGGTTTTAAAGATTTATTCTGTAAAGTGTAGGAAGCATGGGATCCTATTAAATGGTGTTATATGAAATTAACAGGACATTCAAGGATTGGACAGACAAGATTTCATTCAAACTCTTACCACACAAAATAAACCTTAATTTCAACTTGGGTTCTGAGAATGGATAAAAAGTTAATATATCAATAAAAATGTTGCAAAACAATACAAACCATCAGAAATAAAAACCCAAATCTGAAAGGCTGTGTTTTTAAATTCATGTAGAATGTCTAAGAAAAAAAATGGACCAAATTAACTGCAACATCTAGTGGATATTGAACCACAAACAAAGGGAGACAAGAAGTACATACACGGCGAGGGGTGAGATTCTCGTGCCTGTAAGCCCTAAAACACAAATTTCAAAGTATGATAGCCTCAGTTGTTGGATTAATCTATTCAACAAGCCAACAACAAGATTTAACTACCACTGTGGAGGACTAAATGATATTGGCTTAACCTACTAACCAGTGCATATGTATGTAGATGTGGTTTTATATCAAATAAAATTATCAAAAAAAAAAAAAAAAGTCTGAAAAATAAATTAGAGTTTGAGTGAATGTTTTACTAGATGAGACAGAGGATATGAAGACAGAGGGATGGAGAGGAGAGGGGAGGGGAGGGGCAGGGCGGGATGGGGAGGGGCGGGGCAAGGCGGGGATGAGAGTCCAACGGGTGCTGTAACCATTAGTGACATGACTGGTCAACAGTGAGTGTGTCATCCTTCTGGAAGGTCCCAGGTGACAGCAAGCTGTGGCTTGGCGAAGAATAAAAAAAGGTCCCATATTTAGAAACATGTGCCGTATTCAAAATGTAGAGGAGCTCCCTCGCTCTCATCAATATGATGAGATTCCAAGTCCTAAACCAAAATGGAAAAGTCTTTTTTTCTTGCAGTCAAAAAAATAAACCAAACAAACAAAGAGAGAATAATAAAAAAAAAAAACACACTGATAATTCCAAAAATTCCAGATTTACATTTAAATGCAGAGGAAAAAAGAGGGGAAAAACAAGAAAAAAAAACAACTGCACAAGTAGGGTGAAGGATTCCGACACAGGGTTAGACGTCTACTATCCACTGGACTGCACTTGTTTGAGGGACCCGAGTTGGTTACGGGCTGTCCATGGAGATGCCTGCTCGGAAAGGAAAAAAAAAAAAGAAAAAAAAATCCCTGTACAGCAGCTTCCTAGCAGGCAGATGCCAGAGATGCTATGTCCCCCCGGCCTCCTGGGCTTCCCCTCCTTCAGAGGTACCTGCAGGGAGAGAGAGATTGTTTCAATATACCCAGGATCCAACACAGCACATGACTGTATGACTGGTTAATGTTGTTAATGATATGGTAAAGGCCCAGTTTGCATAATATAAATTCATAGTACTCTTCAAAAGACTCTTCATACATGCGTATGTCCTGTGTGTGTGCATACAAGTGTGTGCATATACAGTGCCTATAGAAAGTCATCATACCCTTTTGAAATAGTTACTTTTTTTGTCTTACAGCCTGAAATCAAAACCCATTTTAAAAAAAATCTTTTCCAGTTTTATTAACAAATTTAGCTGTACAACATCAAAATAATGAAAAAAAAGTCAACAGTTCTGAAAATTAATAAAAAAATTAAAAACTAGAATAACAGGGTTGGAAAAGTCATCATACCCCTGACTTAATACTTTGTAAAGCTTCCTTTTGCTTTCATTACAGCCATCAATCTGTTTGGATGTCTCTATTATAGCTTTGCACACCTAGATAGGGGAATATTTGCCCAATTTTCCGTACAGAAATGTTAAAATTTAGTCAAATTCTGTAGGGAATGGCGATGGACTACTCTCTTCAAGTCAATCCACATGTTTTCTATAGGATTTAAGTCAGGGCTCTGACTTTGCCACTCAAGGATATTCACCATCCTATCCTTAAGCCACTGCTTTGTTCTTTTGGCAGTATGTTTAGGATTATTGTCGTGTTGGAAGGCGAATGACCTCCCCATCCTCAGCTGTTTAGGAGAGGGACGCAGGTTTTCCTCAAGAATTTTGGTGTACTTGGCAGCATCCATTTTCCCTTCTATCCTGACCAATTGCCCAGTTCCCGCTGAAAAGAAACATCCCCACAACATAATGTTGCCCCCACCATGCTTCACACTAGGTATGGTGTGTTTTGGGTGGTGTACTGTGTTGGTTTTCGCCAAACATTGCGCTTGGAGTTCAGTGCAAAAACACATCTGGAATATTCTGCTACCATGTGGAAAAACCTTATATGGTCAGATGAGACTAAGATCGAACTTTTTGGAGACTAAGATTGAAGTTTTTGGACTGAGCTCCAGGCGCTAACCAAACACAGTATACACACCCAAACACACCCAAAACACACCATACCTACTTTGAAGCATGGTGGGGGCAACATTATGTTTTGGGGATGTTTCTCTTCAGCGGGGACTGGGCAATTGGTCAGGATAGAAGGGAAAATGGATGCTGCCAAGTACACCAAAATTCTTGAGGAAAACCTGCGTCCCTCTCCTAAACAGCTGAGGATGGGGAGGTCATTCGCCTTCCAACACGACAACAATCCTAAACATACTGCCAAAAGAACAAAGCAGTGGCTTAAGGATAGGATGGTGAATATCCTTGAGTGGCAAAGTCAGAGCCCTGACTTAAATCCTATAGAAAATATGTGGATTGACTTGAAGAGAGCAGTCCATCGCCATTCCCTACAGAATTTGACGAAATTTTAACATTTCTGCACGGAAAATTGGGCAAATATTCCCCTATCTAGGTGTGCAAAGCTATAATAGAGACATATCCAAACAGATTGATAGCTGTAATGAAAGCAAAAGGAAGCTTTACAAAGTATTAAGTCAGGGGTATGATGACTTTTCCAACCCTGTTATTCTAGTTTTTAATTTTTTATTAATTTTCAGAACTGTTGACTTTTTTTTCATTATTTTGATGTTGTACAGCTACATTTGTAAATAAAACTGGAAAAGATTTTTTTAAAAAATGGGTTTTGATTTCAGGCTGTAAGACAGAAAAAGCAACTATTTCAAAAGGGTATGATAACTTTCTATAGGCACTGTAAGTAAGGGATAACGGCCGACGAGGTGACCGGTTCGATGGAAATAATGGCTAGGTGGAGGTCTAGAACTCCGGCGACGTGCGAAGCACGGAGACGGAGTTACCTCCGCCGTGCCATTATTTCCATCGAACCGGTCGACCTCGAAGGCCGTTATCCCGCTTATCTCCCGTTTGCATTCATAACCTGTATATTTAGAACATCGTTTTATTCCACCGTTGCGTCCGTTAACATCGCTAAAACTGTCTTGACTGTGGGACTACTTTCCGCCACATATCAACTTTCTACTTGCAGGACAAAACTGCCGTTACTAGTTCTAAATGGATAGTTGCTATGGCCAAAAGCCAGTCGTTAGTTCTAAATGGCTAGTTGCTACGGCCAAAAGCCAGTCGTTAGTTCTATCTCTGCCGTTGTCAAGGGGGCATTTCCCAGGATTCTGATTAACTTTAACTTTGAAAGATCGCTACTTTTATAGCCTACATGGCATCCAACTAGCTACAATCCACCTCCGTCATATGCTACAATGTTACTATGGTTCTGCACGTCTGTATTTCAGCTTGGATGCAACGTGACAGTTCATTTAAACTTAGCAACGAGTTTGGCGAATTAATATTCAAGTGTGATACGGGAACTACTTCAGAGGTAGCAGGTTATACGAAGTTAATGGCCACCCCATCAGCCAATCAGAGAAGAGAATTCCATTGTTGAGGGAGATAAGTGTGTGTATATGTACCGCTGGTGTTGGCCGTGGCCCCCTCTGCACCGTTGGGCTCGTCGTCGCTGTCGTCCTCGTTGGACTGGGGCACCTCAGGCCCAGGGCCTAGTGGGGCCGGCTCGGGCTCCTGATCCGCCCGGCTCTTTAGGGCCAGGATGCGGTGGTGTAGCGCAGCTGCTAACTGCCCTGCGTCCTTAGAACTGGCCTGGGGGGGAAAGAAAGAAAGAAAGAAAGAAAGAAGGGTTCAGAGAAGGGCAATGCCAGTGAAGCTGTATTGTTTCTAAATCCATTTCCATATTGTGAATATTTTTCAGTCAATATTATACCATATACCTAAAATGCTATTAATACATTTTTAAATGCTATTAATGAGGTGTTCAGACTTTCAGTGCACTTCATAGGATCAAAGTCGCAGTGTCTATTAAGTCTAAGGCAAAATCAGGCCAACATTTCATATGATCTCAGATGATAGAACTTCTTCACCAGGTGACCTACACCTGTTACTTGTTTATCCTGCATACCGATATGAGGAAGACTTTGACCCCCTGGTCCTCAGTGTCCATGGCAGTGATGCGGACACTCTTCTCGCTGGCCTTGTCCACCTGCATCTGAGGCCACAGCTTAGTGTTGAGGATCAGGCGCAGACTCCCCTGGGTGCGCATCACTGAGGGGGGGACAGAGAGATAGAAAGAGAGAGAGAGAGAGAGATAGAGAGACCAAGAGAGAGAATAAGAATGAGAGAGAGGAGAGAGAGAGAAAGAGAGAGACAGAGAGAGAGAGAATATGAGAGAAAAAGCAGGAAAAGTGAGTGAGAGTGAGAGAGAGCAAAGACCAAGGAGAGAAAGAGAGCAAGTGAGGTGAGGGGGAAAAAGGAAAACAAAACAAAGGCAGATTAAGTGCCGATTAACCCTTGCTCTCTCCCTGTCCGGGTAAATACCCCCGACCAGACAGCTTTAGGACAAGCGGTGGCCGTACCTAATCTGGACTGTAACGTGCCGTCCTCAGTGGAGGCCATGTCGTTGAGCCGCAGCAGGCCCCGTCCTCGCTCGATCCACGACTGCGCCGTCTTGTCGAACACAAATAACTTGCACTGCATCTGTGGAGGACATCCCAACACCCCCCGGCAGCCATTAGGGTCACCGGTACAACATCCACAACAAACAACACTGATCAGATTCAAAATCAAATCAAAAATACTGATACTGCAGATCATGGCGCGGGGCCTGGCTGCAGCGCAGGTGAGGTGAGGTGAGGAGGCCCACCTGTAGCACGTTGCTCTCCGACTCCTCGCCGGTGCGCACCTCCACCTTCTCCAGGATGCACTTCTTGGCCGTGGCTTTGGTGTAGGCCGCCGCCGACTCCTCCAGAGACTCCGCCACGCTGTTGGCTGCTGGCGCTGCCGTTGCAGCCGCTGCCGACGCCACCGCCGCCGCCGCTGCAGAGGCTGGGACGGGAAATGGAACAGCAGACAGCAGATTCATCACACACACATACATACACACACACACACTTGCAGCAAACCTAGCCCACAACATAGCTTGCAAACTGTCCTATAGGTCCATTACGCATGTCATGCGAGATTTTCCCTATAAAGTACAACTGGTTACCTTTACCTGATCCAACGCACCTGTCCCCACAAAAGAGTCGTGCAAAAGCGCTTTTCAACTAACATTTGCTATAGGACCACACTATGGGCATCCCAGAAGCAATGTGGTGTTGCAATAACCCCCCAGTGAGGTAACCATGCATGAGTGTATCTATTCCAATAGGTCCAGTGTGACTACATTCTTTTGAATAGTCTAACCAGGTGCTAAGTCACGCTGTTGGCCACTGTTGTTGTGATGACAAACGGAGTGCGGATTCGCTACCCTCACCATGGCAACAAAACCTATTGTTATTCTATTGCAATCTAATATGGCACAAGATCTCAAACTCTACGGCACCAAATCGTGACAACTTGGAAACTTTACTTTCTTCCACCGGTTACTCTACAATCCTTCTGCAGGCAAGAAAGGCTTGCAGAGGACCAGGCTGAGTACAGCTCAGACCAGAGCCCAGGAGGATTTGGCTATCTGAAGGACTACTGACAGTTTGGTTAACTATTCGTTTTTGAAGTGATGATAATGGGATAATAAATCTTTTTCCGGGTCCAACGGCTTTCAGACTCGCTTGTTTTTAGCCTTTAAGAAAATTGTCCTCTTACTACTGACTAGTTGCCTCAATCTAATCAAATCCCATTTTCCGCGGAAGCCTGGACGTTACCCTTGAATGTATCATCTGGCTGCACAGCTACAGTAGCGATTTTGTTTTACAATTGTTAAAACGGAAGTGATGACAAAGTTTACGAGTTGAAAAACTGTCTGGCTGCGCAAGTAAACGTCTTTTCATGAAAAAACCTGTTGGGCCCGTGACGTCGGACTTATGAACTGAATAGATACAGTACCCTCCAGAATTATTGGCACCCTTGGTAAAAGTTGACTAAAAATAGGTATAAAAAATAATCTTTAGGTGATATATTGTACTCCCACAATGAAAACAATGAGGAAAAATATACCCTGCAAGGCAAGCAAATTTATTCTGAGAAAAAGGAAAATCTCATAAAGAAATAAATATTTTTAACAAAAACAGCTTGCTCACAATTATTGGCACCCCTGAAACATATTATGTACAACATTTAACAGGAGCATTTTCCTATGTAAATGCAACGTTTTAAAGTAAATCAGAGTGTCTGTGAACTTTCAGAAGTAGTTCATGACGTTCTTTTTCACTATGGTATGAAAATGAAGTCACTCAGAGGCTAAATCCTCTAGTCATTTTTCAACATTGGAGAGACAAGAGAATACACTAAATTGAAATAAAAAGAAATTGTGTTGACATTTGTAAGTAAGAGAATGTCTATGGAAACTAGGTATTTTGTTGAAAATGCCTATATTTCCAGTTAAAATGATGACTAAAAGGTTCTAATCATCTGGAAATGTGGCAAACATGCTTGGACAAAGACCCATGGCTATTTTGCTCCCACGCACAGTATGGAGGATGGTATGATAGGCAAAAAAATCCATAAGAACCACTGTTGAGAGTTACAGACAAAGCTATCATCTTGGGGTCACCAAGTCCCCCCCAAAAATCTTCAAAAGTGACCTCACTGCTAATAGATTATTTAGACAGCATGTCAGGTTAAAGCCAGTAGAGTCATTTAATGAACAATGTAAATGGAAGGAGTTACTAAATGGTACCATGACATGTCTGGGAGTGTGGTCTATTGTCAGATGAAAATAAAATTATGCTCTTTTGCTAAAACACTTAAGGTGTCTTTGGCGTACATAGAAGAATGACTATACCAAAAAGAACCCCATGCCTAATCAGAATTATGGTGGAGGGGCTGTGCTATTGTGGGGCTGTTTTAATTCCCAAAGGCCTTGGGAACCTAATTAAGGTGCATGGCATCATGAACACCAAGAAAAACCTGAAAATTTTCAAAGGAAATCAAACAATCTCTGCCAAGGCCCTAAAAGTTGGTCATGATTGGATCATTCATCAGGTCAATGAACCAAAACAAATGCACAGATCAAAACAAATATGGTTTACTGAACACAAAATCAAGCTTCAGACATTGCCATAGCAGTCCCCAGTGGGGTATACTACGAATCTCGTTGAACATAACCAGGTTTTCTTTGGATAACCTGGATTGCTAAAAACGAAAGTCGCAATCAGAGTTGAGTGGTACTACGAAACTCACTCAAGGATGAATTTGTCCAACTAGGCTTTCAGCTCAGATCTGTGCGCGTTCTCGTGGTTGGGGTGACTTTGACCAATCGGGAAACGTGGAGACGCACAAGACAGCCTAGGTTAACCAACGATTACTTCCGCATTTATGAGCGGCAGAGAAATCTAGGGTGGTCTTTTTTAGTGTCTAACCCATAACATCAAAAAATCGATAGTCATCAAATATTGCATGGTATGCACGTCCATAGTAGTGACATATTTGCACGCGCAACATAGTTAAACGCGCCTTCGAGATTCAAAATGTTTGCAGAGGCGGGGCTGAACCTGTTCGAAGTTTGACAGATTAGCACACGTGAGATAACTTCGTTTTTCAAGATAATGGATTGGTTAGAATTGGTCAGAGGGCGGTGACTTTTCACGATTTGAGCTATAACTAAGCACATAACCTGCTCCCGACCAGGTTTGGTTGCGAGCATAAGATACCATGGTGATACAGCGACGCTAAAACAAATCCACTTTCGTATGACAGCATACCCTGGCTTTGAGCGCAACATACCTCGCTAACGCACTAATCGAGATTCGTAGTATACCCCACTGATCTAAACTCCATAGAAAAACAGTGGGATGAGTCAACGAGAAGAATGCACAAGTGTGGACCTAGCAATCTGGACGATCTGGGGAGGTTTTGCAAAGATGAATGGTCTTAAATCCTTTACTTTGTATTCTCAATCTTTATGGGGTGTCAGAGAAGAATATTACATGCTGTTTTATTGACAAAGGGAGATTTAAGAAGGTATTACAAGTAGGGGTGCCAATAATTGTGAGTGACGTGTTTTTATTAAAAACATTTATTTCTTTATGAGATTTTACCTTTTCTCAGAATAAATTTGCTTCCCTTCCAGGGTGTATTTTTCCTCATTGTTTTCATTGTGGGAGTACAATAAATCACCTAAAGATTATTTTTTAGACCTATTTTTAGTCAACTTTTACCAAGGGTGCCAATAATTCTGGAGGGTACTGTATGAGAAGGGTGCAGCAGAGAGTGGGCTCAGTATCAACAGCGTCCTCCTGCTCCAGTCACCATTAAGCCAATCATGAAATCTTGAGATGAGATCTTGGGACTCGAATGTGGCTGAATTTTAGTCAATGAATGATGAGCGGTCAACTTCAAAACTGATAGAGACAAAAATCATCGGAAGTCTCGGGGAACACGCATTTCCTCTAATCAGTTAAAACTGCAAAAAGAAACTCTACAACTTCTCTCTCTCACACACACACACACACACACACACAGACAGACAAAAACCCGTTGATAAGTGCATTCTCATTCCCTGCGCTTGGTGAGAGCGGAGTGTATCCCCCCTGTCCCCAGGGGGCGGTGAAGCGCTGTGCTGGAGGAGAGAGGACTCACCCTTCTCCGGCGTGGCCTCCTGAGAGGAGGGCTCAGACACAGGAGCCGGGCTCTCCCTCCCGCTCTCCACGCCCTCGCCACCTTTGGGGGGGCTCTGCAAACACACACACACACACACAGGTTTTTCAGTGGATGAATAATCTTTTACAATGAGTTGGCTGTGTGTTTTTAAAAAATATTTAAACAAGTTAAATACACACAGCATATGCCTAAAGGCGAATGCTGGTTAAACATGAATTTGTGTCTTCAGGGTCCCACTTCTAAAGCCTTGTGAAAACATAGACTCACCAACACTCGCTCCGACATATTCTGCCCAAAGACAAACTTGGCCTCCTTGTCTGTGTTGTTTGTTGCATTCTGAGAGCTGAGAAAAAGGCCAGAATCAATATTTGTTCTACTGGGAACTGCTACCCAGTAACAACATATTATTCAAATTATATTTGAAAATATATGGAAATAGGCGTTACCTGGGGGTACCTATATACTGCAGGAAATAATTCGTTCCACCTGGCTGAGAATCTGGCGTGGCAGGGTCTTTCGTGTCATTGGCTGCACTGCTGTTCTCTTCCACCTACACAGTCACACAAACATTCTACATGCTAAAAATCTGCAACCCAACAAGCTCAAGACCTCAAGTGATCATTCAAACATGGCATGCAGTCAGTAGCTGTGTCTCTATTCAACTTCTTCCTCAATTTGCATTTTTCACCAGGAAACATGGGAATTACATGGTGATTTCAAGTTATTACAAGTAAACAGGCAGTGTCCTTACCACCTTTTCAAAATTACCCCTACCCAATAATTTCTCACCTGCATGAATCTCGTGACCTATGGCTGATCTATCTTGACATCAAAAAGGTGAGGAGTTTGCATCTGTATTGTGCATTTCCGTAAACGCTACCCTGACCAGATTACATTTTGATGAAAATCTCGCTGAAGAAAACTTGAAAGAGCTAAATGGGAATTGGTTACAATCTTTGTGTTTTCAAAGACATACTGGACACGCTCACCTTGGCCCGTTCTCTGATGTTCTGGCCAAACACAAAACTGGACTCATTGAGTGGATCCTTCTTCTCATTATTCTGCCCACTTGGTTCACTCCCATGGTCCTTGTCATCATTCTGCTGTGCGAAAAATGCAGACAAAGTGCACTTAAAAAATGAAATGAAAATAAAATAAAAACACTTACTGAAGTGGTTCTACACACCTAAAGGACACAATCACTATACCGTTTCAAACAACAACATATGTCTGCTATAACATTTTGACAACCTTGAATGATACTTATGCGTCCAGCAATCTCTGAATATAAAAAAACAGTATACATGTAGATGAAGTAATACAGGTACACGTCACATAAGGGTACATAATGTATAGAAAAGCGGCCATTATTGGGAAAATATGTCCAGACAGGGCGAACTGGACCCCAATGTGCCAGCTGAGGGGACTTCGTTCGCCCTGAAAAAAACTTTTTTTTCGATAATGACTATACATTACTCCACTTCTTATATGGCTACTTGCCAAAACTAATAAATAAACCCCACATGATGTCTCTCTCTTCTTTATTTTTTTTCTTGTGGCTTTTCCAAACAAATAGTTTGCACGTGAGTGGACCATTCTTCAGCATTATGAAGAGCAGTGTAATAAAGCAAGATGCATGATGACACTACTCTTGGTCAGACGTGTCCCTCACCTGTGGTTTGTCCGATTTTTCTACGTTGTTCTGGATGACAGTCGGAGACTCTGTTGCTCCATCCGAGAGTGTCCCCACGCCATTTGTCCCACAACTTGATTCTACAGGTGAGAGGAAAGGCCAGGACAGGATTACAAAACAAGCCTTCTGACCAGCACATGCACAGCACACATCTACACAATGGTGAGTAGTCATCTTATGGAGCAGAACACCAGTTATTTGCGATACATACATCTGCTAAACTAAGTATATATGCCAGAATAAATCTTCTTCCTGGACTCAGACTTGAGGTTATATGTGACCCTGCAAAGCGAAATCAGTTGCTTTGCGCACAATGCTATTTTTGAGAAAATCCACAATAAACAAACTTCCGGGTTAAAATGTTGAATTTCACGTTTTCGCATAATTCGACAGTATACAGTCTACAGTTTCATATCGGGAACTCATTTCACCCGGTGAAGATTCAACACATTAGCAGTCATTCCCGTTGTCCACGCCGCTTAAAAAGGTGATTTCTCCTCTTCTGGCATATTGTGACGGGAGAGCCATGTCAACTTTGGATGCGGTTATCTTAGCGATAGTTTACCCTCGATACATTTCGTTGGAAAGCGTAGTCTATGGCCGTTCATGTCCGCACAATGACTTAATTTTGTAAATTTTACCAAAGCGACTGGTTTCGCTTTGCAGGGTCATATATTTGTGTGTGTGTGTGTAACTGTACCAGTTATTAGATATAATGGGTGAGGGTGGGTAAGTGTGTTTGTAAAAACATGCATGCTGGTCTGCGTGCGAGGAGTTAAGCCAAGCATGGACTCTGTGGATCTTGGTGGGCGGTGTGTGCTCAGTGTGTGTGTGTGTGTGTGTGTGTGTGTGTGTGTGTGTGTGTGTGTGTGTGTGTGGACTCACTGGACTCTGTGTAGGTCTTGGTGGGCGGCGCCTGCAGGACTGCAGGCCGGAGGACGCTGCGCTGCGGTTCCTTGGGCTTCTGGCTGGGCACGCCTGCAAAAGAACCTGCTAATGGATTGGATCTGAAGCTGAACGCCCCACACACAGGCTGACCTCAACGCTCAACCCTGACCCAACTCAATACACACACATACACACATACACACACCAATCAAGCCACTCGCCTCCGCCAACATGCACACACACACCACGTTCATCCCTGACACCCAACATAGGCCCTCAACCTATGGTTTCTCCACACTGTTTACACTCACCCTCTTTAACTCTCCCTCACACACACACACTTCCAGTACCACCTGCTTCTCCACACCCCAAACACACACAGCTTAAAAATCAGTCTGGGAGAAATGCCCAAATGATCTAACAGCACAGCAAAACAACATAATCCTTAACTCCTTTGCCTGAAACCACATCCCTCTTAAAGGGTGTCTTTATGCCTAAGGTCAGAAAGCTTGCACAGCCTCCCCATACACACAACCCCACCTGTGTTAGCATGGCCCAGGGATAAGCACCCTTACCTGCGCTGGGCGCCTGGCCGTGAATAAGCGTCGGAGGCTTCAGGCGGAATCCCACAGGCTTCTCCTCTGTGGACAGACGGTAGAACTCACGTTAGCCAAGAACTGGACCGGATTTGAACAGTAAAACACACATTGCTGCACAACAGCAGCAACAGCAAGCAACGTGAACACAGCTACCCGAGTCATGCATCAGACAGGCATCAATCAGTTGAGTGGGTGAATCAGTTGGGTGTGTGAAAGTAAAGCTTTGGTAAAGTAAAGGATTGGTTGCACTTGCAGCCACTGAATGTGCAGCAGCACATCGCATCTGCGCCTCGTCTCCTTGCTACTTCCAAGTGTTGGTAGAGCAGAAGGAAGCTCAGCGTGAACAAACTGAGAATGTGTTCTGTCGGTGTGGCTGGGCTGTCTGAACTGCTACTGACTACAAACACAACATCAACACCAAGCGAACGGTGAGGAGGCTGAGGGAACCACGCCAGACCACTTAATCGTAGATGGCAGGTTTGTGAAAGAACAAAAAAAAGAGGTGTACAAAAACAAAGGATAAAAAAGGCAAATTATGTGCATTTCCTGTCTAGCTGTGGTTGAATCAGAAGAGGAATGTCTGCGGGTTAGGTGTACGTGTGTGCCCGATCCTGCAATGCAAAGTGCTTTATCTGGCACAGCTCAATACCACAGCTTCTTCAGTATTCTGTAGTGAGCCACTCTGGCGCTCAGTCATAACAACACACTTGGGTGGGCTTCCGAGACGTGCGTCAAAAATAAAGGAGTGCTCATTTTCGGCACAAATTATTTTCTATCACAGGTGATGTAACATACTTGTGATGCGTAATTGACAGTGACGGTAGAGCAACTCTTTGCCACTAGAGGTCTTTCACATTTTTTGGCCAATTGACGACCACCCTGTTTCGTCCACACATGTGGAAATGGAAAGGTATTTAGTTGGATACAATTCATCGACCTGACCATTGAATGCAACCAAATCCTACAATCTGTACCATTATTATTATCTTTTTTATTTTTCTTATAACATTGTGTGTGTCTATCGCATGCGTACAGAACACTATATTAAATTGATACTCTTTATTAGAGCTCTTGCAACTACGGCTACAACTAACAATTTTCAGAGTCGAGTTCTAATCCGTCAATGAATCAGTTAGTTGTTTGATGGATAGAATGTCAGAAAATCGTGAGAAAATATCTTGTCTGTTGTCTGTACAGAGCCATGTGTTGTATGTATATAATTACTGCTATTATTCTGATAATTCTATTTATTTTTTATTTACTTTACATCAACACTAAAATAAACAGTTTTTAGCAACTGATTTAGTAACTGATGAGTAGTTAACTGAGGTCATCAATGTAAGTCACTTTGGACAAAAGCATCAGCTAAAAACATAAAACATAAAACATAAATGTTGCAGTCCTACTTGCAACTACTTCTCTCATCACTGATTCAAGTCTTCAGGACAAACTTCATCAGTGAAACAGCCTCCTTTCCCATTGGAGCACTAATGAAACAAGACCGTAAATATAGAAAGTCTGCCTGAGGCAAATGATTCACGTGGAAGAACAACAAATGTTTCAGGATGGCAACGATGTACCGCACCAACCACTGCTGTTAAGACTCACGCTAATCATGTCTTAGCCTAAACATCAACTCAAACAGCACTGAACGCCGTCATATCTGCCCTCAACATAGCACTCTTCACAAGCACACGGTGTGGGTTCCTCTTAACAGTGGCGTTCCCTCTTTACACTAATCTATCTTGACCGGATTAACAGGGCCAGTGGACCTGGAAACTAATCTAGTCTCAACACAGGCCTAATATTCATAGCACTTTCATAACACTTTCCGCAGTGTGAATTCACCTAATCTCCATATTACTTTGTACTTGTCAGGGCACAAACCAACAAAAAAAACAAAACCAGGGTGAAAGCAAGATACAGGATCCGTATCAACACACTGCACTAATAGTCTAACAGCCAACTCTACGATTGCTGACCAACTCAAAGTATCTAAATAAGAAAAAATGAAAAAAATGCACACCCTTTAAGGTGCTGGCACAGGACGTAAATGTATAGAAAAAAGATTATGTTGCCGCACACTCGGTTCTCAAATTTCTCAAATGTATTGACACCAACGTTTCGGCCAGTTGGCCTTTTTCAAGGTTTCTCTTAAAAGTATCTCCCAGGATTGCTTCTCCTCTGACACAACGCACCTCCCACCCCCAGATGCCTCACCACGCCTGGTGCTTCCTCAACCCCCAGCCCCCAGAGGCGCTTCACAGTGACAGCCCAGCGAAGCAGGAGCAGCCCTGCTGACCACTTCCGAGAGCCCACCTCAGGCCTGAAAACCTACTTCTGCACATTCCTTTCAGCTTGGACCGCTTCGCTCCGCTCTCCGCTCTGCGCTAGCCTATTTTCTGCCTCCTCTCTCCGGCTGACTGCGGAGCTCGGAGCTGCCCTTGTGCTCTCCACTGCCAGCCCGGCCGCCACTTCCCTTTGTCTCGGAAGGTGCCGGAAATAGACATGCACACGAGACACTCTGGGCATTTTCACATCTTTTCTCTCCTTCTAGCCTTTCCTCGCTCCGGTTCGCTCTTCCTCTCCACGCTAACTGAAGCAGTCACCATGGTTACTCCAGAGCGCGCCTGACCCAGTATAAATACAGTCCCTTATTACAGTGGATAAAAACAAGCTTGACTGCAGCGAGCAGACGTTGGCTAGCCGTGCACCAAACGGCCAAACCCCTTTGCCAACAGACACCGACACACACACAGACACAAGGCTTCAAAATCCTCACCATCATCTCCATATGCATGCTAGGCAGTTTATAATGCAGCCAGAGGGACAGCGACAAGCTTTTAACCAAGCACCCAGTACACCACCCAAGTGATTAATTTATGCAGCGCAAGGAGTCTTGAGAGTGTTTCCCTGTTCAATACACTGTGTATGTGTATGTGTGTGTGCCCGAGTGTGTGTGTGTGTGTCAGAGACAGTAGCTTCAAATAAGTAATAACACTTCACCTGGCTCTGAGTCAGAGTTCCCAGTAGGAGACTGGCAGAAACTTGAGGGCATGAACACATTATTCTTTGAAACTGCAGAGAGAAGAGGAGGGAGAAGGAGAAGAAAAAAAGAAAGGAGAGAAGAGAGAGAGAGAAAGAAGTGCAGAAAAGGCCATGGACAGGATGAGGAAATGAAAGGAGGATAGAGAGGACAGATAACAGAAGTAGAGTAGAGGCCAGGTAGAGAAGGAGAGAGTGCAGAGGAGGGGTAGGAAGGAGAGAATGGGAGAGAGAAATAGGTTAGACAGGTCAATGCCTTCAACTGACAAACAGGGGAGGAGGGTAAAAACAATGTTACCAGATGAACTGAACCTCAAACACACACACAGATCAAAATACAGATTAAAGTCTGAAGGCCATCGGTGTAAAAATAACAGCACGATAATACTACTGCCGTATCCGATTCTTCACTCTCCCCAATGCACGTCAAAGCTTATAATTGTCTCCCTGAGATTTACTCCACAGACATAGTCATCACCATTTCAAATCATCTCTTAAAAGAGAGGGAAAACATCATAAAGCTGGCATCAGCCAACAACTACCAATCAATTGTAAAAATGTAGTCAAAACACTGCAGTAGCAGACTGTTTACACTGGCTAGTCAACAAGCAAACAAGACATGGAGCTCACAGGCTTAACCATCATAAGATCTAATTTAGTTTGGATTCAGACATATTACACAACATATGAGCAATCCAGCCAACAAAATACTGTTTCAGCAGTTCAAACATGCCCTCAGACAGTAAAAATGGGAGCATTTTATTTGTGATTTCCTGTGTCTTGATTATACTGTAGCCTGTAAGGGTAAAAAGCTAATTGAATAGGTGCTAAATGATGGTACTGCAGCACAACACTTCTTAAGACCAGAGGCTGGTCTTACAACACTGGCCTACCAAGATTTGCTGTATCCTTTTATGTGGCTTCCATCCTCAACCTCCAACCCATAATCAGACAGTTCCAAATATCAGAGCCAATAGTTCTTGAAACATTTTGCAATGACAGATTAAATTCTGAGTGTCATAAAAGGTTACATCAGTGGTCCTCCTTCCAATACAATTTAGCATACTAGGCTATAGTTGATCAACATTCCAAACGCCAAACACACTTTTTCGATTTGGGTAAAGGGTTCACCGTGGCAAAGACGTCATATCCATTGGAGTGTAGAATGCATGCTTGCTTCACCAATGAAACCTGCTGTAGTGTCCATGCTCACCTGAGTTAGACGGAGGAAACTGTGTTAAAGATGATGTTCTCTCTCTCTTCACTGGAGGACAGTATTCGCTCTCCTCCCGTTCCGAATCTGAAACATAACAAGTTTAAGCATCAATGAAAAATAATCACAATAAAAATACATACATACAGTACCCTCCAGAATTATTGGCACCCTTGGTAAAAGTTGACTAAAAATAGGTATAAAAAATAATCTTTAGGTGATTTATTGTACTCCCACAATGAAAACAATGAGGAAAAATATACCCTGCAAGGCAAGCAAATTTATTCTGAGAAAAAGGAAAATCTCATAAAGAAATAAATATTTTTAACAAAAACAGCTTGCTCACAATTATTGGCACCCCTGAAACATATTATGTACAACATTTAACAGGAGCATTTTCCTATGTAAATGCAACGTTTTAAAGTAAATCAGAGTGTCTGTGAACTTTCAGAAGTAGTTCATGACGTTCTTTTTCACTATGGTATGAAAATGAAGTCACTCAGAGGCTAAATCCTCTAGTCATTTTTCAACATTGGAGAGACAAGAGAATACACTAAATTGAAATAAAAAGAAATTGTGTTGACATTTGTAAGTAAGAGAATGTCTATGGAAACTAGGTATTTTGTTGAAAATGCCTATATTTCCAGTTAAAATGATGACTAAAAGGTTCTAATCATCTGGAAATGTGGCAAACATGCTTGGACAAAGACCCATGGCTATTTTGCTCCCACGCACAGTATGGAGGATGGTATGATAGGCAAAAAAATCCATAAGAACCACTGTTGAGAGTTACAGACAAAGCTATCATCTTGGGGTCACCAAGTCCCCCCCAAAAATCTTCAAAAGTGACCTCACTGCTAATAGATTATTTAGACAGCATGTCAGGTTAAAGCCAGTAGAGTCATTTAATGAACAATGTAAATGGCAGGAGTTACTGAATGGTACCATGACATGTCTGGGAGTGTGGTCTATTGTCAGATGAAAATAAAATTATGCTCTTTTGCTAAAAACACTTAATGTGTCTTTGGCGTACATAGAAGAATGACTATACTAAAAAGAACCCCATGCCTAATCAGAATTATGGTGGAGGGGCTGTGCTATTGTGGGGCTGTTTTAATTCCCAAAGGCCTTGGGAACCTAATTAAGGTGCATGGCATCATGAACACCAAGAAAAACCTGAAAATTTTCAAAGGAAATCAAACAATCTCTGCCAAGGCCCTAAAAGTTGGTCATGATTGGATCATTCATCAGGTCAATGAACCAAAACAAATGCACAGATCAAAACAAATATGGTTTACTGAACACAAAATCAAGCTTCAGACATTGCCATAGCAGTCCCCTGATCTAAACTCCATGGTAAAACAGTGGGATGAGTCAACGAGAAGAATGCACAAGTGTGGACCTAGCAATCTGGA
This sequence comes from Sardina pilchardus, assembly GCF_963854185.1. Lineage (NCBI taxonomy): Eukaryota > Metazoa > Chordata > Actinopteri > Clupeiformes > Clupeidae > Sardina > Sardina pilchardus. The sequence continues at coordinate 22,702,304 of NC_084995.1, read as the reverse complement.
CGATCTGGGGAGGTTTTGTAAAGATGAATGGTCTTAAATCCCTTACTTTGTATTGATTCTCAATCTTTATGGGGTGTCAGAGAAGAATATTACATGTTGTTTTATTGACAAAGGGAGGTTTAAGAAGGTATTACAAGTAGGGGTGCCAATAATTGTGAGTGACGTGTTTTTATTAAAAACATTTATTTCTTTATGAGATTTTCCTTTTTCTCAGAATAAATTTGCTTCCCTTGCAGGGTGTATTTTTCCTCATTGTTTTCATTGTGGGAGTACAATAAATCACCTAAAGATAATTTTTTAGACCTATTTTTAGTCAACTTTTACCAAGGGTGCCAATAATTCTGGAGGGTACTGTATAGTTTAATCTCAAGTTACTCCGGGTTACAAGAGAGATGGCATGCAAAATGTCAACAACATATTAAATGGGGGATACTTAAAGAGATATTTAGATCTCCATTTAAATATCTCTCTAAATGGGCCATGAAAGAACACTACAAGGTACACATTAAAAATATATACGTGCACTCACCCTCTCCATCTTCAGCACTCGACCCATCGGCCGATCGCTGAAAGAAAGATAGAACGGAAATAAAGATCCATTGGGTCAGTGAGACAGAGACTAGAGCTTAAACTGGCAAAGTGGCAATTTCACTCTACACACTCCTCCACACTCAATAAGCCCTAAGGAGAACAGTGCATCAGACTTACCTTCTGTGCTTTATCTTTCTGAAAGACAAAGACTGGAGGGGCTATGGCAGGCTTCTCTGTTTGGGAGAAACAAACACAGTGTTAGTGAGATAATAAACAAATACTGAGGTAAAAAAAATGAACACAAAACTCATAGCTCATGCAAACTTGAACTGGCACAATATTGTTTAATGCAAATCATCTCATGCATGCTTAACCGCTGAACAAAGCTCCACCACCACATGGTGTATCATACCAAAGACCAAAGGTGTCAACAGATGATGTCTTGCTCAAAACTTGTGCTGCAACTTGAAAAAAAGGGGAAACACTACTTCTGCAGAAACTGCTTACTGATTTGGATGTTGAGTAAAAATGAATTAGGTTAGAGTATTACTGGACTGAGACACCAGTCTACTTGGGCTCAGATATTAAACTGTACCTCGTGCATGACTGAAATGGACACATGCATGCATATAATGTACTCACAAAGCAATAACTAAACCAAAACTTGCTATTAGGCCTCTCTTTACCAACCAAATGAAAGTGGGCCTAAAACTACCACCTGAATGTAAAGCATGAGTGGGCAATCCCGTTTAAAAATGTGTGTTTTCTCACACACAGGTACATGTTGTGTGTCCAAAATGCGCTACTTTTCTTTACTATTGCAGAGCTCCTGCACTTGAAATATAGCCATTGCCTTTTTGGGAACTGCACTGCATAAAAGCATAAGTAAAAACATGCAAAGCATGGCTGTCTACACGAACAATACAAGATATCACACAAAATGGGACATGGGAGTCCTGGCTGAGACAAAAACGCCTCAAAAATCAATCCAGTTTTTTATGAGCATGGTTGAGAACGGCCAATTTTGACTTAAATCAAGACAGCACCTCCGCTGTATTTATACTGTAGTCTTGATAACATTGAAAAACATGTTGCCGCTGTATCCCCGCCCTTGAATAAAAATACTAATTTCTTTAGACCTACACAACAGGAGTCTACTACTAATACACTAATTACTTGGATAATAATACTATTATTTGGGCAGGGAAAAATTATCGAAAGCAGACTGGCTATCTTGACCATAGGCTATAAGATATCAAACCGTTTTTAATAGAATATCTAAAATAAAAATAAAAAATAATATCTAAACGTTGAGCTGTCTCTTTCAAGGATGAAACTGTTGAAACGGGATGAAACAGCAAAACGATGCATTACAGCCGGTTGGGTGGGCGTATCCGACTGGCTATCAGAAAGCTGGAGCTTAGGGGCCAACTAGCAGCAAACGTTTACGCAAATTTACCCTAACGACTTGAACTGCTACGTCAAGCCAAATACGTGAATTCAATTACACAAGGCAAAAACTCGGATATTCAAGAATAGTGAATTAAGCATGAGGGAAAGACGTCTATTAAAACTAATATTGCCAAATCATACACAATTCTTAGGCTCTGCTATTCCATGCTAACTATCTAGCAGGCTAAGTAGAGACAGCCAAGTTGTGTCTGTCAAACACGCTGCTGGAGGACGGTAAGGAAATGAGTTTCTGTAGCTGACAGATGCCCTTGGACTGTATTCAGGTGTAAAACAACGTTTGACTGGCTTCAGACAAGCCAGCAGCTAATCAAACGTAACATCGGTTCAAAAAAGAATGACAACATAAGACTAGTAAGACCATCATCCACATCCAATATAACCTAACACCAGGATAGCTCACAAAATAACTGCACTACTAGGCCTGACTACTGTATACTGACCCCGAACCGATCCAATCAAGTTATCTGAGCTAAAGTTAGCTGCAGATTACAACAAATATTTGGAATGTTGACCCACAGCTACATCCATGACTAGCTAACGTGGTGGCATGTGGTACGCGATAAGTGGTGCCTCCATCAGTGTTGTATACGCCAGGCATACGTTAAATACGAAGCTACTAGGTAACCTAACTTTAACAGTTAATCACAAATGGGTTATTGACGTTAACCCGTTAACATTACTTCTTGCCAGTAAACCACGCTCACTTAAAAAAAAACTGCACAACGCATTGGACGTTGAAGGGGGCTAATTGCTAGGGGAATCCCACCGAAAAACTTTACAAATCCAACGTGATAAGTTACAGCAGGTATTGGCTAAAGATATGATGATGCTGTAATATATTCCACTATTTGAATGGTAAAGGCTTATAACTGTCGCCTTGTAATTACGTTATTGGCTACCTGGTTAGCTTGCTAAAAAAACGTCCAGGACTCTAGGATTCACATAGGATGTCTAACGTTAGCTACATTGTTGTTTCCATTGTACGTAAAGTTGATATTATTTTGCAAACTGGGTAGGTGACCAAAACCCTCGTGCATGCAGCGAGGTGTCTCTTGATGACCGAGTTTTACTTGCACCCGGTACTTGTGTCAACTAGCAGAATGATCAAGAACAGCTTCACTAGTCCCCGCCTAAAATCAAAGACGAGAAAGGCCGGGAACACAGCTAAGTAAAGCTACGCTAGCAAGCATAGCTAGTTGATCAGCCTAATTGCCCATTTCCACGAACTGTATGCTAGCAGTGCTAATGTTGTCTGCGAAAATACCTAGTTAAGTCGATGGCAATATAGCATCAGCTAATAAGCTAATGCTAGCTTAACGGCGTTTTCATACTAGCTATCTCATCTGTCATGTTAATCCATACTACAAATCGGTACTTGAATGTCTGGTCATACATGCTGCATTTGCATACCTTTTAAATTAAAAGCTTTACCAGCACCGCCTATAAAAACATTTCTTTGTTTTGTTATATCAACAACACTCAATCCCAATGCCTACCTTCGTTTGCCAAGTCCGCCATTTTACTTCGTCGCGCACACCCACAAAGCAATGCGCCAGACGAGTATTCAAAGCCTCTGGTATTATTTGGTCCGAAACAGTTATGAGCTTAGGTAGAGCCGGTCTATGGGTAGAGCCTATCCATCAGAACAGTAGCTACACTAGGCCGCCTACCCCAGTTATTATTGCGGCAATTCTTGTAAAACACCAGGAGAATAAGTGGATAAATAAACAGATATGTTTTGAGGGGAAAAAGAGTTTTTATGGAATAACTTTAGACCAACTTTCTCCTTGGTTAAAAACAATCTGATTAGTAAAGAAAAATGTAGTATTCTTCCTAAACATCACCTTTTGAGTACCTACATGGTGTAGGCTAGATCTACATGGTGTGTTGCATTGTCATGTTAGAATGCAAAATCAAGTAGCCTAGGCCTAGGCTTAGGGGTGTGAATCAAGTTAGTTCAAGTAGGCTACTTCACTACCACTAGGTGGAGGTAGTGGTCCTCAGCAAGAGGGCCGGCCAGGGCCCACCAGTGGAAGGCGTTGGGATGATATGAAATTATTTTAGTAAAAAAAATGATCATGTTTTTTTTTTCTTCTCTCTGTTTCTTCTGAGGGACTGAAACATAACCATCAGGTTAGGAAATGCTGAACTTTACAGTTCTGACCGGTCCAACGGGCAGAGAGCCATTAAAGCCACAAAGGCAGCCTGCATGCTGGCTGAAGATCGAGGACCATTTCAGTGATGGTGACCCCCGGTGTGCATGGAAAGGCCTCAATCACCTCACAAGCTGCAAAGACAGTGGAGACATCTCCAGCAGCAATGACCCACAGGAGGAACTGAATCACTACATTTTGCGGATAGATTTTGGATAGTGGAAGAGGCAGAGACCCTGACAGCACCACAGACTGACACTTACTGTAAGCACAGATGATGTCAGAGGAGTGCTCCACACTGTCAACTCCAGGATAGCTGCTGGCCCAGAAAGATTTCCAGGGTGGGCACTCAGACTGTGCGGATCAGCTGGCAAAGGTGTCCAGCAACATCTTCAACCTCTCTCTGTCCCAATGCACTGTCTCCAAATGCTCCAAAAGTCTGCACCATTGTTAGGCTGGGTGAACCCTGCCCGATCTTCCGGGGAATTTGAATTTCGCCCGGCAGCTCAGGCTGGAAACCAGCAGATCTTTTTCCTCTGAATACTGCCAGAACCTTTGGCTCCAATCAGAAACGGCCATACTCTAGTCCTGGCACGCTATTGGCCGGTGACATGACGATAACGAAACTTAAGCAACGCGAAGTGCAGTAGAAAAAAAGCGCAGCCTCGCCAGACTATGTTCAATCTTAAAAGATTGAGCTTAATATGGTGAAAACCACTCTGACCTGACTCTCACTCACACCGCGGGGCAGTGTTTCGAAAGTCTGGTCCTATTGCTGCACATCCACTTTCTGATACAGCGCTGACTCACCTGTAAACATCAGGTGACGTGATTGATTGACCTCTGTGGATGAAATGCGCTAAATAAACTTGACTTGACTTGACATGAGGATGCTGTATATGGACCTCCTCCACTTAATACCATCATCCCCAGCATACTGTTGGTGACCTGCACACATGGACTTGGACCTTGGAGCGATAGGACTGTTTAACCAACAGTCCTATTGCTCCCCCACCCTGAGACGGAGCACTCACAAGGCTGTGTGTACAGCGCCCTCTTCTCTGCTCTCTCTATGGCTGCACAGCCTACAGCGCCAATACAATCATCAATTTTTAATATAAAAATATATTTAATACCCGATGGGGATGAATCTGCCTCCAGGAAAGACTTCAAACTGTCTGAATGGTGCTCCACCAACAACCTGATACTCAACACCTTAAAAACAAAGGAGCTGCTGATCATCTCCTTCAGGAAACAGTGAGAGGAACCTGCCCCTTTGTGCATTGGAGAAGACACAGAGAAGAGAATGTAACTTCAAATTCCTTGGCACACACATCTCCCAGGACCTCCCATGGACTGCCAACAGAAAGAACGCATAGCAGTGGAACTTCTTAAGCACAGGAAGACAACCTGTCCAAGCAGGTGCTTTTTGTCATTCTATCACACCTCTGTGGAAAGCATTACACACCTATGGCATCTTGGTGTGGTATATGCCAGCTGCTCTGAGGCTGACAGGGCTAAAGAGAGTCATCATATCATGCAGCACAGAATACCACCAACAGTTGGTTAGCTTCACTGGAAGACATTTACAGAACACAGTACTTGCACTTTTGCACTCACCCTGTCAGTATACCTCTTCACTCTAAAAAGTGATGTGTTAAAAATCAGTGTGCTCAGGGACAACAATTTTTGTGTCAATTTCAGCACACAATTGTGTGGTTGGCCAGGTGAAAACAGAGACAGAGCTATCTCCAAAAAGAGTATCTGCATTTTTTGTTTGTTTGTTTGTTTGTTTGTTTGTTTGTTTGCTTTTTTTGTTAGCCAAAATCTTTCTATCAGCTTTCACCCACCACACAATTGCTGTGTTGAAATGGACAGACAATGTTGTCCCAGTCTAACATGCAATGTGTCATTTGGACCCATCACTGAGAGAGTTCCCCCACTGGCAGGCGCTATAGGTCTACGACTTCCAGACTCCTGAAAAGCTTCTACCCCTCCGCAATCAAGGCGCTCAACTCCATCACATAACTAAGGTAGGTATAACTCCCCCTACCGAGTTGTCACCGTGTTTCAGTAGGCTATATCCTGTGCAATATCGGGGACTGTATGATAAACATGTCCGATGAGTAACCCTGCTATTTATCACTATTCTTATTGATAATATGTCTGTGTGTGGGTATTTTATGTGGGTGTACTCTCTTGTAAATAAGTAAGTGTGTATTTATATAGCATTTTTCACAAAGTGCAATATAGAGTGATATGCCTACACATAAAACGAAGACACAACAAACAGCAGAATAAATCCACAAGTTAAATTAGTCCATTGATAAAAATCTAACTAGCTAATTGCTGTGGGAAATCTGGAGAGCACTGGAATCACAGATCAGCAGTTAAGTGGATTTCTCAGAGTAGATGAGCGAACTCTCTGACCAGAGGCTGAAGTGCAGCTTGCGCAATGATCATGGATGGATTAATCTCCCAGCAGAGCAAGTGATCTCCCACTCCCAGGCTTAGCTCTTAGCTCACATTATTCAATAAGCAGTGCATATAGCCTATTTGAATCTGTTTGAAGATTATATTTGTTGTGTTTTCACTGTAGGCCATATGAGCCACTCAGATGGTTGCTACAAAGGTTGTTATATACTGTACAGTGACAATAAAGCCTTTATTTTAATCTATTATGCCATGCACTTGAAATATTTAGATTATTGGAACAGATTTTTTTTTTTTTTTTTTTTTGAAATGGAAAACGGAATAGGCTGTCAGACAGATAGATAGATAACACACCCCCTTGTGTACTTCTGTGGACACAGCGGTCTTGGGGGCTTGAGAATCACTGGTTTAAGACATTAGTATTCAATTAGGCAATTGCTGACTGTTGCAAAGGAAACTACTACTGCATTTTATGTATGCAAAGAATGCTGTTATCTAAATTGCCTGTTTATGGAAAAGCACCGGGTATTGTAAAGTTTCCAGACCGATACAACATTTATGTCTGCAATAAAAATTGAGGGCTACTTCAAGAGATCCAGATTATATTGCCTAAACAGCCAAAATACAAAACCTTCCATTATTACAAAAGGTAATTTAGCAACTTTCGGTGATATAAGAGAGGATTTACCAGCTGGCCCGAAAACATTCTGTCAGTGGTGCAGATGGCCTTGAAGTTGATTAGTTGGCTTCACCTCTCAGCATGGGAAAGGTGAAAAACAAAGGGTGAGAAAAAGCACCTTAAGAGCTCCCTGAGAGAGCAATTGTATTTCACAATGCCTGAGATGGGTATGACAGGGCCCCTACGGCAAAAAACTTCTGGTAACCACATGTCTGGCTCTGCATTGGCTTTAAACACATCCATCACTCTAAGAAGATGAAAGACCCCTTAAGTATGCTCCACTAACAATGGCAGAGGTCGTTTACTTCCTGGCTTTTAAAGCCCTACCTGAAAGTGAAGATGATGCTCATTAGTCAGAATACAGGCAACACTATCTTGCTGGGGTAGTGCCACCAAACACTGAGATAATTAGCATGTCCATCTTTAAACCTAAACAGAGTAACAGTATATCATAATGACTACAAATCACACATATCCACAAAGCCCAAACACACACACATTCCAGACTTTTCAACACCTTTGTGGAAGAGGGTGCTAATTACTTTTACTATTTTTATATCTTCCTGTTGGTCGGAATTACTGGAAAAGCCAGTAAAAAAAAACAACAACAGAGCATCATTTGAATAGTTTATTTTCATTAATTGTTTACTGTATAATGGTCCTAACGAAAAGCTGCATTCTACAATGTCATCTTTAACCCAATTGTGCCGTCTTGCCAATACTCCCATTGTTAAAGGAAAAACTTAGGGTATAAGGACTAAGGAACAACTTTCACTTTGAATTTTGAACAACCTGTAAGTTACGTTAACAATAACATCAATCTGGATTTTCTCTCTTAAAATACAACACTTTACATGTTGAACTGTTAAACACAGAGGCAGTGACAACACAAGGCCTCACTCTCCTCTGTGTGTATTTTTGTTTTGAGGACCTTTGGAAGTCCCAAGACAATATCTTGTGACCACATTAGCTTGGTTGAGGTGCTTTCCAAGTTTGCAAGTTGCTCAGTGTTTTTCAAGTCAATTATGGTCAACTGGCCACTTCAAATTAAGTAGGCTACTATTAGACAGTCAGTCATGCTTTTGATAACTTATCTTCAGAGTTATAGCTATATCATATTTGGGTAATTCCGTGTCAAATCAGATAAGGTTGTTGCTGAAGTGTCTCAGATTTTGTTCAAACCTTGTCTATATCAACAATGGATCTCAAAACCAAGGCCTGTACAATATTTCTTTTTCAAATCCTTTATCTTTATATTATTATCTGCCCTTGAATTTACTTCAATTTTATGGCCTGAAAATCACATTGCCTGTTACAGTGTGTTTGGGCATTGCTAACAAAAAGGATAGGCAGCCCAAACTTTGTAGGGTGGAAGACAAACATGCTCTCAGTTCCCTCGTTCATGAAACGTTCGTACGACATAAAACAGGCGTATGACAGGCGTACGCTTATTTCCACGCAAAGCATGGCGCATTTTTAAACATCAGGCGTCATTACGTCATTAGCTCAACAATAATAAAGTAGCCTATTGTATTTGCAGGCAAAATAATTAGTATGTGGATACAAAATATGAGTTTACAAGACCCTGGATATCATCAGCTCTTTTATCCATATGACTTACATAACGGGCATGCAGTATAAACCTTTAGTGGTCCAATCATACTAAGAGCATTTCTGTCTTCCACCTTACAAAGTTTGGACAGGCTAGGAATAATACTTCTCAAGATATACAGTAAATGGCTAAACATGGTCTCCAAGATAAGGCATTTCTGAGAGTGTAAAAATGATACAAAATCAAGGGTGAAAAATGTATGAAAACATTGAAATTTAACACAAATCCATATCTTAATTTCGAGACAAACTCTGAGCAAAATCTGAGAGGGTGCTGAATCCATTTTCCTGGATTTTGTTCGACTTCACATTACCCAATATCATGCAGACAGATGTACAGACTTGACCTTGACTTTGTGGATCTTAGGCCAATGTGTTGACATGAACTAACCTAAAAAAGCCAAACCTTTTCACCTTCATTATTTTAGTCACACTCATGATTAAATGATATATGACTCAGAGCAGTAAGAGTGATCAGGGGGTGGCCGTTGGGATGTGAGTGTCCTGGAGAGAGGTGAGAATTATTGCTTGCTAGCACATCTCTTAGGTGTTTGTAGCAGATTAGTGATTTGTTGTGACGCCCTGTTGGATAGGCCGAGAGATATTCGATACTTTCGAGACAAAGTTACCCAGGACAGCACAGCAAAGCCGAGAATCATATTTCCATTGAGGCCCTCAATGTCATTTCACTTCACTCTGTTCTTTTTTGTTTCTCTTTCACTGATGGTGAAGTCCGGGAAACATTTTGGCCTGTCCATGCTAAATCCATCATCGTCAAAAATTGTTGACTTAGCAGACACTGATTTTCATCAGTGTCACCTATTCAATTTGTGCATGAAAATCACCTCGACTGTGAAACACACACACAAAAAAATATGCCACTGAATGCACTCAATGCACTGAACGTGCCACTCTATTCGTAAACTACAAAAACATATCAGGTTTCAACTTTCAGTCATTTTTGACCTAAGAAGAAGTTGAGCTCTCTGATTGAGTCTGATATGATTGCTATTAACCCATCAGCACTCCCAGGAAATATTTGCACAAGCCCAGGCCAGATTTATGTTCTCAAGACTTGGTCTCGCTTTCGAGTTAAACACTGACACGAAACTCACACAAAAGACACTCTGATCATGCTTACTGGCAAATATGAGTTCCCTCACTGAATTCTTGAGTATTTGGATGCGTCACCATAATAGAAAGGAGAAAGGGAAACTTCAGCGTGTCAACATTATGTCCATGTCCAATTGGAATTCATTTAAATATTCACACAGATAAATAAAGCATGATGGCAACAGACCCAAATCACTTCACAGTGAAGAGGAGGCTCAATTTAACTAACAATGTGTAGCACCCGTGCCAGAACAATCACCATGGGACTCTATCAACCAATTACCGCAGATGACTATCTCCTATAGTGCCGTGTCCTCATCACTTGTGGCCGGAACACTCATATGGGCCTCGTGCATGTGAGAATATGGGTGATTTTCCCATAGATCTCTATTTCTCGAGGTCACCAAGTACTGAAAACAAAAAACAATCAGTGCTACCTTGAGTTTCTAAAGCTAGCAGCTAGAGCTGCTAGGCAGCTACAGAGTTGGGGGCATGGACATTGAGAAATGGCCAAAATTCTCCTTTAACATCCTTTAACATCACTCAGGCTTTGGGATTATTTGTTTGGCTAGTAGGAGGACTCTCCCCTAATATCCCACCAACACCACCACTTCCAGCAGCAAATACATTTTCCCAGAAGGTCCTCTGTCCACTACTGACCAAGCCCACCCAGCTCCAGGCGTTTAGCTGTGGCGGAGTATCTGCTGGTCTAGTGAGGCTGCAGCGCTGTCTCACCTCTTTGCCTGGCCCTAGATGTCGGGATATGACGGGAGAAGCCCCTCAATTGGCCACTTGTTCCGAAAAGAGCAGTAGGATGTGATTTTAGGTGATTGGGCTACACAATACCGGTGGCTATAATACTGGTACCCATAGCCTATACTTGTCACACCCACATAAACAAGAAATGGCCTATGAATATATCCCAAAACCATGCAGGCATACTTTTTCAGCCTTCCTCTGGCAACAGGGGCCCTGGCAGTCTTAACCAGTACCCTCAAGCATCTCCTGGCTCCATTGTTAATTACTCATGATCACCGGTACCAGTAGAAAATACTTAATCCCTTGACAAACACTGACTCAAGAAGAAGAGGAGATGTCTTCATTTTATCTTGTGAAAAGGAGTGTACACATTTTCTCACCATCGTAAGAAAGACAAGTCTTTTCAACAGCTCCTCCCAGAATACACAAAGTGAACAAAGAGGCTGAATGCAAACCAAAAAACAACAGAAGCGAAAGAGAATTGAACAGAAAATGCAAGTGTCCAGGAGATTTATATATTTCTGCCACACTCCATTGACTACTGGAGACCATACGCAAAATCAAGATCATATCCACAGAGAACAACAGTATCAGGTGTCCGCTTCAGTATAATGATCTAAAGCTTTTTGCAACTGGGCAGAGAGAGTTCTAACATGTTAGAGTGTGCCACGTTTAGAGCCTCATGAAGAGACATTTCAGGGGAAAAAAACAATGTCAAGATGATGAAGCCTTGACTCCCCTGAAGCCCTAAAAGTTACTCGCAGGGAGTCAAAGTAAAATATAACATTTGTGTGTAATATATAATATACATAAGTGCTCAGTAACTTTTGCCAGTAGATTTGCAAGTTAAAAAATAATTCTTTATTTGAGTTATGCATTCTCAATTCCTGATCGGAAGATTAATTATAATACAAGAATAGCAATCAATAATCCCTTATCAGATACATAGTAGACCTCTCGTCTAGGGCTATAGTCTCAAGCTAAGACTTTATTGCAGCGCCAAGACTCCGGTTGCTGTCTTTCTGCCTTTGTGAAAAATAAAAGGACAAATAACTTAATAACTCGATAATATGATGTTTTTGACATCAACAATCTAATGATGATTACTTTTAGCATTCTTTACTGTCCGGAAGTTATTGCATTATCACATTTCAAGTTTTCCCACATTATCTAATCGAATTTTTATCTTTTTAGGTTAAAGGTAAAAGATAGAAAGAAACACATATTTTAAATACTAGAAAATGTAATTCCTTGGAAGGAATTACCATTGCAAATGCAAAAAGGTTACTGACATCATTGTATTAGGCCTATAGTTAAAAAGACAACTAGGCTACACAGACGAATAGATAAATAACAATAACCCAATTACAATTCCACTGAAATTACTTGGAAAGTCACATTTAAAAAGTGATTTATGAAAATGCATCAAAATTCAGCTGAGCACTGATGTAACAATTAGTCTTTGGGTCTCAATGTAAACTCTATGGGAATTTTAAACTCTTTTATCGTAAATATCTCAAAAAAGTATAAAGTTCACAAATGTGAAAAAAAAATAGAACAAATCTCCGTTTCAAGACCTTTGTAAGAGTGCTTGAATGACGTCAAACGGTTCAGTGGTTTTAGAGCCTTTGATCGTTGATTTTGGTCGGAAGCAGAATAATTATAACGATAATAAGAAGAACAGGGATAACAGTACATTGCATTTACATGCAATGTAATAAGTATCATGTGACATTGTTCTGTCTTATCATTGATCAGTAGTCAATGCTTCTTCATTTAAAGAATCATATATCAATTTAATTACATTGATTGGAAAGAAATATTGAAGTTTGATTATCCATGATCAGTGTCATAGATCAGATTGAACAAGCCTACACGTTACAGAATGTATGCCCTCATTTTTTTTCTTTTTCTTTTTTTCACTTTCCATTACATTACTCAGGTGAATAACATATTCAGAAAACTTACATTACTGCTTATGTAATGGCTGTGGATTAAAGTCATACGTTAAGGTTGCAAGACCCACAGCCAATGCTATAACATGTTGTGTTGACAGTGATGTATTTATCCATATCTATACAACCACCAACAGATAATGTATACACCTGAGATGGAAATGATACAGAAAGTAAAAGTCCACATATCTGTGCCAACTAATAATTTAAACCAGCTGATTATAATTAGCACAACTCTTAAGCAAGGTAGTTAATTGGTAAGGTCACCTGTGTTAAGTACACAGGCAGCCAATACATTTCTATTTCGACTTTCTGGACTTTTCCACCATGGTGTACACTGACTATTTTTTATATTGCTTTATATTGATTCTGTTTATTGTTTATGTTGCTATTCCCTTTAGTCAACCCTAGTCTGATCAACTGCTAAATTTAATTATTGTATCCTATTGTTTTTTGTTTGTGTGTCGCTTTGGACAAAGGCGTCTGCTAAGCAATATAACCGTAACCATAACCGTAGCATGCCTTATATGCAATTGTTTGGCCTAAAATGTGCTGGCTGAATACAGACCTACATCAGCCTAACAAAACTCATGTCACATTCATTTTTATTTAGCTTATCAATATCACCACAAAGAGAATAAGACATGGGGCTCCAGAGTGATTTGAATTTGAGTTTGTTAACGCTTTATATAAATCAAATAAGTAATCCCTTTGACCTAGAGTTCAATTCTAACTGTATCTCCACGTTCTTCGCTATCCTCACGTTCTTTGCCATCCTCTCTATCCCTCTTATCCACCCCCCTTGATTTAACCTGACTCTGAACTATCATTCTAACTCTTATGCAAGGTTATTATTACATTATTGTCTCCAATTCGCAATGTTCCTTGACTGTAGCTTTGGACAAAAGTGTCTTCTTCATAAATGTAAATGTAAAAATGGATATGGTTAGTCATATTGCGTATTCTAAATACGTAATACCTGTTCCAGGTATCACTCCGTAACACTGTCCATGATTAGTACACACAGAAAACACCCCCCCCCAAAGGTTGCACACAACCTGAACCCGGGGTGTCTCCATCAAACAAGTACATGGTCTTGGCAGGTCCATTGAAATTCATGAGGTGGGAGAGTCGGGGTTCATATTTTGTCAAGTTTGAACAGCACTGTTTGTCAGATTGGGTTTCCGCTTAAAAAATCAGCCTGGGCAGGTAATTTTAATAAAGAATGTGGTAGATTTCACCTCTTACATAATAGCTGGCAGTCAATGAATTACATTTTTGAATAGCATAATCTACACAGTATCATACTCATGTGTACTTATGACTCAGTTGTTTGTGGCTATATTTTGGGAAACCTAATGAATGCTTTTGTTTACTGTATGTCGGGGCATCATGTGCAAGACAGAGTCCCCTCTTTAAGTCTGGAGATGAATAAGGGTGTATAAAGTCAGAGGTGAGAGCGGCTACACATCAAAGAGAGGTGTCAGCAGTCCCAGACAATCAATCTCTTCCTTATCGAACATTTTATGACCATCCAAAGCCACCGGGACCACAAACTACAGTGAAAAGAATGACTGTATTGTTCAGACTCTTCTTTTTATTATCATTTCAACACTCGTTTTTTCCCATAATCATCCTGCACTCATGAAATCTGTACAGGCGTGGGCGTAATTGGAACATGACAAAGATACCTGACAAAGACCTGAGTGGTCGAAATGTTGTACTTTGCCATGAAAACCGGGAGCATATAAGACAGTGTGCGGACAGTTTTCCTTTGACTATGTAAATTGAACATGCTCATTGCTGTATAAGGTCTGTCAGCACAAAAAAAAAAAAAAATCACTGAATTTACTTGATTTGATCATGTCCAAGTCAACATGTGTGGAACCACTGATACTTTGTGCATGTTCAATACCTAACACTTTCATGGTTGGAACAAATCTAATCTCAAATATAAGACACAACTCGGCACCAAATTCTACTATTCTCTAAGCATAGTCCTCCTTAAGATACTCATGTGAAAACGTTTGACAACATTGTTAGCTGCATGATTATCTCAGTGTTGAGTAGGCCTATTCAGTGTTCAGTACTTTGGTGCTTCACATTTATCTAACATGACTCTGTTCGATTAATTCATTGCGGTGGCAAATTATGTCAGTTCAATGTAATAGCATTGTGTATGAAATAAAAACATGAGTTTGTTTATTTTCATGTTATGTGGTTTAGTAAATGTGAAAACCTGTTCCTTTCCCCTCTAGTGTATACACCTGCTTTACTTGATTCAATTAGAAAAAAGTGGATTACTCAATCAGATTGACTATGTGAACACAATAAGGATGTGTTTCATTCAGAACTGTTTCATGTAATTGTAACATAATATGGTTTGATGAACAGCCCTAACATTTTAGAGAGGTGTGTCCCAGCACCTACTGTATGTCCCAGCACATATAAAGCAACCTGGCTTGCAGGCAGAGCCTGTAAAAGGAATCATCCAAAGACCAGCCAACAGCCCCTTCAGCTCTCCTTTCAAAGACAAAGGTAAGACTCTCAATGCATGCAGATTGGATATTTAAAAAATTAGCTATTGGACATAATATGCATAATACATTTTATTTATGTTCATTCAACCAATAATCCTTCCCCAAAGAAGTGACAGAGTGAATTCAGTGAGTGAGCTGCAAAAACAAATGTCTGTGGTTTGCTCAAGCTGTGTGTTGTTTGTGTAGCCTGTGAAGAACTTCATACAGCCCGCATGGTATAACAAAAATATTTTAACTTTTAAATATTCTGCAGAGCAATAATTTATAGTTGGGTGTGCAATTTTTTTTTACAATTCCCAATCATTTAAATGCTTTTCAACATGTCAACATTTGAACATGTTTTTTTGTTTGAAAAAGCTGTACAGCAAGAAGGAGAGTAGGTAGCTCTATTTTTCAGTAAGACCATGACCTTTTTTGTTCTTCTTGGGGATTCTTGGAATTTCATCACATGCTTACTGTCATGCCAGCTTTCATTTCATTTTATAATCTTGGATTATAGTGGAAGAGAAGCGTTTTGTTCTCTCTTGTGTCACACATCAGTACAATGTTCAAGGCTGTTCCTACAATACCAGACAAAGCCATGATGGGGAACTCTGTCTTCTTTTCTTTTCAGCTCTCAAACAGCCATGAGGTTCTACCCACTTCTCTTCCTTGTCATTCTCACCTGTTTGTACCTGACCGTGGCACAAGGTAAGCACTCTTTTCATTTAGTTTCAAACAAAATGTGTGTTTGCTAAAGAAAAAAAAAAACAGTGAGCAGGATCTTATGTATCGAAACAAAAAGACAAGTTTGCGCGTCTTTGATTCCTTTCAAGTTCCTTATCAGTATTCACTGGACAATCAAATGTTGTAAAAGAAAACCGTTCACAGGTTATTTCCTGGCAGGCTTTTATTGCTGGCCTCATTGAAAATTGATTGAATGTCCGTCTGTGCTCTCAGGGGAGTCGCATTGTTTGCTTGTGATAGCATTTATGTCGCTATGCGTGTGATGATTAACCTGTAACTGTTGGAGTACTTGTAAAGTTAGTAGGTCACCAATAAAGCTCAGGGCTGAAGTGGGTCCTCTCCTCTAAACAACAGCCCTTGCTATCTAATATAGATATAATACAGAAACGGTCCTGAGTGTAAACAATAGAAGTGTATTAAGAATGTAGAAACAGGCCAGCCCAGTGTCAAGTGCAGGATAGCCGTGATGCTCTATGCTGTTGAACATGGTGGCCTTTCTGTGCCCAGGTTCCTATGAGGACTGCTGCCTGAAGTATGTGAAGCTCCACAGATCCTGGACGTCACTCAGGAAAGTGGTCACAAAATACCGGGAGCAAAAACTAGATGGAGGATGCAACATCCCTGCCATTGTGTGAGTTTCCATCATCATTCAGTGTACAGTAAATATCAGCACCATGTCTGTTTTTGTGTGCCTTTGCATTTCATGGCTCAATTATAAAGAAAAGTCTGTGTCTTATTTGTACACTTTGGACCACTCAAAAAGAAAGCATGTACCCTGTTCTATCAGGAAAGCACATAAACAAGGTGTCCCAATCTCTCTTGTGTACCTTGACAGGTTTTCGAGGAGCCGAGGCAAGGATTTCTGTGCCGACCCAAAGCAGCATTGGGTGAAGCGCCTCATGAATTTCATTGACAAGAATGACACGATTGGCAAGCAGAGGAAGAGGGTATGTTTATTACCCCGAATCAAAACACCACTGGGGCTGACACAATTCACTGGTCCAAAATGTGATAAAGTGTTTTAATCACATTGTCCTTCTCTTTCCAGACCTACAGAGGATGATGGAGAAAGAGAGAGAGAGAGAGAAAGAAAGAGAGAGAGAGAGAGCATTAACAGCGTAGCAGTGAACAATATTTCCACCTCCTCCACGCTGTCTGACTGAGACTTTGACAGCGCACATTTGGACACAGACTCCGTTTGCTCCCCCTGCTCACCTGATCACGTCCTCCTGCTTAGCGCACAGTTACAGGCCAAACTGTTCTTTTGTTATTGCCTCTTTTGCAGACACACAGACCGATAGCTTGCCAATGAAACACACCACTGGCAAACTGACACAACTAGGCGGTAAGGCTGGCTGAGGGCCCACTACTATTGAAAGAGAGACAGAAAGAGAGAGAGAGATCCAATGTGACAGAAAACTGTAACTGTCTGCCCATTACTGACACCTTGTAATCTGTGTGTGTGTGTGTGTGTGTGTGTGTGTGTGTGTGTGTGTGTGTGTGTGTGGGTGTGTGTGGGTGGGTGTGTGTGTGTGTGTGTGTGTGTGTGTGTGTGTGTGTGTGTGTGTGTGTGTGTGGAACAGTACACTTCTCTGTGTCAGTGATCGCATTATCACAGAAAATGTTTGAACAAGCCCGAGAGAATCTCACCCTTCCAATCTTCAGAGCCGTTTACTCCTCTCTACCACTGACAAACAGGCAAGGACAGAACAGGGAAAGAATGTCTCTCAGATACCTAATCAAGGACAACCTTTTGACTTTGGAGTGTTTTACAAAGAAGCTAGATTTCTGTAGACCTATAATCAAGGTAGTGTATAAATTCACCAGCTTATGGCTTAAGGCGAGACACCCCAGGTGAATAGGGGAAAATTTTAAACTTAAAGATATCTTCATGAAACTTTACCAGTTGAATACTCACATAAATAGCAGAATAAAATGTATTGCAAGTTTTCTTTAATTTAATGTTTAAATATGCTAATTAGGCTACATCTCATTAAATATGCGCTAATTTGCATATATTTTGATGCGAAGGATCTGACCATTGGAAAAAGCCAGGTTGAAAATTATTTTTTTGTTGTGTTAATATATCAAATAAAAAAACATTTACAGAGGGGATTATGAATATCTTCTTTTGTTTTCCAGTAAATCAGAAAATACTGCCAATTGGCTGAAAAAGTGGATTTTCGCCCTATTTTTAGGCATAAAAAGTCATGTAAATCATGCCAAGAATGCTATATCAACAAATCCCTCTGTAAATATCTTCCTAATATAGTTAGGAATAAGACTGGAAAGTTTGGTGTATGTAGGTGCTGCAGAAGTGGAGATCCTTTGCATGGCGTGTGGGGGAAAACTCGTTTTGAGAAAACAGCCTTGAAACACAGCCAATGAAATGCGTTCTCAGCTTAGACTCGTCTTTGAACTTTCGCGATTGGTTGCTAATACAAAGGAAATGCCCATATTTGGATAGCATAGCGTCTTGTAGGAGAAGCAGGGCTTTCAAACGGTATCAAACACGATATGATTTGGATCACGATCACGGTAGTACATGACACTTTAGAATGGGAACTTTTGGTAAAATTAGGAGAAATATACAGGCGCGAGTAGACAAAAGTTCGTGAAATAAACACTTAAATGTGCAAATCGGACTTTGTTGTTGTATAGTAGGGTGGTAGAATACATGCTAAAGTAGCAAACTAGCTCAAAATCTCGAAATTGACCGGAGGTCACAAAAACAGTATTTTCACCTGCCGTGTCTCGCCTTAATAAATTCGTTTTTTTGTGTATTTTGTGTTATTTTAATGCACTTGAAATAAGTGTTATTATAAGTGAAGTGTGTCATTAAGTTCTCTGGATAGAAGCTGATGTGAACGAATGTTAATGCAATGCTGCGGTGAGTTTGTAAGTAGAGGGTTCTATCGTTGTAATCAAAGTGCATGTCCATTTTATAGCATCCTAATCTCAAAGGTTAATAACCCTGTACACTTCTGGAGTGCCATAATGTAAGTACACTGGCTTTTTTTTTTACTACCACTGTTTGTAAAAATAAACTTTTAAAAACAACATGGCTTATTGTACTGCACATCATTTTCATGTTGAAGTGATACATTTGTTTCGGTCTATATCAAAACAATAGTCAAATTATCTGAATGTTGGCACTGACTGCTTCCACTCTTTTCTAAGTCTGCTCCATGTGCTTGTCACACTTTCATTTCCCACAAATCAAAATAACTGCAGCAAATCGGTCAGAGTTAAAAAGAAGTCAGATTCACGGACACAACAGGACACACAATTTGGCATCAAGGTTCTTGACTATTCAGACATACATACACACATACACATATACACACGCAGGCACGTACGCACACACACACACACAGACACTCAAACAAATGCGTCGACATCTCTGTTGACAGTGAGCATGCTGATTCCTGCTCCCCTTTCATATTTTGAGAGTGTAGGTAATGGGTAAAGTCCCCTTTTTTTAACCTGAAACAGACTGCTGCATTTCCCGCACACTAAACCTGTCCAGGCCTTGTTGACTTTGCTGATAGAGATCTCAGCCATCGGCTGCGGTTCATAATGTGATTAATAGCTTTAGCCCCTGGCATAATATTAGGTTCCTATTCTTCCTTCATGCCTTGACCATGGTAAATCAGAGGAAGGTTTTCACAGCACTCCGATAGCCCAAGGCTGTGCTTGACTTTCCGACAACACGACATCCTCAGACAACACCGCAATACAGACAATCATTCATATCGTTATGCTTGTCATTGCTGTGGTTAACAGCAATGGAGCGGCGTGAACAAACCGACGTGGTGCACGGCGCCTCTTTTGGCTCTCTCCAAATTCAATGGCAGGCATGGAGTGGAGTGAACACTTGGATATTTCAGATTGAAGATCAGTGTAAAGAGGGCTGCTTGCAGTCCTGTTGAGAGAGTCTAAGAGGAATTGGTATGAAGATGTCACCTGCACATATTTGATAATGGATTTGGACTACTTTTCTTTCAGAAGTAGGTCAGACAGCCTTGAAAAGTGGGTCATACTTGTTGTAGCTGTTGATTAAAGAGACTAACGTCGCAATTTAGGCCACTTATGTCGATGGCCTGCAGTCACTATGCAAAGCTCTCGTGCCAAGATGGCAGAGCATCAGCGTTTCTTCACCAGTGAGTCATATCTTCCCTCCAGTGAGTCATATCTCAACTAATTGCGCTGATCGCGGTCCATTTATATGTGTCTGTATATGCCCATATTTTCAATGGCGCTGATGCTGGACTGACAGTTCTGTTAGACAAATGCCTTTAGAAATGCTTCATGACAGCAGCAGTGATGCACTATGTACTGTACTTCACCTGGCACGGTTCTGGAGAAATGAGAGGCTGTTACATTGTCTTCGTAACTGGCACCAGACCATATCAAGACAAAAACCCACATCCAGACAAATACACATGCACACACGTTTGCGCGCGCACACACACACACACACACACACACACACACACACACACACACACACACACACACATTCACACACAGTCATGTAGAAACACATACCAGAATATATATCTGTAACTGCCACAACAACTTTTATCACTTCAGCTAATTCAAAGGTTTTATTACTTCAGCTAATTCAAAGGTTTATGTCAAGGTCTTCCATTTCTTAACTTCCACCCACTCAGTGGCTTGGGGTCCCACAACTTCGCTCAACTAGCGTCATTCACAGGAAGGCCCCGAGGAAATAAACAGCTCCATTATGTTTTTAACACAAAAATGTTAAGCACTGGTGACAGGTGTGACGAATTATCTGACACAAATCAAAATGTTTGTACAATTCACCTTAGTTGGGAAGAGACTGTAACAGCCGGCTCGGAACTGCAACATTAAAGAGGGAGGCAGACAACATGGCAAGTGTTTGTATGGTGTTGAGAAAGGTGAGTAAAGTTTAAGAATGAGAAAAGGTGCGCGCGGGAGACCAATCAACCAAAGTGTCTTCCAAAGCAGAAATGAACAGAACACAGAAGAGGAAGAGAAATAGAAAGAGAGAGAGAGAAGAGAGAGAGAGAGAGAGAGAGAGAGAGAGAGAGAGAGAGAGAGAGAGAAACAATCCTTTATATAGCTCAAACCACCAAACCCGGTGTATACCATTAACCAATTGTTGAGCTGGGCTGGCACGGTTGGGGCAATGGCTATGTCAGCTCTGACACAGGAGCTCATAACAAGACCATAAGATCCCAAGTGTTCAAGAACACAGATAAATCTTTGATTTGGACAGATGGACAGAGTTTTTGTTGGTGTAGGTCTTTATCAGCCCACCATCAGGACATCTCAGTATATTTAGAGAAAAAAAAGAAATGCCAAAAAAAATACACTATTGGTATAAAATCTTTAATCTATTCCGTTATACTTCATCCATCATTTAAAACATTTCATAGATTTTCTTAATATTCATGACAAGTTAAAGAGATGTTGGTCCAACAGTGGACTAGAAGTGGCACGCCACCGACAGCATGCCACTAGTGGTCCGATATCTGCCAATCTGATTTTGCTATCTGGGGTCATGCAATGCCAGTTTGCATGTATCAAGTGTTTTTTTTCAATAGTTTTGCTCTCTCTTTTGCTTCCGTTTCTCTTTCTGTTCCTCTCTCTCTCTCCTTTTCCCATGACCACCATTGCATCATTAACACCCCATCTTGAACGGCTCCACCAAGTGACAGATAGGTACAGAACAGGCAGTACTAATCAAAACTAATGGCACTCTCCTGTTCTGCCAAAAAAAGGTCTTACGGTAAGGCAGCTGTCGAGCCATAATCTGGTAACTGAACAAATACAGTATGGCTGGAGGATGTTGACACAACAAATACAGGGAAAGGGAAGGAGAGGTGGCCCACCCTTGAACCGAGTGCTATGAGGAGGATTGCATAAAACAGCAATAGATCATTGCAGTGAATGTGCACCTGTGAACAGAGCACTGTACTTGCAAAACAGTGCCAGCACAGGATATCAGGGCACTGATGGAAAGCGGTGGATATGTTACATAATGCAAGCAAACGCTATCAAAAGGGCCATGCATGTGTAAGCTTCCACACCACCAGGAGAAAAAGCTATGTGTAAGGGACAGATTTGATTAAAAGCAGATTGATTGTTTTACTGATTCCTTTTTTGTGATTTGCCATTGCCACTGAAAATGACATCTGCTCTCTCTCTACCTTTATGTGAAATGCATCCATTGCCCTTCTAAAAAAAATATGTATTCTAATCATATTTCTTCTTACGGATTAGTGGATTGCTAGCTGCAATAGAGTAAAGTGTTTGCACAGTAGCATAGCCTACAGTATGTCAGATAAGTTACTGGTTGAAAGTAAATGTGAAAGACAACTAATAAAGATAGGGTATAAGATATATAATATATCTGTTGTATCTGATGTAATGCTAGTAAAAGTTGGTGTGTGTGTGTGTGTGTGTGTGTGTGTGTGTGTGTTTGTGTGGGAAGGGCATATTCTGTATGTTGGACAATGATTTTGTTTTACCTTTTATCATTTTACTCAAGTCTTTGTGCTGCCTTTGCAAAAATGATGATTAATGTTGTTGTGTGTTCCTGTAATAGATGTTTTGTTGTGAGGTTTATTTTAGGGCTGGGACTCGATTAAAAAAATTAATCTAATTAATTAGAGGCTTTGTAATTAATTAATCGAAATTAATCGCATTTTAATTGTATATAAATATATGACCTGAGAACAGTGAGAAGTATTTTTTTTTTCACATGGATTTTTAGTATAGCCTACTATTGGATAATGACTGAATACATAGGCCTAAGCTTAAGCAACAAAAATATTGTTTATTAATAAGTCCAACAGACCAGTGCAATTTTTGCCATAAAGTGTAGCAATACCATATTTACAAATAGTACATTTTCAGAAATTCATGTAGCCTATAGATAGGTAGACCTTCTGTAAACTATAATACTGTGATATCCTGTTAATTGTGTCACCTGTTACCTTGAGTTGAGTTCATGAAATTGTTGTGTCCCTTTAAGGGGAACTGGGGGGCGGAGTTTACGTGTGTGCGTGTGTGCTTGTATGCGGTTCTGAGTGTGAAGTTTCTTTTAGGTCTATGAAAGTTGGACATGGAATTAGGTGCGGTGGATTACTGTTATTAGCGTGAGTTGTGGCTGTAACAGCAACTCGGTTGCTATTTAATAATAAATAAAGCTCAGAGGTTTCCCTCAAGTGTCTGGACTGGAGTATCACAATACTTTGTCCACGCTAGCAGCTAGCTGCTTTATGTTTTGCACTGAGGTGATACCTGTGGTGATACGTCCTTGTTGCATAGGTTGCACACAACCATGCTCTTATCTGCGCTTCCATCCGTTCGTTTTTTGTAACAACATTTCCCATCCACGGGGCCAACCAACGCGGTCACATCAGCTTCTTTGTTCATGTTCACTGTGCCACTGTGGTTTGTTTTGTCTGAACCTTACAGTCTATGGTCTGAACCGAACTACTTGGTGCTCCAGTATAATCGGTCCGTCTGAAACTCATCCAGTGAGAAACGTTCCGCGGTGCAAAAATAAATAGGCATACGATTAAAATGCGTCAATTTTTTTAACGCATTAATGTTTGTGTAATTAATTAATCGTAATTAACGCGCTAAAGTCCCGGCCCTAGTTTATTTACTTGCAAGAACAAAAACCTGTACAGTTGTTTAATACTTTAATTTGTTATCATTGCAATGTATAAATAAACAAATCCATACTGATACATTACACCCAATCAGAATAAAATGTTGAATGTTAAATTGTCACACAGTTGAATTTACATGGTGTAGCCTACTCAAGAACTGAACAGAAACACCAGTGTCCCCTACTGGACCCCTTTAGTTAGTGATTCCACTTGATAAAATAATAACTTGATTCCACAATGATAAATTAAATAAATTATATTTACATATTTACATAAATTACATTTAAATAAATTAAAATCCTGGATGTCATGAATGAATGGGTTATTTGCTAAAACTGGGATACATAATCAAATAAACAAACAATCCTAAACAATCATTCTGTAAATAAATAGGTATACAACGTGGCACGTCAACGCTTCATACAAATGTGAGTTCCGTAAACAAATCCATGGGTAGGCTACATCAGTTCATCCCAAAGCTGAGCGCGGTATCAAAGCCTACGTGCTAATCAAGGGAACGTCACTTAACTGTGAAGGTAATTCCCACCCGAGTACACTCGGTAATCAAAGGGTAGTGGGTATAGGGTCTAGTATTTGTAAAGGCCCTAGGTCTGCTTTCTGCTGCCATTCAATAACCAGGGCTGACAGACAGGAAATGATCTGTGCCTGCTGCCTGTAATTATCAAATACATTCAAAGACAATATAGAGAACAGCCTTTCTTGACATTGTACATGGCCGAGCTCAAGCCTGAATTCAGGCACCACGCCTGAACTCCATCAGGCCTGAGTCCCCTCTACAGGATGGAGCACACATTGGATGGCGCCTCCTTCCTCAGGACCGTGATGGGGTGAGACCAGCGTCGGATCGGCCGAAAATCCGTGGGCTGGAACACGTCGTACCCGGCCGCCTCCACCGTGGTCCTCCTCTGGGCGCGGTGCAGGAGGATGCGGTAGGTGCCCGTGACGGGGTTGCGCACGTCCGTCCCCGGGCCACAGTTATTGAGCAGCTGCGCGCGCCCGATGCCCATCTCCTCCATCGCCACCTTCACCTCGCTCTCCTCCGCGCTCAGCGGCCTCGCGGGGTCGGCCAGGTGCGCGGGCGTGAGGCAGGCCGCGGGGTACGGCTGCGTGTACTCCAGGCCCTTCAGCCACGCGCTGGACATCGCCTGGTCCACGGTGAAGCGGTCGGCCGGCACGATCCTCAGCAGGCCGCGGACGATGTCCTGGCAGCCGTCGGGCACGTAGGAGGGGATCATGTAGGAGCCCTGCAAGATGCAGTGCTTCAGGCGGCCCAGGTTGGTGGCGCAGAACGGCAGGGTGGCGGTCGCCATGAAGTACAGCACCACGCCCAGAGCCCACATGTCGACGTGGCGGCCGTTGTAGGACTTCTCCCTGAAGAGCTCGGGGGCGGAGTAGGGCGGCGAGCCGCAGAAGGTTTTCAGGATGGCGTCGGGCTGGCTCGTCGTGCTGAAGCCAAAGTCCCCCACTTTGATGCAGTGGCTGTTGGAGTAGAAGATGTTCTCTGTCTTCAGGTCCCTGTGCACTATGTTGTTGTCATGCTGCGGGACAGGGACACAAAGAAAGGACGACAGGAAGGGAAGGAAGGATGGAAGGAAAGAGAAAGAAAGAAAGAAAGAAAGAAGGAAGGGAGGAAGGAAGGAAAGAAAAAAGATGAAGGAAATTTACAGGGCCAAATAATAGTGTGAAAACTGAATCAAAACAGAAATGAAAACTGAATCAAAACAGTCGCGAAGATAAAAGAAAAGCTGCCTGAAGAAAGACAGAAAAAGACAGTGGAGTTAAATTAAAACTACCAACATATATCTTGATATAGAAGGCTACAGGCAGAGGGCCCCTACAACTATTACAAGGCTACATTAGGGCAACACTTTTAACATGCATATCAGGGTTGCGCACAATTCCAGAATTTAATTGAAACTAAATTCCAATTAAATTCTTGAATTTCACTTGCATTTCAATTGAGATTGCAAACAGGAGGCAGAATTGCAATTCAAATGTTGCACAACCTTGATGCATATGCACTAAGTAAGTAATTACGAACGCACTAATATGTTTTAGAGACCAAGGCCTGTATTCACAAAGCTTTTCATCTCAGCACTAAGAGTACTCTTAGAACTAAGAGTTTTCTCTGAAAACCTATTCACAAAGCTTCTGAGACCAGTGGAAGGCTCAGAACAGAATACCATCTCACACTCTTTGTTTGTTTGTTTGTTTGTTTGTTTGTTATTGGTTTATTTGATTTGGTTAGTAAATCCATATATTAGTAAAAGATCCAAGCTCTTGACTCCCTCTTTTGTTGTGGCCTTACCCCTACCTAGATCATAACAACTTACCATGTGCTTGACTGCTGCCAGGATCTGTGAGAAGACCACCTTGCTCTCCAACTCAGGGAGACGCCCCCTAGTGACGATGCGGGAGAAGAGCTCTCCTCCACCTGCGTACTCCATCACCAGGTAGAGCCGTTGCAGGGTCTCCACGACCTCGTACAGACGCACGATGTTGGGATGAGACAGTGTCTCCATGCACGAGACCTCAGAGGTGAACATCCGCTGTGAGCGCTTGTCCAGCCGTGTTTTGTCCAGTACTTTGATGGCTACCCTCTCTTGGCGCCATGAAAGAATGTGAAGCACAAAGATGAGAACACGCAAAGGAGAGAAAACGTCACAGTAACCAGAATGAGAAGAAGAGAATGAAAGTGAGAAAGAATGAGAGAGAATGAACAATTAGAATTGAGATGAGAAGAAGTTGAGAAGATGAGAAGTATAACATTTGCACAACATTGTAATAACAAATTAAATTAACTACAACAAAAATAAATGAGTGAATAATAACATTCATAATATAAAATAACATACTTGAAATATTTACATATACACTCTTTAAAAAAAGGTTCTATATAGAACCACATATGGTTATATTGCATGCTTCGTATATGGCACCCCTAAATGGTTCTTTAAACCATTTTGAAGTTTGAGTTCATCAAAGGAAGACCTAATGGTTCTTTAAAGCCTGCTTGGTTCTATATAGCACCCCAAGAACCATTTTTTAAGAGTGTAGAACGTAAAGACACTTATCTAACATGACATGTAAGACATGACCTCGTGGATGAAGCAAGTCTTTCCCTTCTTCACCTGGCCCTCTGTCTGGGTCTACAGCGCCGCGGCCTGGTGAGCTCTCGGGGGATTAGCAGCTGCTCAGTAGCCAGTCGTCTCCTGCCCTCCAGACTCTGACCCAGTTAGGAGGCCCGCAGACTTACTGAGCAGTGCGCGAGACAAGGGCCACGTGTGTGTGTGTGTGTGTGTGTGTGTGTGTGTGTGTGAGTGTGTGTGCTGTTGACGACGTAAGACAGGGAAGGAGACCTGCTTCAACTCACTAGCATATCCTCCCAGAGCACAGCGTAGCGTAGCGTGCCTGGGGAAGACCTCAGGGATGTGCCAAGTGTCTGATGTGCAAAGAAAAGGGATTTTTTTTGTTACATTACTCAAGCTGTGGTTCTCAGTTACAAAGATGGTGATTGCAACATACAGCACTATATTAGTTTTTCCTGTATTGCGTTATGCCTGTTGCACAACTGAAAATATTGTTCAATGTTACATGTTACATGTAATGCAAGAAAATATGTCAATTACAACATGTTGAAAATGTATGAAGAAACATGTAAGAACTCTGTGTAAAAAGCAAAGTATTTCGAAAGTATTAGACGAAAAGAAAACAAGCCATCCCTGGTGCGAGAGCACCTTACCTTTTGTCAGGTCGTGCACCCCCATCTTGACCTTGGAGAAGTTCCCACTGCCGATCTCCCCCCGTAACTCGTAGAGTCCCACCCTGCGGCCGAACGGCAGGTCGTTCATCACCTTGTCGATGTGGGACAGGTTGTTAACAGCCTGGCTGAAAGAGGCCCGCTTGGGCTGCCCCTCTGGGACTGCAGGGACACTCTTGGAGGCCTCATGTTTCCCATCAATCTTTGCGCTCGTCTCTGCCTCGGTGGCTTTGACTTCTGCCGCCCAGGCGATGTGGGGGGTGGGCTCTTTGGGGTGAGAGGGCATTGTGAGTCCGTTGGCTCTTGTGTCCTTTATAGCCTAGTGAGAGCCGATGGCGACTTCGAATTCCGCTTTAAGGAGTGTTCGTAAAAGGTTGATAAATGCAATATAATATGTCTTGTGGTTTCTCCTCAAAATGTCTTCTCTCCGTCCAAGAGTGAGAAGGGCATATCTGCCATTTCCTCAGTGATGTATTGAAAAGAGAGAGTGTAGAGTTGCTTCTTCACGTGCCCCCACACAGTCCAGAAATGAAAGGAAATAGAACCAGTATCATTAGTACAGTCAGAGATCCTTATCTGACAGCTAAAGATGATCCAAGACACTCTTCTGACGCTGGGTTTGTCTCTTTTTCCGTCTATGCCAGTCTATCAGTCTGAGTCGGCCAAGATTTTTTCGGTGCCAAAATTCCTCCACAGATGCGGATGGTTGTCCCTCTCCGATAGGGATAGATATTCCCCACCTCTTAGTCTTTATCAGTTGATCTGTCAGTATCTTCCCTGGTCTTCACCTGTCCACTACAGCCTGTTGCAACTCAGGGACGTCAAGTCAAGCTCCTCTCCCTCACCCTCACACACTCTCAAATGCACTCCCTGTCTCTGTGTCTGAGTCTTCCCTCTTACACCCTGATGATGCTCCGAGTGGCTGCGTTCTCGTCCACGTGCCGCGCCGTGGTCTCAGAGCGCACTAATCCTCCAGACGCGACTGATGCTCTGCTCTGGTCTGGTCTGATCGGCGCTGCCAGACAGGAGGCTTTTGAGATGACCGCCTGCTGCAGCTGCACATTCTCCAGAGGTGTCTGGACGCTGTCTGGCCGCTCACTGGCCCCCAGGTGAAGGACAGACTAATGGCATAACACAAGCCTTGTCCTTCAAAACAGTCTGGGTCACTGCAAAAAAGATTTTATATATATATATATATATATATATATGCACAATGAGTATTAATCATGTGTGTAAGATTGTTATTTGTTGGACAAGTGAGACCGGGAGAGTTGTGAGTGAAGACATTAGTGTGAGTGAAGACATTAGTGCTGTGCTTAAAAACACAGTTATGTCATTGTATTATATAAGCTTAAGCACACACACACAGACACACACACTTTTGTGAATATATATATATATATATATATATATATATATATATATATATCACACAAGTCCATTACATTATAATATTGAATTATATTAATTTCTGTGAACACAGTATGACTCATTCACTGATTGTGTTAATTAGTCATAATCATATTCATAAACACTGTGTATTCAACACTGTACACACTGCATATCCATGGCTAAAACATCATAAAACAACATATTTCTAGAGAAAACAAGAGGAACTCCTTCATCAGGCTTGATTGCCGAAACGTGAGAGCTTTTTAAGAAAGTGTTACGTAATGTGACCAAGCCGAATGTGAATTTTCCCATCCAAAGCGCACCTAAAACAAACTTTTTGTGAGTCAAAGAAGCGCTCCTAGACAAACGTTTTGTGATCATATATTTCTACATGAGACCATTGAGAGCTCTAGTGAATGGTGCATTCATTCCTTGCAGCCTTCAGATTAATAACAGAATAACTGAACCCCTCATGTGGAGAGGTGTACAGTGCTCGTCCAAACCCAGGTCAAGATGAAGGACAGGAGGAGACAGGTCCTGTGAACCAGACACCTACCAGCCAGACCAGACTAAACAAATGGGGAGACAGTGGTCAGACATCCTTATAGGTAGCACACACACACACACACACACTCTCACACACACACATGCTCACATGCAGACTGTGATCCTGATCTGTCTGACCTGGTAGTTATCACATGAGCACGTGAGCAGCGTATACTCATCCAGATGATTCATATATAATCTTCTGAGCAGCACACCTGAGTGTGTGTGTTTGTGTGTGTGTGTGTGTGTGTGTGTGTGTGTGTGTGTGTGTGTGTGCGTGTGTGTGTGTTTTGTGTGTGACAGAGAGAGAGTGAGAGAGAGAGAAAGAGAGAGAGAGATAGACAAAGAAAGACTGAAAGGTACCATTGTTCAGGAGTTGGTTATTATGTGCTAACAGAAAAGAAAGGATTTTGAAAGGTCTATAATAAATTCATGTCAAATAATTTTGAGCTGGGGTGGGGTTTATTGCACTGTAAATAACAGAATAAGAAACATTGCTTTGTGATGAATGATCATATCTTAGGAAGACTACTTTAAGTCCCTATTAGCAATGATCATGGGGATGATCAGTGATTAGCTGTGAGTTGTTTGTGTTGATTGAAACCCCTTCCCTCTGGTATCAGTGTATTCAGTGCACGAGTTTGTGTGATGTGCTCCTGAAGGTGTAACCCAACTTCAATCAATGAAGCAAGCCAAGGTGAAAATGGCTGAGGATGAAGGATAGACTTCAAAGAACTGTCAGTTTCTGCTGTAGAATTCACATATTAAAAAGTGTAAATCCCTCAAGATGCTGACAGTCAGAAGCTTGCCAACCTCTTTGCTCAGTTTTCAGAGCTGGAGAGAGTTTCTCTTTGCATCGGCAAGACCTCATCACAATTCTGTAACCATAAATAAAAAAAATATTTTTGTTCGAGTTTCTCTTTCCCGCTCAACCTATTGTGAAAGAATACACTTGGATCCCAAACTGAGAAGCGAACGAGTTGGATCACGCAGGATTCCTAGTGTTTGCAAATGAGCTGTCCTGTTCCTTTGTTGGCTTATTATGATTTCGGAAATTTATTGGGTTTGGTTTCGGTAAGTACAAATTTGATGTGGAAAGAATCAGCATGTTGAGACCGCAACATGCTCTGAATCGGGTCCAAGTTGGGTGTGTTTCCTCATCCCAGCAACCACATCAAAATTGCTCCATGGCCAAATCAAGCAATACCATAATAAAAACTAAGTATGTGTGAGACAAATATGGATAATAAGGTGAGGTAGAGAATGCTTGTGTGTGTGTGTGTGTGGGATGTGTGTGGGCGGGCATCAGTGAGATCACACACCTCTCTTTTTTTCTTTAGCTGTTGTTGTTTTACTCCAAAGAGCAGCAGCTTTATCAGCAAATCTGTAACGCGAGTGCTTATCTGTAATTATGGCGTCTAAATGACGTCTAAATGACATATATATCAGTTTGCCCTCTGAGGCTTATCCCCTCCTGATTCTCCAGAGTGTGTCAATGACCTGGCCCTTGAGCCCTGGGCTCCTGGGGCACCATTTGGTCCCAGCGCTGAATAAACACATGGGTGAGTGCGTGACCAAAGCCACCCACCCCCCACCCCTCAGAGCTATCTCTGGGTGGTGCAGACCCCTCGCTGATCTTGTTTACACGGCCGGGACCATTTTTGTTTTAAGTGGAGGTGCTAAACACCTATCCCCCTGAGATAAAAGATGATTAATGCCTTTCAGTGAGTGGTGCTTATGGGTCTCAAAGCTCTTTAAGCACTTAATTAGGCAGATCTCAGGCACACGTATCAGTTTAGATCCCCCCCCCACCCACCACCACCAAAGGGGACCAAGGTGAAAACTCCAAGGTGAAAACTCCAGGAGCTTTCCAGCGGGACTGCCTTTGATGTGGCCCTCCGCCTTAAACACCGTCCCCGAAGTGGCTTTTCAGGCATGGAAATTTGATTAGGTCCTGTCCTTTTTTTTGCTCCTCTCCCCTGAAACTCCACACCATCAGCCAGTGACAACTGTGGTCAGAACAACAGGCCCATATAAATATCCCTGGCCAGTGGCACTCAGGGGTCAGAGTGGATCCACAGAGTCAGGAGAGGCTACTGCAAAGCAGAGAGGTAGCACTATGGATATGCCAACCCTGTGTCTCTTCATTCTTCTCTACACTCCCTGTCTTGTCTGTAAGTACTGGGTCTTTTCAAGCTCTCCTTTATTTTTATACTTGATACATTTATAATATATATTTTTCCTGGAGAATATTAGCATAAGATCCCCAACATGTTTCACTGCAGTCCTCTGTCAAACATAGTGATACCTGTTTCACTAAAGCCAAGGTTCTTGAATGGAGTGCCTGAGCATAATTATTGTCAATACCAAATATTAGCAAATGAAACAGTGGTGAATCTACAGTTATATATACTATGTTATTAAAACTGTTAAGACAATTTTTTACAAAAAATGGATCTTATTATTTCAACTTAAAAATGCCTCATAAAAAATAGGCCTTAATGTCGGTCCATTTGTTTACATTAGCGTTCTGTTTTGAATAATCAATCCTGTTGGCACACACAGATTTGCTGCCATGTTGTAATGCAGTTGCAGTGTAGTGTTGCAGTCCACAAGTGCCCTAATTGCCTGCTGCTGTTGTTCTTGTCGCCCCCTCAGTAGGTGCTGTGTTAGCGGAGCATATGGAGCCCAGGAACCTGTTCACAGACAGGGCCTGTTGCAGGCGCCAGAGCCACCTTGTTTACATCGGCCGAGGTAAGAGGCTGGCCTTAGTCTCTGGCGCCCCCCACTCGTGGCCTTAGTCTTAGTAGACAAGAGACAGAATCTTCACATGACACTGACCTCTCCTGTGAAGAGTTCAGATGCAAAACCCTCAAAATTCGTCTGACCAGTTTAAAAGAGCATTTTTTTTTATCAAGCTCCTATAGATTTCTGCATACAAATCTATAATATTTCAAGACAGTCGTAATTGAGTGGGTTTTCAAGTGAAATGATTTGGCGAATACTATATGTGGAGAGCATTCACTCACCATTGTGATCTCATTTTTGACAGAGGTGGCATTTAGAGGGTTTTGCATCTGAGCTCTTCATTATGTTCTACCAAGAACCTGGTGTGGCCGTATCACATGGCCTTACATCTTTGAAGGAACATTATTTGATTTTATCCATTCTAATGATGCTCTAAGACCTAATTGTCTGCACTATTTTCCTAAACACATCCTTTCTATGACTTGCTGTGTTTAATGTGGCTAGTGGAGAGCCGATCGTAGATGTCAACGTCTTAAAAATATTGTTAATATGATGAAAAAAATTACTTTACAATTTTTTAAAAATATTTTTTTTTACAGATATTTCAGGAAGTCCAGTTAATGTGGATGTGGGCAAATGCAGAAGCCATTGCGGGGGACCTATAAAAGCCTCATCATCACATGACACAGTCACACGTGTTAATCCTAGGCATTCCTCAATGCTGGATTACCTCAGGAGCAAAAAGGTAAGGCACTCTGGAACTGTTCCAGCAATAACATTAACAGCCACAAGAGGACGCTGTTGTATATGGTCTTATGGTCAAGCCTGGAATAGTCCATGTCTGAAAGCTTTTTGTGGCTGTAGATTACCTCATAGAAATACAATTAATATAGAATCTACAACATGGCATATTAATATAATAAAATAACATATAATCTTAGCTTTTGTCCTGGATAACATTGTTGACTATTCAGGGTCAATAAATAAAAGCTAACCATATTCTTTGTGCTTGTCCAGCTTCATCAGGTTAAATCAAGTGAGGATGCGTCTCCACATACTACAGACACCTCCAGCAAAGCTCCCTCGTGCAGAGCAGATCTAACGTGCGAACCGACCGGCCTGAGAGTGGACAAGGTGATGCTTTTCGATGGCCTCCGAGAGGTTGAGATCATCGAGGACTGCCACTGCGAGACAAAAGTGACCCAGTGTATGCGGGTTCCCGCACTTAAGACCTTCAACTTCCAAACACCCTACGAGACTGTCGTGGATGTGGGGAAGTGTGCAGGCTCCAAGGCTGAACGAGGTGTGTTTTACTCAAATAAATAATATATATGATATTTCCACTACCCTAGTCAGGAAATTGACATGTCAAATAATGTACTGCCATGTACTGCATTTCATTGTTTAACTGCATTTCACTGTCTTTGTACTTGTACTCTGCACAATTACAATAAAGTTGAATCTAATCTAATCTAATCTAATCCAAGATAACGATTGTTTAGGCATAATAAGAAAAGGTTCATAACAGAAATGGATGAGGTGTGAGATATAGGCCTATTTTATTCTAATTATAATGCCTGACACCCACTGATAAATGTGTTGGGCCCTTGAGTCGTGGATCTGTCTGAGGTTTCTTCCTATATGTATCTCCAATTCTAGGGAGTTTTTCCTTGCCCCTGTTACTCATGGGCTCTCTTTGAATGTTTAACACTCTGTAAAGCGCCATGAGACATGTGTAATGTTTTGGCGCTCTATAAGCGAAATTAAATTGAAATTGAAAATAAAATGTGGGCCCTATATTTCGTGACATTAGTATTAATGCTTCCATTTTCCTACAGAGGGCTTCTCCTGTGTCCCCACTAAATTTGACGCTGCGCTGGTGGAGACCCCAAACAAAGTCGAGCTGGTGCAGACGGTAGAGAACTGTGAGATGAAGGAAGGGTGCTACAGAATCCCATACATTGAGTACCACTACGAGCTGGCCTATGGCCCCGACGGAGTCAAGAACGAGAAACTCAAGGTAAGCTACTCTGACTTCTCCAGCTAACCGATCTGACTTTAGCAGCGAGGGATCAATTGCAGATTGATGATAGAGATAGATAGATAGATAGATACTTTATTGATCCCCAAGGGGAAATTCAAGGAAATTCAGATTGAGGCTGAAATTCAAGTTTTTGGTTGGAAAAACCCCTGCAATGATTATCCCTGCTCTGAATTCACATGTTTAATTGACATTTTCACCAATGTCCCGGGATCAGGAAATGGGAGCTTGTCATTGAAGTGAGGTGACAGACATAGCTAATAAGTCATCTACATTTGTGAGTCCTCTCACCTGGGCCCAGGATAATCCATTTCCTCCAAATCCAGCTCACTGGGTGGGGGTCCTGGGGATGACAGAGTTCTTCACTTATCCAGATATCACTGCAGGACATCTATGAAATAACTGAACTAAATGAGATATGCCAGTGCTACTTTACAGGAGATATTAAATTAGTTCAGTATAGCAGTAATTATGGGAGAGACATTTTTCATTGAGGAAGTCCACATAGTGTAAAATTCTGAAACAGTCCACATATCTAGACCATAATAACGAATGACATTCTTGAGGTGAAATATTGCTTATGCATACTGCTTCTCTGTTCTCTCAGGCATTTTGTCAGTTGTTCACATTGAGGCCCTAAAAATGTAAACAAAATGCTCTACTACATACGTCATAACTACAAACAAATAAGGAAGATGTATACACTGTGCTAAAATGATATATAGTTTCTTGTAGCTACAGAAGCATTTAATTTGACATTATCGCACATAAAGTATACTTACAAACGTGTGCTTAACAATAATTGTAGCATTACCATTGTATCTATCTAAAGTACTTTTATTTTCAAACAAATTGTGTCACTACACTAACCGACCTCACTCCTGTGAGTAAAACTTCTAGTTTGTTTAGTTTGTCACCGTCTAACACCCCTCTCCCAAAATGTGTGAAGAAGAGAGTGTCCAAATGGTGGCTGCAGGTGTCAAATCAAAGCACTCAATCTGCTTAACGGCCTGCCCCCTACCCCATCCCCAGTTTCAGAGGTGCGGGGGGTGAATGTTTGCAAGTGGCGGTGAGCTGATGGCCGATTCTCTTGTCTTGCTAATGTTCCACAGGAAATTGATGTGGGCAGGTGTCTGGGGAGCTGTGCCACAGGAAACCGATGCCTTCTCAGGTAAGCGCCAGCACAGCTGGGACAACTGCAACCCCCTCCAGGACACCGCACCGCACAACACAACACACCACACCACACTAGTCTCCAGCACTCCTCCTTCTCCACTCACCCTTCACCCATCTTAGAACTGTTTGCTTTGACACCTCAGAGCCCTGGTCAGTGTCAAGAGTTGGGGATCAACGTCTGGTTTCATTTCCAATTAGCACTACTGATCTCCACAAATACTTTGATTAATTTAATTTAGATTCGGCATTCTTAAAAGCTTTTGTGATCAGCACAGGTTTAAATTTAGAGGTTTAAATGCCTTTGTGCTCATGTTTTGATAGGAAGAGTATGTGAAAGACACAGAGCTGATAGGGTTCTGAGCATTATGGTCTGTCTAACACATCTGATACCAAATGGCTCTAAACTGCCATACCACTATTAATGAATATTGTGGTTGTTATGAAAAAGTGGAGAAAACAACAACAAAAAACAATAGAAGAGAAAGAGCTACCTTTGCCAAAAACTCACTAATTGTTTGATTTTTATTCTCTGTAGTGGCATGGAGGCTTGTATGTCCTCCCCAAATTCAACTGAATTTCATTAAGCCAGATAGCAAAACAAAGCCTAAAGAATATTTATAGACAGTGAAGCAGCCAATTATCATTTGCCTAACTTCTCTGTTTGTGTCCATGTTGCAGGAGTGCTGCTAATCCAGAGGACTGTTTGCTGTGGGCAGAAGGTCCAGGGAATGCATGTGTTCCTCAAGGTTATGAGAGCAACACATTCCTAAACCAGCACGGCCAACTCCGTACTGTTCTATCCATAACGTCCTGCTTATGCCAATCCTAAACATGATGACCCTGCTACCACACACACACACACAGCTCAGTCTTGATCTTGATTTCTGAAGTGATCCCTGGGCCAGAGCCATTTGCACTACTCAGCATTACCCTTGCCAATCCATAACTTGGCTATAAGATATTACTTGAGCTAAAGTGTTGCATACATCCTTGTAATATATGTAAATATGTATTAATTAATTTTGTAAATAAAATTTATGTGAGCCTTCTTAGTGTGTGGTTTGTGTTATTCATATTTATCCTGTACAACATTAGGAACCTTATCTGACAGTAGATGCCAGTCAATTTCTTGTGCAGGCCATGGTTATTTCCAAACTGGAGTATTGTAATTCATTGTTAGCTGGCCTGCTTGCTTATGGAGTGAGACCATTATAGTTGATTCAGAGTGCCCTAAGAGGACACATGTAACTCCTCTCTTAGTTATTCTCCATTGGATTCCTGCAGCAGCCAGAATTACATTGGAATCCTTCACTCTGGCCTATAGGACACTTCTGCTCCCTGCTATACGAATTATATGATTCAGCTCTACATCCCAAATTGCCCATTGCGGTCCTCTGATAAGTGTCTGCTGTGTCGACCAGCCATTAACACTAAGAGGTCGAATTCAAGACTTTTATCCACGAGCGTTTCCTTATCGGTGGAATGAGTTGCCTAGTTTTCTGTGTTCCTATGATAGTTTTAGGTATTTCAAAAGGGGTCTGAAGACTGATCTGTTCATCTTAAACGTAATGTATTCACTCTTAGAGATATGGTTTGCATATTTATGGGTGTTGTTTATGATATTATGATATTGATTTGATTGGTTGATATTGCTGCTATTATTACTATGTTGCTTAATGTAGGCTTACCAACTTTTAAAAACAGTTTACTATTATTTCAACTATTGTCTTGTTGATGTTCTGTAAGTTACTTTGGACAAAAGTGTCTGCTAAACACTTAAATACACTTTCCTTTAGTATGATACAGTATCTTCACATGGCACAGTACTGCTATATGTGTACATCTGGATACATCTGCTGATATCGGAATCTGTCAATCTGTCAATCATCCCACAACTGAAACACTGCTGAAGTACTAGTTCCTTGAAACGAGTTTAGTTTGCGCCAAAGAGAATTAAAAAAAGAAAGGAAAAAAAATGAGAGAGACCTAAGTACCATAAATGCGAAAGCAGTGCTTTCTTCTTGGTGTGGGCAATACGCAATTCGTAAGATTTGATTACCTCTCCTAACGTCTTTACAAGTGGTTGCAGACACGTGTTTGTAATTGCAGAAAGTAAACGTCTGCTTTTCATGTGTTTACTGGGACCCACCTCTGACGGTATCTTTTGATTTGTTTGCTTGCATTGACTTGTTGCAAGTGTCAGGCAAGCGAAAGAAAGCCATCTACTTGTTAGCGGCCTTGGTGTTCTTTGAAACTGTTATTCTCTTATATGGTGCAGGCTGCACGCAGAGCCACCTAAAATAAACAAACTGTGTAGGAGCGGATCAGCGGAACAATAAACAAAACTGAGGCCACCAATTCCACCATCCAAAAAAAGATAGCATACGCTCTTTTGGATAGGTGAAATTAGCATCACTATAGTTGCCCTGCATTATACGGCATTTTAAGTCTATAATAAGTCTATAATAAGTAATACATTTTAAATGGTGTATGGGTTAGGCTAGATGCGGGCATGAGACAAAAGAAAACGTTAGGCGCAAAGGTGGGAGACAAAAATCCTCAATTACGCACGGTTTTCCCGGTGTCAATTGGAATCGATTATGCGGATCAATTAGGATGCATAGAGATTATAGAGGCTATTGTTGGATATCTTCACTAAATGACTCAAAGAGGAAAACAAACGTTAACACATTGGCTGCATACGCATGCAGCACCATATGCTGGCGTAGCTGGTGACTTTATCTTCTGGTAACATGATCCGTTGAATTAATACGGTCATTTACATTTCGTAAATAGAATCGATGGAGCAAACCTGTTGAGACGACTTTTCATTCTCTTTTCATTCTTTATTGCAGTGTTTGACCAGGTGCGAGCAAATTAAACTAGGTGTAACAATGTATGCGGTCTTTCTGGTCTTGTTTATCGAAGTAATAGACGTTCCTGTATAACACTATCCCCATTTGTCTAAATTAATTGATCCATTTCTTGAAACATTAACCTCCTGTGGTGGGTAAACTTCCTTGCTGTCTCCTGAACAGACAGCAGGCAGTTCACAGTTTCCCCACTGTGTTCGAACCATGGCGCTATCGATGGCTGTGTTACAAATCAAAAGGTCTTCTTTATTTAAAAAAATAAATAAAACTTTACTCGTGCCCTGAACACATGAACTTGAACACGTTTCAAGACACAGTTTTCTAATTATAGCCTAGACATTTGAAAGGCAAGGTAATTTCCTCCTTAATTCCTGTAGGCTGGTTAACGCGGCTCACCCGAGTAATCAAGTTCACACCTTGTTAACAACGCCATTAGTTTGCCTTTACATTCGCTGATTGTTGATTTACATTTGCGACTAAATGCCATCTTGTATTGCTGTTACACACACAGCCTCGTCATATCATATAAAACGCTGCTCTGCACCGTCAGAGTCAGTCGGGTTTGAAGGTTTGACCAGGCCAGACTACTACATGCTCTAGATAAGTGGACGAGCCTGAAAAGAAATTCAGAATGTTACCTGTTGTGCTTATCGTCATCTCCATTGTGAGAGTTCTCATCGCCAGGCCCTCCATGGACTACTTGGAAAATCACTTTAATTTGGCAAACGAGCCTAAAGAGGTTCGCTCTAAGGCTATCAAACAACTTTTAGAAGTATTTGGGATGGAGGACCCTCCTCTAACCAGAGGAAACAAACAAGCACCTCAGTACATGTTGGACTTGTACAACACTGTGGCTGATGTGGACGGGGTGACCAAGGATCCACATCTTCTCGAGGGAAACACGGTTCGCAGTTTCTTCGACAAACGTAAGACAATAGAATTGTTGTTTTTTTGTAGTCTGCAGCTTGTAGATTACCATCTTATTCCATAAACAGTTTCCTAAATTACAAAGAAATTCATAAGTTTCCTCGTAATGGTCACCTAACATAACTGCTGTTTCCCTTTACAGTACGCAGTGAGCAAGTTGAATACATGTTCAATTTGTCAACGGTGGCTAAGAGCGAAAAGATCCTCACTGCAGAGCTCCATCTATTCAAACTAAGGCCTCAAGTGTCAGTGGCTTTCAACAGGCATCATTACTGCCAGGTAAACATTTTATTAAGTGTCAATCCCAGTGTGCATGGAAACAAAATAACTGCCTGCCTATGTAGAATTCTCAACCACCTTAACCTTACATGAATGCCTCTCTTAACACCAACAGGTCAATGTCTACCAGCTTCTGGATGGTGGGAAAACGGATGCTTCTCAGGGAAAGAAACTGCTGTCCTCGCGTCTCATTCCTGTCCACTCCAATGGATGGGAGGTGTTCACCATCACCCAAGCAGTGAGTTCAGTTTTTGTACTAAATCAGTAATAATGATGTTGTGTGAGTGTGTGTTCACAGCATACAACATTTTATGCGTAGGCATTTGAATTGTACAGAGTGGAGTTGTTAAATCCTTTCCTTCTCTACAGGTCCGCTCCTGGATGTCAGATAAGAGCAGCAACTTGGGGCTGTTGGTGACTGTGAAAACCCTAGCAGGCAGCCAGATGGACAGCAGTGTGCTGAGGTTTGCCTCTGGCCGTGACCACCACCATAGCAAGCAGCCCATGCTGGTCTTATTCACTGATGACGGACGACGCACTGCCAGTCCCGAGAGCAACATAAAAGGTATGTCAGATTGAACCTCCACTTTATTTTTGTGTTTGGTTTCCGTGATGTGCACAGTTTTTAATGCCGGGTCAGTATATACATAGAAATGGAGGAGTGATTAATTGTACAGAGGTCTGTTAAGAGGATGTAGAAATAACTCTATCAGAGTGAAAGTGAGATGCAGAACAATAAGGACACCCTCTGCAGATGCACTATAAGATAGTAATCAATGTTTCTTGTAAAACCAGGGCATTTTAGACCGATGTCTGTCTTCAGCCATGCACTTTGTGAAACATCTGTTCTGAATGTGTGCACTAAATGAATGTGTTTACCTTTACCTTCAGATGGTGAAGCCCCTGTGCCCACCCTGCCCATGCTGCCCATGCTCGGCGCAGGCCGGCGCAGCGCCCGCTCTCTGGACTACGACGAGGGCGCCGAGAGGACGTCCTGCCAGCGCCAGCCGCTCTACGTGGACTTCGAGGAGATCGGCTGGTCCGGCTGGATCGTGTCGCCGCGCGGCTACAACGCCTACCACTGCAAGGGCTCCTGCCCCTTCCCGCTGGGCCAGAACATGCGGCCCACCAACCACGCCACCGTCCAGTCCATCATCAACGCCCTGAAGCTCACCAAGGGCATCGACACGCCCTGCTGCGTGCCAGACAAGCTCTACTCCATCAACCTGCTCTACTTCGACGACGACGAGAACGTGGTGCTGAAGCAGTATGACGACATGGTGGCTGGGAGCTGTGGCTGCCACTGAGACTTCCCTGTGTGAACTCTCTTCCCTCTGGGCTGCCTAACACACCACACTCTAGACCTGCAGTCTTTAAAAAAAAAAGGGGTTCTTAGGGTGCTAAATAGAACCATACAGGCTTTAAAGAATCCTTAGGGGTTCCTTTGATGAATGCTTCAAAATGGTTTAAAGAACCATCTAGAGGTGCCATATATGAAGCATGTAATAGAACCATTGTTGGTTCTATATAGCACCCTTTTTGTTACTACTCAACACTGACAGGATTGCAACTCTCTGTAAAGGACACTATCATCTCTCATCAGGCCCATTTTAAAAGTCACTGGGCACCATTATTCTGCAATAGCCGCTCGGCTCTACCGGAAGCCAGTAGCACTATGAGATCACGAAGGTGTGTCCCAGTGGGGTAGAGTGCAGAAGAGGCCCAGTGTTTCTCTGTTGTGGTCAGTAGTTGACATGTTGATAAGGTGCTGCTTACAAAGCTGCCATGACGGACGAGTTTACAAGGCCTTTTCACCAAGTTGTAAAATATGTACATAGATATAAATGTTTAATATATGGCGGGGTATGCGTCAACCTGTAAAGGATGTAATTTTGTATATAGCATGTTGTGAACTATTATAAAGCTTTAATAAATTTTGAAATGACAAAAAGAGTG
This sequence comes from Sardina pilchardus, assembly GCF_963854185.1. Taxonomy (NCBI): domain Eukaryota; kingdom Metazoa; phylum Chordata; class Actinopteri; order Clupeiformes; family Clupeidae; genus Sardina; species Sardina pilchardus. The sequence goes on along the minus strand of NC_084995.1, from coordinate 22,660,936 downwards.
TATAACATTTGTTGTAACACAATATCATACATACAAACAAATTAGAAAATACTGTACATCCAACATTCAAAAGACATTTCATGGCTGCAACATATTTACACACAATGAATACATTTACAAAATCTTGCAGCCGAATAAAGCTTGACACTCAAGCAGGGAATTAGTATGAACACTTTCTACCAATTTGAAAATAAATTAAACGCTTTGGTATTAGGGAAAAAAAAAACATTTGCAAATCCTAATGACAGAGCTCATCACACTTTAGAGAACACAACAGTTGCTGCTTCAAGTAAAGTGCTAAGAAGTACATACAAGGTCTGTGTCGTTAAACAGAAGACTCTCTGCTGTGACCTGTGTGCACCGCTGCTCTGTTCTCAAACGGGCCAGACATCCCGCCCCCCTCTGCGTCACAGTGGTTGGCAGTGGTGTTGTCCCGGCTCTGCAGCTCCTTACGAGACAGATGCGACACAATGCCAACACCCAGGGAATCACCCAACACATTGGTCACGGTCCTCAGACGGTCCCTGGTCAGAAACACAAATATGATGCAGATGGTATAGCGGTATAGTGGCCGGTTCGGTTAAATAGCCTAAGTAGGCCTAAATGTATTGTACAGATCCATAGACATAGAGCTACACTGCTGAGGGAGCGAGAGAGAGAGAGACAGACAGAGAAAGAAAGAAAGAAAGTGTGAGTACTTTTTACAGTAACTGACCCTTCCCCTTCTAGTTCACTTTATAATACCCCAAAACAGTTTCTGTTGACAGACAGGAAGAGAGAGAGAGAGACAGAGAGATCTACTGCAAGAAAGCAAGACATAAATCCTTCCCACATCCTTGTATGATAATGACAGAACAATGAAGCAGACGTACAGCAGCCAATCAACAGCAATGATGACTGAGATGAGTTCTGTGGGCAGATTGACTGACGTCAGCACTATCACCATGGTTACAAGGCCAGCCTGGGGTATACCTGCTGCACCGATACTGGCTGCTGTTGCAGTGACGCTGTGGAAGAGAATATCAGAATGTTCGACAAAAATGCATTTGTTATGTAATCCATCAATCTCCACTACATGCCATTGTGTTAAATACAAATAACATAGGTCCTGTGCAATCTGTTACTTTGGAAAAGATGAATTATGAATCATGCAATCAATCAATTCAATGATCACCTTATGGTGATGACTTGCACAAAGGTGAGCTCTATGTCAGCCACCTGTGCGATGAAGATGGCGGCCACGGCCTCGTACAGAGCTGTGCCGTCCATGTTCACCGTGGCCCCGACAGGAAGCATGAAGCGGCTCACGCGCTTGTCCACCCCGTTGTTCTCCTCCAGGCACCGAAAGGTGATGGGGAGAGAGGCAGAACTAACAGGGAAAGTACAAACACACACACACACATACACACACACACACACACATACAGAGGAAGAGGAAGACAAGGAATCGTTCAAATAAGTATTAAGTTAGAATTGGCCAAGTCGTATAGAAAACCCTGGGCTCTCTGGTGCCCTCTGGTGGACACCTAAGGGGGTAGTCACACATGTCACCAGGCTCAAATTTAAAACCATCTTGCCATCTTGCAACACACTTCAGGCACTTAATAGGGAGGCACACAGGAAGGGGCGAGATATGTGTAGAGACTACTGCCATATTGGCATTATAAACTAATCCCATGCATTTCTAGAGGATTCTTTGAGTGCTGTGTCCCTGGCCTGGTGTTCCTCTCTCACCTGGACGACGTGCCCAGGGCAGTGAGCAGCGCCTGCAGCAGACCTGCTATGAACAGGTAAGGGTTCTTCCAGGTGGCCAGGAAGTAGAGCAGAGGCAGCAGCAGCAGGCTGTGGATCAGGAGGCCGAGGACCACACAGAGCATATACCACAGCAGCTGACTGCCCATCTGCCCCAGGTCCTCCATCTCACGGATCTTTCCGGCGATCAGGAACAAAATGCCCACAGGAGCATACCTGAGGAGAGCAGCCAGATTTGAGATGTTTATCTCACCTGGTGGTCATTTAGAATGTGTGGCTTTAACTTGTTCACATTCAAAGCACAGACAGTAATTATGCGACTTTCAGTTGTTCAGAATCAGATTGTAATGAAATGAAAGTTTAACTTGTTCAAGATCAAAGTTTAACTTGTTCACAGCTACTTTTGAGGCAGTCTATTTAATGATGTGGACCCAGAGCACATCTGTTTCTATGACCAATCTTGATGAATGGTTTGTTTACTAAAAGTGCCATTGTGCGTCAACCATGGTGACAGAGAGAATGACAGACATGTTCAAAATGTTCTCACATTTTGGTCTCACAGAAAGACAGGTGATGACTATGTCCACCTGCCTGTCAGTCTGTTTGTCTGCCTGTCTGTCACTGTACACTATAGTACTACACCTATGACCTATCATTCTTAATGATCCTCACCAGATCACAATGCCCACCAGTTGCATGATGGCATCATTCAGGCAGTGGAAGAACTTGCGCAGTGGCCGGCCCTGCTCCCCCATCCTGCCCAGCACAGCGCCGAAGGCTATGGAGAACACCACCAGGCCCAGAGCGTTGACCCCACTGCTGGAGCCTGGCGTGGGCACCAACCCGGCACTGGTGGTCTTATAACTAGTTTTGTACTGTAGAAATCAAGAAAATTGCTTTTGTTAGATGTGTTTGAGCTGATTGGTTGAATTGGGGATAAATCACTAGATACTGAGTTGAATGTTGTTACCTGTTTGAAGCAAGCCTCCAGAATATTGGATGGGAACATATTTCTAGGGGACAAAGTTTCAAACGACATCATCACAGGCAGCTTATAGTCATGTACCTTATGGGATATCTGTATGTAATGTATTCTATTGGCTTTAAACACAGACAGAGGATGCAATGGGAAGGTTTGCAGACCTGATGAGATCCAGAAATGCGTCTGTGGCCTGCACAGACTTATTATAGCTTCCACCACCAGGGGGCGTCTGACCTGCGCTGCCTCTTTTCCCTGGCTGGAGCGTCAGCACCAAAACGATGCCAGTGAAGACAGCTATGAGGGTGGTCAGCATGTAATATGTGAGCGCCTGCAGTCCCATCCTGCCGGCATTATTGTCCAGTGAGGAGATTCCTGTAGAAAGGAAAGAAAAGGAAAGGAAATATTATGATATATAGTTCACTTTACTGGATGCTCATAGTAAAATCATTGGGCGTGTTGGAGCAGCACATTGCCACAAAGGTGAGCCAGAGTTAAAATCTTAATGCTGGAATCCCGATGTTGCAAGTCGCAGTCAATTTTGATAAAAGCTTCTTCTAAAAGTCTCTGCTAATCCCCACTCACTTCACTTCAATTACTTGTTAAATGATCAATTTATCCATATTTTATCAATAAATATTGATAAAGGATGAATTATGACATGAGCCACTGGGCCCATAGCCACAGACATTAAAAGGGAACCCCCAGCTGCCTTGGAAAGCCTACCCTTCAGAAATAGCCCCTTATATTAAGGCTTCTGATGAGTTTTGTGAAATAAATGGGCGGTTTGAGACAACTTGATGTGGAAAAATATGCCAGTTATTATCACATAGCATAACCTGTGTAATTTGCATCTGGGGAGGGGCCCCATTCAGATATCAGGGGTGAAAAACATAACCCTTGGTATATGATATTGCGATATAGGCTACTGTATCACATAACATAAACCACACATTTTATTGAGGGGCTGTTTATAGATATCAGGGGTGGAGAACATAGTAGCGACCAGTCTTAGGGGGCCGTGACGAGTCTTAGGGGGCCGTTCAGTAAACCATCCCTGGATATAACATACCATGCCTATACTGTATGTCATTTTCCCTTAAAGGTACAGAAAGCATTTGTGATTTCAAGATCATAACCTTTTTGGTCACATTCAGCAATCATCACAACCGTTGGCTGCCCATTCCATGAGTATACAGTGTACAGGTCTATATAGCCCAGCCCAGGCTCCCTGGGCAGCCTGTCCCCCTAACAAAAGCAAAATCTTGTGTGGAATTTCTCAGGGAATACTGATGGGAGGGGAGAGCTACCTCTCCAGTGTGTTTTGTTTGGTCCTTGGTTAAAATACAATGTATGTTGTTTTGGATAAAAGTGTCTGCTAATGAATATAAACATAAACATATGCGACTTCCTGTGCGATCGCTGACTGCATCTTTAAGAATGTGTTTTTCTATGCCGTAGTCTTGACCTTTACAAAAGCACTTCCCATACCTGTGATAAGGCTCGACACTATCAAAGGCAACACCAGCATCTGCAACATCCTCATGAGAATCTCTCCAGGGAATGAGATCATGTCTTGACTCTGAACATCTTTTGGAGACCAGGATCGCAACATATAGCCAAGTATAACTCCTGCAAGAGGACAATGACAGCAGTTGGAAGTTGCTGAAGCATTACAGAGTATAAAAGCAAGACTGGAGTGAGGCGAAGAAGAGCAGAGATGAAGTCACCCACCAGCAAAGACTGCCGCTACTGTCAGGATAACAAATGCATTTTGTTGTAGAAAAGTTTGCACAGAGACTAAGGAAGTTCGTCGTCTGACTTTATTTTCTGTCTTGTGAAGTCCGTTGAGATGAAGGGATTTCTCTGTTTCCATATTCTGTAAAAAGAAAATCAGAGATGTTTTTTTTCTTCTTTAAAAATAAAATAATAATTAATATACAACACATTAATTTATGCATATTAAAATTAATTTATACAACACAGTCAGAGTCTAGAATAATTTCCATACAGGTTGAATATTTTAAAAGGTGAAATACTATTTTTCTTTTGTCCTGAATGGGAATAACCCCTTTCAACCCTAATGTACAATGCAATTCAGAAATATTATTTTGATTCATAACGAATCTACATTTAGCATACCTTCGGTATGTGGTGGAAACAATTGATCAGATAATGAATATATTGATATATAACAATGTCTACTACTGCTCCTAATCCTAAACCAAATGCTTACACAGAATTATGATCATGCATACTTGCCCATGACAACTGCAGTGAGGTCATTTTAATTATTTCAGAGGCTTCAAATGCTCAATATACCACAAGTAAAAAATGTTACAACATCACAACATTTAAGCACTGATCAATTAAGTTACCTTGGCTGCTGAGGTCTACACTTGTTTATACCGCTGTGTAAATCCTAGTGTAAAGCGTCGAGCGAAGTCAAAGTGGTGAATTAACATGTGGAGTACATGAGGACACATGTCAACACTTCTCGTAAGTGTTTGGGGTGTGGATGGATCTATCATAGTGTGGCCCGCCACAGATTAGGCGCTCCAAGTAACGGCTGTGAGTTTACAAACTGAAGCCTTGAACAAGGCTGCTGAATAATAACAAAATCACCACGTGCAAAACAACCATAAGAGAATAAGAATAAGAACACGTGTCAGTTATTCTGATATCAAGTCAAGTTACCTGATATAAATGGTTGAAAAGCATTTTGACTTTTGTAAAACTTTCTGTTTGAGGCTGTCTGTTGGCTCCTTATCATCACTTCTTACCACTGTCTCACATGTGGGCAGCACAGGCCAATAGATAAGCCCTTTCTGTGTTTATATAGCGTGTCTGTGTGTGTGTGTGTGTGTGTGTGTGTGTGTGTGTGTGTGTGTGTGTGTGTGTGTGTGTGTGTGTGCGCGTGTGCGTGAGTGTGTGTGTGCGTGCGTGCGTGCATGCGTGCGTGCGTGCGTGTGTGCCTCAAATTATATTACAGTAAAGATATACAAAGCTATTGAACAATGTTTTTCCCATATTAGTATTAAGTATTCAGTATTGCCATCAGTAAAAGTCATCAGTATACTTTCTGAAGTTGTGAAACACAACCTTGGATTTTGAGTTGATCACTGATACAAGTAAAAATGGACATTTTCACTGACCACTACTATTCATTACCCCGAAAATATCTGTAAACAATAATTACAGTACTTTACAATTACAATAAAAATTACTTTTATGACCCTGATGGTTAGGGATGGGTATTGATAAGTTTTTATCAATATCGATGGCATTATCGATTCTGCCTATCAATCCAATTCCTTATCAATTCTCTTATCGATTCCCAAAAAATGTAGGTGCACCCACATTTTTCATTGCATCACCTTTAACGCCAAAAGGTCACCTTTTATCGCTCTCCTTTCATATAATGTGAATGATTTTTTAACAATAAGGCGTAGAAAAAGCTTGTCTTTATTTAAAACACAATAAGGAATATACATAGGCCTTTTCTTTATAAAGAATTATAAATATGTATATATAGCCTACAGTATATATATATATATAATATAATATAATTCTTTATATATTCTAATCTATACTACTGACATTTCTGATATTCATGACATTCATGACTATTCATATTACAACTCTGCCTCTAATTCAGCTGTCGGCTTGAAGCCTCAAATTGTAAACAAAGTAGCATAGTTGGCTAGCTTATTATAGTCCACTGGTTGGACTGTTCAGTTTCCCCACGTGTGTTTAAGTTGCAAGGTAGGCTAATACTTTTTTGTCCTTGGGACAGGCCCTTTTGAGTCTTAGAGTTGGAAAACATTGAGATGATCAGTCAACTTGAATGCAAGAGTTTGAATCAAATTTATGCAGTAGCCTACGCTATGATGCTAACCGAAATGAATTATAATGTCGCTAGTTGTCTTCTATGCGTCATTGCTTTCACGATTGTGAATGTGCATGTCGAGAGGCGGGTGTCCATTGAGCGCGCACGGGAGAGGGAGAGGGAGAGGGAGAGAGAGCGGGCCAAGCGGGGGCTACTTATACAGTTTGGCAAAGTTGCACGCATAATCTACAATTAAAACTTGTGAAGGAAACGTATGCTTTCACCCGAGCAGCGTCAGGTGCACCTAGAATTATTTTCAGGCACACTCTTAAACATTTTGGGCGCATATGCACTCTGGAGCCCTGGACCGGGCGACTAGCACCCCTCCGTAGGCTGTCGAACACATGACACTCTAGAGCTTAATCCCATGCTTCACGGACAAATGTTTTAACATATTGCTGGTATTACTACCCTTACACGATAACAATACTAGTAGGCCTACTGGTTGCAGACGGCAGAATATTCATCACGTTTAGTGAAATGGGGCCAGGCTTTGGATCTCTTCCTCCTCTCGGGGTTGACTTGTAGTAAGAGTCGTCGCAGAGGGCGTGTAGTAACACAAAATTTCGGGAAAACCGGAAAAAGTCCGACGTCATGCAGGCTGAGGGAATCGTTAAGGGAATCGATAACAAAAAAGACGTACGATGTCGATGGAATTGATAAGTTAAACCCGGTTCCAAGACGGAACCGGTTATCGATGCCCAACCCTACTGATGGTCCATAAAGGGAGGGTGCACACTGACTCAGAAATGGGCACCTCAAATGAAGCTGCTTGTGAGCTCTGAGCTCCATAAGAAGCTGAACCTGTTGAGGTGTCTGCTGGGTAACTGGAGTCCTGTGCGGGGCACTGCGGTGCACCGGGGCGTCACGTTGACCACACCAGCCCTGGGACTGATGCTGGCCCGCTGCCCATCTTCCTCCACTCTAAAAGGGCTGCTATGAAATGCTGAAATGCTCCCATTATGATGGAGAACCAAAGGGCCAACAGACACCTGATACCCCCAACACACACACACACACACACACACACACACACACACACACACACACACACTCTCTCTCTCTCTCTCTCTCTCTCTCTCTCTCTCTCTCTCTCATACACACACACACACACACAACCCCACCCCACCTCCACACTGTCTTTTCATAACAGACACAGCCGGATGGGTACAGACGCACTCCGTGCTGGATGGATCTGGGATGGCAGTGAGGGAAAACCCCTCTGCTCGGAAATGGGGAACAAACAGACCATCTTCACCCAACAGCAGCTAGATGCCTACCAGGTACGTGCCATGAGCCTTCTCTCTAATACTTTACACGTAATGTCTGCAGAGGGTAAAGTTATAGGGTTGTGGGATGTACGATGATTGTTTCATAAAATTATTGGGAGAGCTTATTTACCAATAATTATTGATTAGCTCTCAAACTCTCATTTTTCTTAAAGCAAACACACTATTTCATACAAAGTCGAGATGAGCCACATTAGGAGTTCAGTGTTTAACGATTAAATTAATATTCATGAAGACAGTGTTATGACAACAGAGGGGTCTAACATGAGACATGACACAAACCCATATGAACATACAACACAGATCATACACACTGTCTTCACATTGCACAGATGTTGCTTGAATCCACTCATGCCGAAGATAGACGGATGTATGTCGTTGTAACTACGTTTTTTTTAATGTATATACTGTATAGGCCTATGTTTGTCCTGCGCTTAATATAGGGATAATGGTCCTGTAAGGCTTTCTACATTATATGTCACTTGGAATGAGTCATGAATATGCAAGTTTACAGTATGCATTTCATTCTGTAGGACTGCACATTCTTCACCAGAAAGGAAATTTTGAGGTAAGTGGACGCCTATTTGTTGCTAATTCCAAAAGAATAAGGCACAAAGATGGATAACTTTAGCCTTTAATGAGCAAATCCCAAGACTGAAACAGACAACAATCCCTACTTTCATCTCTGTGGTTTGTTGTGTTCTGCCTCAGTAAATCTCCAAGTAAGGTGAAAGTCATGCTATGCACGATCAAGCACAGCTGCTACAGGAGTGCACGCGAGATGGCGAGATAGCTGTCTAGATGACATGAGAAATGTCTGCTGGTAATGTGTCCTCACAGGCCCCTAAAGATCTATTTTTAGATGAGGAGGGAATTTTCCAGTAAAGTAGTAAGTAAGAAGTAAGAAGTAAAAGTAAATAAACAGAAGAGGTCACATCGATCACATCACTGACATGTACTGTAGCTATTTCCCTGCAGGCTGTACAGATGTATCCCACACCTTAAAGCTGCTTTTAAACTGTTCCTACAGATTGAGCTGTAAGGTAGCCTAGAGGTGTTGATACACCCTCTTTAAAATGCACTCTTCAAAGCGACCTTATCCTCAAAATTTAAATGAAAAATTATTATGTATTATTATTATTATTATATATTATTTTCTGTGTACTCAAAATGTGTTTTCTATGTTTGATTTATTTGCCAGTGCATATACTGACTTATTACTATACTTCCCAGTGTATTTGTGACACAAAACATAATACAGTACAGCTGTGATGTGGGATGTACGGTTGCACTCTTCAAAGCATCCTTATCCTCTAGATAAAAATTAAAAATTAAAAACACAATTATTATGTTCTTTTTCTGTGCACTCAAAATGTGTTTGCTATATTGTTTGATTTATTTGCCATTGCACATACTGACTTATTACTTCCCAGTGTATTTTTGACACACAATACAGTATAATACAGTATAACTGTGACGTGGAGTGTACGGTTGGTTTATATAATGTGTCTCGGTATTCTTTCATATTTCACGGATTCGTGGATTCATGGATTGGGATAAATACAGAGATCGAATTTCTCTCACGGGATCAAAAGAGTACATATACTGTATACTACATATTTATGAATGATTTCTTCTGCGTCCGCCTGCCAGGCTGTACGAGCGCTACCGTGACCTGGCCCCACAGCTAGTGCCGCTTGACTACACCAGCCGACCAGATGTGAAGCTGCCCTATGAGCTGATCGGCAGCATGCCAGAGTTGAAGGTGCGCTCCGCGTCTGGCCCAACACCGGCACCTTGGCCTCCGTGGACGCCGCTGCATGGTCCACTCTCTATTTCCTTCCTTAATTTTCTCTCTCTCTCTCTCCTTCTCTCTTTCTTTCCCTCCCTCTCACTCATTCATTCACTCACTCACCACCCTGTACTCTGTTGTTCATGTATTATTAATCTCATACTAATTGTCAGTAGTCTTGGAGAGTTTACGTGTCACCAGATCCTTTCAGGCTCCATGAAAGCAGAGGGGCCCCCCCCTGTGTGTCCCCGGCTCTTTGAAAGAGCGGAGCGGAGAAACAGAGAGGGGTCACGGTCAGGAGTGGTGGCAGACACTATTAGTGGTGTTTAATGGCAGCTAAACAACCCTCCATGCCGAGAGGAAGAAAATTCTGAAATGGATCTCACATCATGCTGAGCCTCAAAATCCATCTTAGAAGATTAGCCTGTTGTGGACTGCCAAAGTCCAATAATATGGGTTCTGCCAACATACCAGCCGGGATTACTCAAACAGTTCTGTGTGAATGAGGAAATGTTTTGAGCTTGAGCTTTCAGCTCCAGAAATCATATTATTTTGCTTGTGATCTGATTGATCCCCTATGTGGATCAATTGAGGTTGTATGGAAGTGCGTTACTCTCTGAATGACATTTCTGTGTCTTTCTTGCAGGATAATCCTTTCCGCCAAAGAATAGCTGAGGTGTTCTCCGAAGATGGCCAGGGAAACATGACTCTAGATGACTTCTTAGACATGTTTTCAGTTCTGAGTGAAATGGCACCCAGAGAGCTGAAAGCCTACTACGCTTTCAAGATCTATGGTTAGTAGCACTCCACTCCAAAAGTTACTAAACTCTACAAATCTCAGATATTCATATTGTGTTTGTTATTTTAAAGAATTCCACATAATGCACCATTACAATATCCTTTTCATTCATATGGTCCAGTATTTTTGTATATACTGTATATGTATCAAAAAATAAACACCTGATTATGAAAGAAACATGACATCATCATGAATTAGTTATGCACTTCAGATACATCTGGAGTTCACAATAGTGTATGAAATGTGAAGTTGTGGTTTTGATATGCTGCAGGCTCTTGGACTCATAACCGGGCCCAGAGACGTGTGACCGACTTGCTGTCAGCAGTCATTATGTCTGTCTGATGATGCAGGATAACTAATGGAGACTGAAGCAATGTCTTTGAGCAAGCAAACAAAAAGCCTGTTCAATTATTCACCCGTCCGTTATAGCCATGGTCTGCCCGTGAAAGGAGCATGTGCGGGAGTCGCTCTAATTAAATGACGGCGAGCGCAGAAGTTCCACGGGCCTGCACCGTGCTCTCTGGTCATGGGTGAAAGAAAGTTTTCATCCATTATTCAGGCGTATTGAAGAGATAGTTTAAGATAGCTTAAGGAGCACGTTGGTGCTGTTAACCGTTTCAACGCTCAGAAAAAGAGCTTGCAGTTGAGGATCACAGGGTCAAGGTCAGTTAGTTGTTCTATCCTCGAGGGTGCCCTAGAAGGTGCTGGTGAAACCACTCAAGCTTGAAATTCTTGACTTGTGGAGTGTGTGATTGTGTGGTGTCCTTCGGAAAGTGTTTATTGGTTACCTGAAGATTGTGGGACTAAAGGAGCCCTTAAAGTTCAGTCATTTATATTCATAGTTAATGACTGAAAACATGAACAAACAAAACTACTTAATACTTGTTATATCACTGTGCTGTTTTTTTTTTTTTTTTTTTTAAAAAGAAAGAAAATTGGATAGAAATATGGATATGTATACATACAATGAGTAGTGTCTGTTTTCTAAAGATTTCAACAATGATGACTTCATCTGTAAGTCGGACCTTGAGAAGACACTGAACAAGCTGACACGAAACGAGCTGACAGAGGATGAGGTCAGGATGGTCTGTGAAAAGGTCATGGACGAGGCTGACCTGGACAATGACGGGCGTCTGTCGCTAGAGGACTTTCAACACATGATTGTCCGCGCTCCAGAATTCCTTAGGTGAGATTTGTGTGTGTGTGTGTGTGTGTGTGTGCGTGTGAGAAAGAGAGTGTGGACTTCAATGTGTAGTGTGTGTTTTTGGCTACATCTCCTCCTGTGGCAATGTGCGGATTGACTCAGTCGGATTACAGAGCAACCAGATAGGCTACTGTAAATAAACAGAAAACACGCAGAGCAAAACTAAAGGGGGCGGCAGTAGCATATAGTGGCCAGAGAACTTGGCTGGCATGCAGTTGTCAGAAAAGTTGTGGGTTCTATTTCCGGTTGCACAATGTTGCGCTCTTGAACAAGGCACTTAACCCCAAATGACTCTGAGCAGATTTGCTCCTGTGATAATCAACATACTGTGTGCAAATTCAGGGCTGATGGACAGGAAATTATCCTTGCCTGAAATTACCAAACGTTCAAAGACAATATAGAGAATAACCTTCTCTAACATCATCATACATGGCCGAGTTCAAGCCTGAACACGATCGGGCCTGTAAATTGTTACAGATTATAGTGTCAACCAAATTAAAAGAATAAGGAGAAAGACATACGAAGAAAGTGTGAATCTGACTAGGTTATTCACAGACTGCTCTGTTAATGGTTCATTTGAGGCATTGTTCTCTGCTGATGGATAAGCAGCAAGTTTCATACAAACATAAGGGGTAGGAGCGTTATGTTATGAAGGACGTTAGTAGGGAACACAAAGCTATAGAGTTCACTCTTCATGTTTCCTTATAAAGAAGGTGACCGTTTTCTTTTCAAATTCAATCAGGTGGTAGGGCACTGTTAGTAGGAATCCCCTTTATAAAACGGTAACTTGTTTTTCTCCTCAGCACTTTCCATATAAGGATATAAAAGCCACCGTGCATCCATCTGGATAGATCAGCAGACTGGCTGCACAGTGTATGACAAAGACGGGACGCCCAGAGCAACAAGCCCGACACTCCTGAGTGACACTCGACATAAAGGTCTTCGACTTCACTTCATCTTAGGCAGATCTCAGTGGCCAATGGAGGCTGCGCAAGACTCAGCTGACCAGTGTGTGGTAAATAAGAGCCCCGCAGGGTGACTGGGCCTCGTTAAAGGCGATCCTATCCTGCAACAGTAGCTTGTGGTGAGTGTGGGAAGGAGGTCTCTGTTACACCGAGTTGTGAAGGGACACACGGAGCCAGTGAGACCATGAGTGAGACACAGGGCTGGTCTGAGCTGGGTACTGGAGTGTATTAAAGGTTATCATGTCACCTGCCTAGGTCTTTGCGTTTAACACACTCACCCAAACTATTGTGGATACTTCTGTAAAATAAAGACATTAATGAGACATCTTTTTTTAAAAGTCTTATTTTAATAAATCAAAAGTACAGATATCTACAAAACTGTAGATCAATTTCATATGATTTTAGAAAGTACAGTACAATTTTTTTTTACGTAGATCTCTTTTTTAGAGTGTTATTTACAATTTGTTTTTTTTTCAAAAGGTCATTTCTTTTAAATTCTCTCCCCAAATACCTCTCAAATAAACAGATACATGAAAACAGCCTTCCATTTAAAAAAAAAAAAAAAAAAAGGGGGAAATGGATATGATATGAGACAGCAATGCCAAAACAAAACAAAAAGAATGAAAGAGAGAGAGAGAGGGAAGGGGACCTGAAAGCACACTGGGAGAGGAATCGATTTGACAGGAGTTGAGTGACTGGACTCCCTTAAACGCAGGTAGGATCACTGATCTGTGATCAGCCACCAACGGCAGACCTGTGACCTTCCTCAGCTTCCCTTGCGGTAAGGGCAAGCTCAACACTGTTTTGTGCCAAATTTCACACCTGAGCCAGACAGATTAATGGAATTCAACTAAAATCACAAAAAAAGAGAGCATTGCACATGAAAAGATGGAGGGGACCACAACACAAATCATACAGGAATGTGCTCAGTGTCAATGAACAGCTTTTGACATTTCCAAAAAAAAAAAAAAAAAAAAAATCATAACCAAGTAGGTTGTTAAAGGTTGTCAATATGAACCTTCATGATGCATAGTTTCAGAACGAAAAGAGATCAAGTATTAGCAATTAAGACAAAAGGTTCGGCTGTGAACGCATGCGGGTCTGAGCTCAGCAAACACTCAACAGAGAGTGGCAGAAAAAAAGGGCATCAAGCCCATATTATAATAATATTAATAACATCAATAATAATAATAATAATAATAATAATAATAATAATAATAATAGGGGACACTTTTGATCCAAGGTACCAATGGAAAGGGGAAAAAGAAAGGGATGTGATCATTTGATCTCTTTGGACAAAAGGAATTGATGAATTGAAAGGGGAAGCCAGCAAATTGGTTTAAATAGGCAAACTGCTCAACACCCAAGACAAAAATACCTCAAAATGGAAGAGAAAGTTGCCGTAACTTTTAATCTCCTGAAAAAAAAGAAAAGGAAAAAAAAACACCACAAGCTTCTCCTTGATTCAACATACAGAACACTGTTCTTTTTTTGTTTCTAACGGAATGCTTTAACCACCAGAGTGTCCCCAGTGTACTTGTCTGACCTCCAATGCAGTATGCTGGCTCACAAACTGACTTCCAAAGAGTAGATGGCAGTCACAACTGGCCATGTTGGTATGCTGAGAATTAAGGGGAAAAGCAAGCTCAGAACCGACAAGCTCCTACAATGGGCTGGTGAGGCTGCAACACGCCCAAAGACTGGCAGCCGGGAAAGGTGTGTGGTTATTTAAAGACTGGAAGGTGCTGGTGTAATGTTATGGTGAAATATGTTAGCTGCACTCCTTGGGGTTTCTGTGAAAATCCACAGCCCCTACCGGGCCTTTGTGGTTTAAGATCTCCTTCCTATTCTAAACACACCATGTCTGAGCGTCTCCACCCAATCGGAAAGGCTCACTTCTACAAAACTGCGGGCGAAGGGAGAGCAGAGAGCAGACGGAGTAGACGCCCCTGGACTGAAGGCCAAGAGCGCGTGAGCGAGCTAGCCAGAATGAGTGCACCACCTAAGGCTGACGTAGGGAAGTGCCTGTGACTGAAAGGAAAACCAGAGGGGGCCGAGCGGCCTCCACTCTGCTCTGCCGGGGGTGAGTCATCCCACACAGAGGAAGCCAGCGACAGCACAGCTCTTACGGGCTGAGGTGTGCTATCTTGATCGCACGCACACACTCACGCGCACGCACACACACACGCACACACACACACACACGACACAGCACTGCACAGCACAGCACAACACAGCTCTAAGGGCTAAGACACAGCAGCACAGTTCTAAGGCCGGAGACTAGCCCGCTCCCCTCACTGCACAGTAGCAGAGGTTTCTAGAAGCTCAAGAGCTTTGCGCCGTCAACTTTGGCAAGCTGATGGAAGCCAAGGCATTTCAAATCGGCTGTGCATTGTGCAACATCTCTTGTGATGAAGACTGCTTTCATAAAGACTACAGGTGTTGCGGGCAGAATTATTCAGACTGCACAGGGCAGGGTTGTGGCCTTTTTTGATTTTTATAAATGTCTTTAAAAAAAAAAAAAAAAAAAAATACAAGTCAAATGAAACTTATCAAAATATTAAGTCATCAGGTCTATATTAGGTCTCAATATATGTTTTCGCTCTCCAATAATGACAAAAGGAACAGATCATTTTTGCATTATGCAAAAACACTACCACTCCACACAGACTACTCACGACACAAAAGGTCACTCATAAAGTGCAAGGGACCGTGGGCGACCGGACAAGTTCCCCCTCCCAGTGAAGCACTGCTGGAGGCAGCCCAAGATGTCTTTCTACAGAGATGACGTTCTTTGCCAGTTTGGGTCTTGATGCTACCCGTGAGGGCCAAATGTATATGGTTAAGAAATGTGTGTTGTTACCAAGGGAAGGTGGGGAGTGGGGGGGGCATTCTGCTACAATCCCTCAGATCTTTACTGAGACAAGTCCTGAGGTTTTTGGATCAGATGGTAGCAATGAGTCCAGTGAGCTGGGCACACGCTTACAGTATACCATCCACAGTGGACCGTCCACGGAGGGGGATTTGAGAAGTGAATTGCCAAGTGATGAAAATAATGATTAAAAACCAACAAACAAAAAAAGCCCAGACTGTCAATATGATGCTTTGGGGGGAAATCATGAAACATGTTTAAAAAAGAAAGTGAAAAAAAGAAAAAAAAAAAAAATCAAAAGAAAATCAATAAGCCTAACTTGAAATAACAAGTTGTGCACAGATTCTGCAAGAAAATCTCAATAGCATGAACAAAGGTAAACAAAGATGGCAAGGTGTACTATCTGCATAAATATGCCGTTTCAGACCCAATGTCCAGATGGTGATTATGGGAGATTTTTTTCGGGGAAATAAAAAAAAAAAAAGTTTCTGAAGAAAAAATAAATTCTAACATACAAGAGGAACGATGCCCAGAAAACAAGAGGCCCGCTACCAGCTTCCTATTTTTCTCAAAAGTTAGGTCAAGTGATTGTCACGGAATGCATGGGGATTTAGAAAAACAGAAACACAAAACAACAGAATGGAATGAAGGATAGAAGCTTCTTAAACAGTGCTCCAAAACACTCAGCAACAAATTGTGCTCTACAGCTTGACCCAGGAAGAACAACTCTCAAACCAATCTGCTACCTCCGGAACTAGATCGGGGCTGACTGGGGCTGAGGGGGCTGGGGCAAGAGTTTGGCAGCGACATGCTCAGATGAGAGCGCTCCAAGACAGGGCTGTTGGACAAACAGGAGCGGTGGGCCTCTTCTTCCTGAAGTGTGGATGTACGCACAGAGAGAGAGAGAGAGAGAGAGAGAGAGAGAGAGAGAGAGAGAGAGAGAGAGAGAGAGAGAGAGAGAGAGAGCGCACGGCCCTTCAGACCGGCACAAGCCGGCTCAGCTCTTCACCTCGACCAGGTACAGCCAATCGGAAGCGCGGCAATATTGGCAAAGGATCATAAGCCTGGAAGAGAATGCCATCACCGGTGTGTGTGTCTTATGGAAGAAGATGGACAGAGAGCAAACTACGTCCATCAGCCAACTGGTAGGAGAAGGAAAGTGGGGCAGGGAGAGAGAGAGAGAGAGAGGGGGGGGCAAACGAAGAGAGAGAAGCAAAAGAGATTAAAAGACAGATCCAGACAGAGAGGAAGAGAGAGAGAGAGAGAGAGAGAGAGAGAGAGGGATGGAGGGAAAGGGTTGGTCTGGGGAGTGCTGAGAGCAAGAGCACAGTCCAGTGGCGTCCAGCTCGTACAGGTGGACGGTAAGGCGGACAGGCAGGCGCAGCCTCACAGGAGCACACAGCGGAAGAAGCTGGTCTTTTTCTGCTGCTGCTCCGTGGTGATTTTCACCCCGTGGTTGCTGCCCTGCGGACTGTTGCCCTCCTGCAGAGGAAGAAGGAGCCCCAGAGGACAAGCTTAGTCTCCCGGCTGCTTTACACACAAAGCACATTCTTTTCTTCCTTCAGATATCACATGGAAAAAGAAGGAGAACCTTACCAATTTCGTGTCCATTTTTGCTTTGATGTCTCTGGCAAGTGTTAGGAATGCCTGAATATGGAAGACAACACAATCTCCAATCAGACAGGACTCACTACATCCAACAGCACCACAATATTACTGTACATACCGTATGTTACTGAAAACATTAACTGTTCTTTTTTTAGTACTTTTAACTCACATTTTCAACATTTATATTGGCCTTTGCACTGGTCTCCATGAACTTGATGCCATACTCCAGAGCCAGCTACATTAAAAGAGAAGGAAGACAGTGGTTGAGCTCGTACAGTGCATAGGGCAGCAAACGATTAAAACAAAAGATTAAAACAAAACCATGTAATCTACGATGGCGATCCACGTAATTGCACCATATCTTCTCAAAAAATGCATCTATGATGATACAACCTCTGCAATCTACAGAGACTACAGTTTTCAAAAACATCAGATTTTCCATTTCTCTCGTCTTTAGTTAGATTACACTCTTTTGTTGCCAACCCAAACAAGTCCCTGAACTCTTATGTGGGCAGGGATAACCTCAGCCAAAAATACTAACTGTACCTTCTCGCCTCTGTCTTTGGAAACCTGTCGTTTTTCATTGATGTCACACTTGTTGCCAAGAATCATCTTCTCAACATCTGCCGATGCATGCTAGGTACAAAACATGAACATCACATCAGTTTTAACTGTATGCCTTAATAAAGTATTACATTACAGACAATAACATAGCAATTCTATAGACGATTTTTTTCAAACAAAGTTGGAATGGTATTGTTACCACAGAATGTCATAGCTGAAATAAACATCAGTGTGTTTTATATTTAATGCTGGTGTGACACATTAGAAACCCTAGCATAACAACAAAACAATGTCTTGGTAGTATATGACTAATACTAACTTCTTCAATGTTCCTTATCCAGTTCTTTATGTTGTCGAAGGATTTTTCATTGGTGATGTCATACACCAACATAATACCCTGGAAAAGAGAACCACATCAGTTTCAATTCGTGTAATGATAAAATAGCATTCACAGATCCTGGGTATCAAAACCCAACACATACACAACATAGCCCTCCCTCAACATCCCTCCTTATTTGAACAACGAAATGTGTCACTGGCATGTCTTCGGTCTGAAGTGCATGAGCATAACCTAAACTTACCATGGCTCCCCTGTAGTATGCTGTTGTGATCGTTCTGAATCTCTCCTGGCCTGCTGTGTCCCTGCAAAGCACACAAAGAGCCATTTAACAGTTTGTACTGAAAGGGGGGGGGGGGGGTTCAATCTCGCAGTATTACACAGTAGTGCTGTGAAAATGCCAACAGTGCGGAGACATAGGTCAACTTACCATATCTGCAGCTTAATCTTCTTGCCATCTAGTTCTATTGTCCTAATCTTGAAGTCAATGCCTATAAAATAGATGCTCGTTACCAGGGAAGAGTACAATAGCCAAAGCAGCACAAGTTGACTGTGAGGACTGTTGATAGCGAGACTCAATGCGTTACCAATTGTTGAAGTCATGCGAAGACAAAGAGTATAATTGCTGTCTAACAAATGACAAATAGGGGAAAGACAGCTATAGGCTGAATATAGGTTGGCCTAAGTCATTGCTAAACTAAGAACCATCAGTTACATAGTAAATTTCCAGGCTACATCTCGCACAGGAAATCATATGGGGCTTGCCATTTCGCCAATCTAACTGGAATGCTGGCCATATATGACGCTAGCCAGCTAACTAAACTGCAAGTTAGCTTTGAAGCTCACTGACCAAAAGACAGCGATTCCCTATTCATGACGACAATTGACTACTGTATGCAGCTATGGTGATTTAACTAAATACATATGCTTTGATATGTTGTTAGCAACATGCATATCAGCCAAGTTGCCAATGTAGTTAATTAGCTGGGTTGATACCTTACCGGTGAGCATTGGGCTAAGTCATTGTCAAGTTAGCTAGCTAACGTGAATCAAACTGACACAAGGGCTAACCATTTGGTTGAGCGGAAGCAGTTCCTAGATGATATGAACACAACATATGCACTCGAACATACACACAAAAGTAATGCACACAGTGTTAAAACACAGACACACATTCATACCACACTCTCTAGGTTAGTTGTGGCCAGTGTTTTGTTAGCTAAGAAAACAAATACCTGCCATGCTATGTCAGCTATGCTACCGTCAATAAGCTATTACTCAGCTAATGTTAGCCATCAACATAACCATCGTCATAACCCGTTTAGCTAACGCTAGTGGTCTAAATCCCATAACTAAGGCGGAAGAAAATAGTTTTCAATGACAATTAGGATATGCATATCTCAGTTACACATACATTGGTACATATCGTGCTGTCGGGCCAATTAAATTCAATTAGGTTCACACAGGCTACCTGATAGGTATAGCTATTAGGCTAGCAGATGACAGTGGCTACCTTGCCAGCTAGCATAGCTGAGCCCTCGGGTAACGCTAACAATCCAAACACTTAAAACGTCAGCCTCTGCTTTATATAAGCCAATGATAAATACCTATTGTAGAGATAAAGGTGGAGTTGAATGCATCCTCTGAAAATCTGAACAATACGCATGTTTTTCCGACTCCGGAATCTCCGATTAATAGTAGTTTGAACAAATAATCGTAGGTCTTCGCCATACTTGATATTGCGGAAATCCCGCCCGGCAATAGCTCTGCGCCGCGTAGACACTGGTATGGTGAATGTGACTAGCACCTCTATGACCACGCCCCCCTTAAAGTTGCTTGCTGTGCATGATGAATGGTTGGTCAATTTTCCAGCATGGGTGCAGATTTCTATTCTTTAGAATCACAAAATCGTCACTCTGTAGGCTATGTGTCTCACAGTCTCACAGACATGAATAGGAGGAACACGGCACTGCTAGTTCATCTGCTGTACCACTATTGTGGCAGTCGCCATTCGCCTTCAATATTTATCAGCATCATTAGAAGGGGCTAGGCCTACATAACTGGTTAGGCCTAGCCTGCTTGTAGGCTTGGCTGATGCTTCAGTGCCTTGAACATCTGACCTATAGCTTACCTCGTCATTATATGCCTAAACTGGTTCCCTGTCTGACAAGTGACATAACATTGCATGTTTGTCATGGCA
Organism: Sardina pilchardus; assembly: GCF_963854185.1. Taxonomy (NCBI): domain Eukaryota; kingdom Metazoa; phylum Chordata; class Actinopteri; order Clupeiformes; family Clupeidae; genus Sardina; species Sardina pilchardus. The sequence continues at coordinate 22,640,686 of NC_084995.1, read as the reverse complement.
GCATAAACACCTCTCCAAAATTTATAAAACTTTATTACAACTTCTTCAGAGATACAAAACAAATTAAGATAGACATAGGCTAAGGGAAGGGAAGCCCTTAGAAAAATAAAAGAAACAAGTATGGGTGTGTGGGGGAAGGGAAGTACACTGAGGGAACACGGTCAAAATCTTTGGTTTTGTGTGTTTTACAAGCACTATTTTTATAAAAGTATTTCAGAATGATACATTTTAGCACCATCAAGCTATAGACTATAGCCTACAACAGTCTTGAGTAATAATACCGTATATACTTTTTTTTAGAAGATTGTCACATATTTTTGAATACAACAGAGAGGGGGTGCTCTTGGCATGGCATGTAGGCTACGGTTCTTTACACAGGTCATCTGGAGATGATTTATTATTATCCTACCAGAAATAAATAAAGTTCTGTCTGTGTTACTTATTATTACAATTTTACCTGGGAATGTAGTTTGTTCATGTGAAATAACACGTAATGTAAAGAATAGACCTGGATTATACAAACAAATAGTGAGTCATTTGCTTTTCAACTTTTTCAATAAGACTTGACCTCACTGGTGGATTCACTGATATGAAATTCTTCTTCAACAACAAAAAAATATAACCAATTAAAAAGTGGTTAACAGGAATGTGCACAGACACAAACTAGTGATAGCAATAAGCTGGACAATTTGAAAATAGTTTCTGGAATGTTTTTTTGACAAAATAGAGAGACAGAGTGAGACAAAGCCAGCTTTAAAAAGCTTAGAGACTTCTAAGCTGAAACCGTGGAATGTTGATGATTCAATCTGCTTTGTCCCTCCAGGTGTTTACAAGCTGTTCAGCTCCTGTAGTGTCTGGTCCAACATTTGCTGCATCTCCAGATTCTCCTCTTTTGCATTAGATAGGTTTTCTGTTGTGAAGGTTTGGTACTGTTAAACAGACTGCATTCTGCATGACATCTGATACAGAAATATTTAAGGCGAGGGGATTCTAACCTAAATTAAGAAATGTATGACAATCTAAATAACTATGACAAACATCTAGATATATCAGACTAATCTATACACAAGCAAAGCTTAAACATAATGGGTGATATTTATATAAAATCAATATAGGCTAGTGTTTGCCACTGACAGTGACATTCAAACATTAGTTTGAATGATAGGGTAATATCACCCTGTTTTATTCCCCGTTGATCACACCACTGGTTATGAACATTTTGCAATCTAATTGTATTCCATTGATAATTTAAAAAACAACAATCACAAACAAGTTACGTAAAACTATTATAATATTAACATCAATACTTGGACAAAAAGAACAACCACTAAGAAATTCTATTTTTGTAGGCCTACATAAATGTGACAGAGCAGTTTCATAAAATCAAAGCAAGTGAAGTCAGAAAAGCAAACAAAGCTTTATTTGAATTTTATTTTGGTAAGAGCAGTGAGAAAACAGAGAGAGACAGGGTGGTAAAGGGAAACAGAAATTCAGGTGGCAGAGAAGAATGGTCTGGAAGCCACTTGGCAAAGCATATCAGACTACAGCAGGACCATTTACAAGGATGTCATGTCATTAAGAGCATGATCCAGCTCCTCACTGATGGCCTTATATTTAAGCTTCTGGGCGTACAGTTCATCTAGGAGGAGGAGGTCAAAGGTCGATAGGTGAAGGATGACAGGGCAAAGCAGAGTCAGCAGCGCAGAGGAAACAGGAACAGGAAACAGATGAAAGAAAGAAAGAAAGAAAGAAGGAAAGAAAAAGAGAAAATAACTCAGGAGAGATGCTAAAGTCACAGGTTACCAAACAAAGAGAAAAAGAACAAAGAGCAGTGCAGTTTCAGACTGACAGGAAATACTAAGGCCTGGAGTCAGGGAAAGAAAAGAACTGCTAAGGACTGGTCCTAGAAGGATGCAACCACTGAGCCACTATGGAGATGAAAGGAGAAATTGAAAATACACTATGTCCAAATCTTGCAATGTTGCAAAGCTCCTTTTACCTTATGGTGTTGCTCTAGGGGCCCCAATGTATCATATAAAAATAAAATCACACACAAGCCCACAGGACTAACAGGCCTGCAGTACTGAAGGAAGACTTCTGGAATCAAAGAATGGTGCACCAACCCCATTCCGGACAAATGTGGCACTGGAACACATAAGCCACCAGGGATACAGCAATAAGAGAATGTTCATACCCTCTAGATCATCGATGGTCTTTTCCAGTTTGGCCACCGTCCTCTCTGCAAACTCGGCCCGTGTCTCTGCCTGTGACACACAGGTAACAGGTAAGGCTACTTTCCCAAATATTCACAAGACTTCCTATGTAGGGCTTTTCAAACCGTGTTGAGCATCAGTTTACCTCTTTCAGCTTGTCAGTGAGCATCTTGATCTCTTCTTCATATTTGTCCTCTTTCTCTGAGTACTGAAATAAATTATAATGTTTTGTGCCTTTTGATTTGGATGGGAAAATCACACATGCACACTATCTGAATATATTTTCTTGTTAGATAAAGGATTGAAGTCAGCATTATGTCTACATAATCCATACTCTTTTGACTTACCTTCTCAGACTGGGCTTCTAAAGACTTGAGGTTGTTAGTGACATTTTTCAATTCCTCTTCCAAATCTCCGCTTTTACTGAGAAGAACAAAGAACAGTTGTAATTGTGTCTATGTCTCTATCACCCAACTTCATAAAAACCATAAAGTCTGCTTCCATAATTTTCAATATCATATTTGAATTGTTACTATTAGCTTGTTACACTAACAATTTCAGTTAGTTACAGTACTGTGTTACTGTACTAGTGAAACAGGACTGGACAGGATGGATGGATGTGTGTGACACTTACAGTTCTGACACCTCGGCCCTCTCCTCGGCTCTCTCCAGGTCACCCTCTAGGATGACCAGCTTGCGGGCCACCTGAGACACACAGACACAGCTTCCTCAAAATAGAGCTCACTTTCCCAATGTGACCCGCAGCACAGACTAGTCATATAAGGACAGAGAGAGACAGCATCATAGCCATATACTCACTGCTGAGATACAAGCAGCTGACTATAATACACAGTAGGTAAGGCACAGACTAATTTGCATGGGGGAAAAGTATTATTAGGCTGCCAGTCTGGATTAAGAATATCTGATCAAAAACAAATACTTGTTTGAGTGATTAAGATATACAATATGTGAGTTATTCTGATTTAATAACACATGAATTAAGAGCACAAGATTAATGTAATAGTTTAAAATGTTAAATAAATATGCCCCTCCACAATATTAGGAGAAATATCTGTGCACATTTTGGAGATGTCAGTGACAGAGGTATTTCAGTCAACTGTTCTAAGACCCGTGCACATACAGTAAATATGGTGAATCATTTGTCGCTTAAAACGTTCACATTATTTGAACTTCATTGTGCAAAATGTTGCATTGCCAGTGGCTATTCCGCCTGCCTGAATTACATGAGCATCAGCCAACATGGTCTTGCTATTGTGTGTATGGGTGAATATGAATATTTGTGTATGTGTGAATGTGTGAATGTGTGAATGTGTGTATGTTTGTATATGTGAATGGGACTTTAGTCCTGTGGGCACCTCTCTCTCTCTCCACTCACCTCCTCGTATTTGCGGTCGGCCTCCTCAGCGATGTGCTTAGCCTCCTTCAGCTGCAACTCCTGAATCTCCATCTTCTCCTCGTCTTTCATTGCACGGTTCTCAATCACCTTCATACCTCTGATGGGACAGAACACACACAGACACACACACACAATTATCTGTGAATGCAGCTAACTCCTGTTAAAGGAATGCCTTAAAGTGTTCTGTCAACATGCACTCATTAATTTATTAGTCTATTGTGCAATGAGCATGCTTTTAATTCCAAGTGCACAAAAGCTTTGAAAAATGTTAAAAGCAAACTCTGTGCTTCGAGAGGGAGTTATTTATCATTACTGCTGCTGTGTGTGAGCATGGTAAAAGAGCTCGGGACAGGCCAATCCGTGGGATTCTTCCCGACGTGTTTACCTCTCGCTCTCGTCGGCGGCCTTCTCTGCCTCCTCCAGCTTCTGCAGCGCTGTGGCCAGTCTCTCCTGGGCCCGGTCCAGCTCCTCCTCCACCAGCTGAATCCTGCGGTTCAGGGCTGCCACGTCCCCCTCAGCCTGAGCACAAGGGACAAGGGACAAGGGATAAGGGACAGCGCCAACGTTTTGGGGTCAGAGTGGTGGAGTAGCCGTGGCTTTCAACGCCTCTCGCAAGAGACAGTATGGTATGCAACTGACTACCTTAATTAGGATTTACCTGACAATATGCAGCAAAACAACAGCCAGACCAGAGACCAGACCAGACCCTGCAAGTCCTCACGCATGTACCGACTCCCTTATTCTACCCATCTATAACACTTGACTTCAAATACTATTGCACGGTCCCAAAAAAGTAACACTGACGGCTGAAAGACCTATTTCCAATAATGGTCCAGTATTTATTGAGTCTGTCCTATCTGTCTGCACAATCTCCATGGTGAGATTTACTCTGGTGTGTAGTGAACTGGGGCCAGGCTCTATGCCAAGTCACCGCGTCTGAGTCTCCCAGATGTGGAAAATCATCACTCTTTTGCCAAATTGAAGATGCTACTGTGACTGCACACTCATAAATATTTTTAAAGTATTCCTTTATATGTTTATCTGAAAAAATAAAATGGTGATATTAATTAGCCTGAGCCCCAGGAAGATACATGAAGTCTCTCACTCTCTCTCTTTCTCTCTCTCAATCACAAACACACACACACACACACACACACACACACACACACACACACACACACACACACTCACGCACTCCATAGATGCACTGGTCTCATCTCCAGTGTTAAAGCGATGAAATATATTTCCACACTGGTCAATACTTCAACACCTGATGAAGGTAAAGAGAGCAGAAAAGCCAAGTCTGTGTTTACTGTAAGAGAGAGGTCGTTAGTGCTTATTTACACCATATGAGCATATCAAAGGCCTCGCAGGAGTAGGGGCACTCTTGAACATTCATCTAAGGTTAATATCCCAGTGTGGGAACCCCTCGTGTATGAAGTAAATAAACCACAAGACCCTTAGATACCGTCTCTGTGGACCTGGAGTAAACAAATAGGGCTGTTCCCCACGAGTGCACATCCTCTCTCTCAGTCTTTCTCTCTCTCGCTCTCTCTCTGTCTCTCTGTCTGCCTTTATTGTTGGGTTCAGAGGGCTGGACACGCCCCCTCCTTACTCACCACATTCTACAGCTGCCTGGGCCAGACGCCATATATGGTAAAACAGATGCTGGGGAACGCGCGCGAGACTGTCACAAAGTTCCGCAGGCTGTTTCACAGAACGAAACTATCTGTTACAACGTGATTAAAAGGGGCTTGCATGTACCATCGAGACCCCTTTAAATCACTCAGAGGGGACGATCGCTTAACCTGTGTTTACTTGGGTTTGGTTTCTCAACGCCAACAATGATAGCACTGTGTTAAAAGCTTTTCTTGGAAGTTGAAGAGTTCATATCAGATAGATAGCTGTCACATTCGGTTAACACAGTTCATTCACACTTGTGAGGGAGAATTGATCTTTGACCCCTGTAGGCATATAAAGCACTGCCATGTTAGTGTTGGAGGATATTACTGCCTTTGTAAAGGCACACAATCCACAGCCATGGACCTCTGGATATATGGTTGTGGTTTATGTAGCAGTAGCAATATAAAAAGCCCCTTGAGTCTCCTGTTAGTTAGTTGAAAATCAGACCAGAAACTTTGAGCTTGTGTCTGCTGAAAGGCCTGTATTTTAACATTTTAGAAAACTCAAGTTAGTGAGTTCAAGTGAGTTCGGTGAGGCAGTCAGAGACCCAAGCACGGCTTAAACTATGTCATGTTTAATGGTGAGAGATCTAAGTCTACTTTTGAAATAGCAGGATGTGAGTAATTGGAAATTCCGTGTATTACTGTGACAGGTCCCTAGACCCCTGGCTGCCAACACAGGGCGTGCCGATGTCTCAGCGGGGTCATTCAGCAGTGCAGCTAAGCTTTAATTAGGACTCTTCTGATCAATCAGACGAGTGCTAACAAGAAACTATAGCCAGTCTTGTTTACATGTTTACTGCATATTCTTTACCATTATGGACAGATCATGTTATATTCCAGTTACAATATGGAGACCATTTTCAGGGAGTGGAGCACATGGTTTTCTCATGTTCTGTTTTTTTTCCAAGGGTGCAGAGGTTGAGGGCTGGGTTCTTGACACAAAGTTTGATCCAGGTAAACAATTAACACGATAAGCCACCAAGCCAATTAGGTCTGACAATCACTTTCGTTTCTGAGCTGAGAGAGAGAGAGAGAGAGAGAGAATACCCATAGATAAGCTATGTGGTGGTTTCCTTATGAGTAAATGGAGCTTAGCTGTGTCCTCACAGACAGGATGGCCACACACACCAGATAACCCTGGGGAATTGGTCAGTGAGCTGGATGGGAAATAAGGATTTTCTATGTTAGGACTACTTCCTTTTCTTGGGACTAAACTGGTACAACTAACATGGGTCTCAAGACTCCCATTCTAACCTAAGAATATTAAAACTCCTCGACTGAGCACTCATCCCTTTCCACTCTATACTAGGACTCAACCAGTATAACAAACACAGGCCAGACCTGGAAATTGCATTCCCTAAAGCAGCAAAATGTCCACCAAAAATGTGGAGGTCAAACCTCTGTGCAGTGCAGCCCCTATCTTGGGTCAAATGATTTTGAGGTTCCCATAACACCTAACCTTAGAACCTTAAACCTTCTCCATTGAGCACGCCTCTCTTCCCACCACTGGCCACTGACATTGGCCGGGTTTCCCAAAATCGTTAAGAAGCTCTTAAGTCCTAAGAACTTCTTAGGAGCGTTCTTAGAACATTCTTACAACGCTCCTATGAAGTTCTTAGCACTTAAGAGCTTCTTAACAATTTTGGGAAACCCGGCCATTGTATGGTATAGGTGCGTATAGGAAGGGATTTTCACTCCGATGAAAAGATAGCTTCGGTCTTGAAACCGGGGAATGGTTGTGGTCAGTATGAGGTGCATTTAGGAGTACTCAAAGGACATGCAGATGGCAGGAAGTGAAACAGAAAAGGTCCTCTGGCAGGAAATAGCATCTCCCTGGGAACCACAGGATGTGACGTAGATCGCAAATTACTCTAAGTGGATATTCATTCATTTTACAAACGTTTGTGTCTTCAACTTTGAACAATGTCAGATCAAGTTCTTGATGGCCTTAAACGATCAACGAAAGCCCTTAGACTACAATGCCAGAGTTATGCAATAATTTATAAAATGATTATCAATACTTAATAGACCACAGGGTGATTATTAGGATCTATTGGCAAATTTTAGACAATCAATCTCTATTTCAAGATTATTTCCTGTGGTTCTACCTAAAATAACTGGCCCTATAGTGAAATAGGCCTACTAACTGCAATGACCCATATCTGCAATAGCCTATTATGCTCATTATACCTGGTGATCTACACAGCAAAGACTACCTCTCAGTCACCCACACCTACACATTTGCTTTGAAAGGGAGGCCTTGGAACAGCTCAATTGGAATATCTAATCGAGCTGACTAACGCATGTGCTATTGGATACCTCGGACGCACACCTCATCAAAAGATAGCCTTTCTTGGTGAAAGGTGACTTGTAAAAATACATATAGCACATAAGAATATAACAAAAATGATCACACTAAGAAAAAACAAGAGTTGTGATGCGTGCTTATAAAATCACGGAGAGCAGAGGACCAGTAGCAGTAGAGAAATGGATGCAAAGGCAGCAGGAACGGAGGGAAGAGAAGGAAAGAATATAGGGAAAAGAAGAACCGAGGTAGGCTCGAAAAAAGTCAGCCCTCACTTTTTCTCGCTGGTCCCGTTCATTGTCCAGTTCTCTCTGCAAAAGTTGGGCACGGTCTTCTGCATCGTCAGCTTGCTGCTGCAGACTCTGGATCTTTCTTTTCACTGCGTCCAGTGAATTCACACCTGTCATTGTTGTACTGATTTGATAATACTACGTTTATACAAGAAATAGAAAATGTTTCTGGTGAAAATCGACCACCCAAATCCCCAAGACCAGCTTCAGTCAGAATATATCGACGGTGTAGCGTAAGCCTGGTCTTTGCTTCACAGGCAAGAAAAACCTGAGAAAACGCCGCCTTTCCAGATGTTTCTTACGACACTATTCGAAACGAGGTGCTACACTGTTATTCCCTCTAGCAGCAATTTTCCATTTGCCATTCAATCTTTTGAAAGAGTGGCGGCTGCATTAGAGAAGCGCCGAGAGAATGAGGAAGCTTGGAAAAGGGGTAGGAGTCTACAAGAAAGTTATGGCTAAATCCTCCAATCCTGGGAAGAAGTTGGTTTCAGATGACATCACGGACAGGAGGGGGATGGGGTTCCTGTTTGATTTTTTCCCCCTAGTTGGCGTCTGGATTCTCTTAGTAATTTACTGAACATATTTGGAGTGAAAGGGATGATCTAGGGAGATAGAGCGGTTTACCAGCCGCTTGGCATGTGAGGTTGGGCGCATGGGTGGCATCATTAAGCTACGGACACTGAATACGCTAAACATATGAAGTCACGTAGGCTACAAGACTAGGATCCACCTAAAAATACTCATTTGTATGATTTGAATAGAAAAACTCCACCCGTTATTGTCTGTGTGCATTGGCATACCATACCAAATGTCCAACTTGTGGAATGTTAATTCATCTTTTTTGTTGACATCCCCTGTAGCCATGGGGCGGCGACATGCACCTATCATGCCCTCTGCATTCTCTCTCTCTCTCTCTCTCTCTCTCTCTCTCTCTCTCTCTCTCTCTCTCTCAGCTCTACCTTGTAAACTGTTATTGGCACTGGATGACATAACCAATGGCTGTGTAAGACTACCAAGAGTGTAATCACTAGTCATATTGACTCAACCTTGCCATCAGGAGTTCAGGAGTTTATACAGCAGCTTTGTTTGGCACACTAATGGCTGGCAAGGCTGCAGATATAGATGGAATCTTACTCTGCAATAATTCGTGAGTGTGTGTGTGTGTGTGTGTGTGTGTGTGTGTGTGTGTGTGTGTGTGTGTGTGTGTGTGTGTGTGTGTTATGGGTGAGTGAGTGATATGTCTGTGCAGCAAGCAAGAAAAGTGGAGAGTGATCTGATAATGAGCGTCATCAGTCACAGTAACGCACGGTCTGTATGTGACGAAAGTAAGCCCGAGCTGCTCTTGAGTCTAAGCACGGGAAGTGCTTTGATAAACAACATGTAGGCACTGTCTTACATCCGTCATAGAGCCTGCCAAGATAATTCAATTAAAAACTGCTCCTCTGTGTGGAGACTGGGTCAGTCTCTCATGCTCTTTAGTCCTTGGCACATACTCTCTCTTTCCCTCTAAGAGAGGAGCAGACTCAGGTAGAGGCTTATCAGAAATAGTTTACTCACTATGAGTGACTTGTCATGCATTCGTAGAGACAATTTTTTTTTTATTATTTATGTATTTATTTATTTATTTTATTATTATTATTTATCACATTCATATGTTGCTTCCATGCCAGTGTAGAAAAACAAACACATCACAGCACAGCGTTAGACCACCTTGGTTGCCTCATGAGGTCAGCAGGTAAGCGTATCCCCTTGGGTGCTGTGAGCGTATTTATAATCACTGTAGGGAGGCTAATGTAAGTGTAGGCTGAGGAGTATTCCAAATACTTCTCCAACATAACCCCCCATCCCAACCTCCCAGCGGAAGTACACTAACTCTCTCTCTCTCTCTCTCTCTCTCTCTCTCTCTCTCTCTCTCTCTCTCTCTCTCTCTCTCTCTCTCTCTCTCTCTCTCTCTCCGCGCCAGGTTCTTTGGACACACGTCTGTTGGTTTGTGCTGTTTGCTTTAGCTGCATTCCTGGCATTCCAGTGTGGCTGCTGAGGCATGGTGGGGCGGGGCCCACTGCTGGGGCTGGGGCTGGGGCTGGGGCTGGGACTGGGGCTGGATGCAGCCTTCAGGCAGCTCCCAGAGCAGCTCCAACTCTTATCCCATACACAGGAACAAACAAATGGTATGCCCCTGATCTGGAGTCAGTTACTGCATCAGACAGAAATGTGTATGTGTGTGTGTGTGAGAGAGAGAGAGAGAGTGAGAGAGAGAGAGAGAGAGAGAGAGAGAGAGAGAGAGAGAGAGAGAGAGAGAGTGTGTCTGTGTGTGTGCGCACACATACATGTCTCAACCTGGGAGACTTGTGGTGTTTTCTCACAATGTGATGATGATCTCTCAGAGCTGATGCAGTACACAAAACTCTTCTGTTTAAGTTACCATTTGTACTCAATTCCACTGTTCTCAAACTGCAATGAAAATGTGTTTTTCCCCCCTGTCTGTTCATCAGCATAGCTATTGACAGTCCGACTATGATCAAAGGCCTTCCATGCCGGGTAATTAACCTGCCAGACTGCACATTCCCCAGGCAGCCAGCTGCAACTGTACTGGGTTTAAAGGGCCTCACCAAAAACAAAGTGTGTGTGTGTAATATTCTTTGTGGTCAATGCCAGTACTATAGCCTACTGCTGCTTTGAACAGAGCATAATTCTCATATTCTCAAAATACTCAATTCTCCTTTCCAGATGATAACTGGATCTGATCATAGAGGATACCAATCGGAATTATGACACCAAAACAGAGGAAACACAGGAGATGTTGGAGAAATTAATCCAACAGTACATTCTCAAAATGAATGTGTTGAAAATAACACATCTTGTGTTGTTTTTAACACGCCCAGATAGGGACAACGCAATGTATGCTGTTTCTGACACATTGCTTTTGTTATACTGTGCACACTCTTACAACAAATGTGTTGTACATAACACAACTTACATCTGTGTGTCCAGATAGGGACAACACAGTTTATGTTTTTTCTATCACATTTGTTTTAAGAGTGTAGAATAAAATATTTGCACCTTAGATTTTTTGTTATCGTGGTGAGCCTCATTTGAATAAAAACAAGCTTCTTGGAGATGTTTCTGTTTATTTGCTCTTTTCCTTTGTGAGAATACATCCTGCCTCTGTGTAGACCCTTATCAGGCTGGCCACAGACAGACAGACAGACTCAGACATTTCCCTTCGGACACCCGATCATCAGTGACTGACACAGGGATACTCACATCAGCCGCCTTCTTCTCCGAGAGTTCGAGCTTCTCCTGGGCATCCTTCAGCGCCTCGGAGAAGGTGTCCAGCTCATCCTCCGTTCCCTTCAGCTTCTTCTGCAGACCGGCCAACTCCTCCTCAAGCTGAGGGACAACAGCAGAGTGAATCCCTCAGAAGGGGCATACATAAAGGTCTTATGTGATCCTGGTGCTGTGTGTGAGAGGTGATGGAGACTATTGATTAAAGGGAAATATGTCATACGCGGGCCAATATTTAAATGATGGGCAAAGAGCATTATGGGAGCATTGAACTGATCCACTGATGTTTAAGCTATTTTAGGATTGTTGTGCTAAATTAGCTAATCTATTTATTATATTAGCTAGACTTTAAATTCCTATAGCGAGAAAATGTGATTGTATTTATTTAGGTAAACACAGTGACAACAGTTAGGTAGAAATTTTACTCATGTATACCTGACTTAATGTTTGTTATCATATTACTTGACAACTTTGCGGAGGATGAATTAGATTCATAAGTTTGTGAAGATAGGTGAAGATAAATTGTATGTCCAAACTGTTTGAAGGGCAAATGAGTGATTGTATAGATTTTGATTCAGCTACCCCAAAAATGAACCTGACTTGAGTGACAAGTACTGCAACCAGATGGTTGCTTAAGTCTGTCTCTCACTAATCAGATTATTTCAGTGACACTCATTGCCTGTCTCCACCTGATGAGCTCATACAAAAATCGCCAAGGTATTCTTTAAAGGTCAAAGTTCAACCAAGCTGAAATGATTCTAAAGGGACTACATCTGATAATCCACTTGGATGCTAAAAGCCACTGCTCAATCATCTGCTACCATGTTAGCAACCACTCTGGTTTTGTCCAGTCCATTTAGATGACCTTTTGGCATTTTCCTCTTTCTAGACTCCTCTTTGTCTATACAGTATACCATTGTCTTGTCTGACTGCATCTCAAGGCACTGCATACCTGTTATACCTCTGGTCTTTTAGGAGCATCAGTGCATTCTGTTGAGCATAGACTCTAAGAGACATTTTTTTTTTTTTTGAGATACGTCTGACTTGTAAGTGATTGAAATCAGGACTAAAAACCGAGCCCATACTTTGCACTCGATCCCATAGAACTCTCCCAATATGAGCCTTCTAAATAAGGACATGTAAGGAGAGAGAGAAAGGGAGTGGAGGAGAAACAGAGAGAGAGCGAGTGATAAGTAGTGGAGCCGTGGAATGTTCTAGAATGTGGAATGCTGAGTGACGCCACAGTGCACCCCAGAGCCCTTTAACTAGCACCAAAGTGAGGCCTGGACTGGCAGCAGCTGACATGGCTGGGGTTTCATTCCGGGCGAGCTCCACCCTCTGGACCCTGCACCGGTGAAGGGCATCTGATGCCAGCCCCACGCAGGGATGATCCATGCTGCCACCCCCCACAGTGTCTCATCTCCATCAGCGGCTGCAGTTAGGGATCTCTCAGTGGAGATACTGATGGGGGATGCTGGACGCCAGAGGAGCGATGCTTCGCATTCTGCCTGACTCTTGTCAAAAGCTTAAAGTGTTTACAGTATGCGTGCTGGTGGCTGACTTGAGTCTTCAGTCGTAATGAAACTGGATTGAGGATCCTGGCTGGCCAATTAAGATTGTTTAAGCGGCTGTAATCAGAATCCCATAAACAGATAAGAGAGAGGTCTGGTGCAACTACAGAAATATACAGTCAGCAGATACTGAAGCGTGTGTTCAGTGGCGGTTCTAGACTGAATTACTCCCCGGGCGAGATCCTCCACGAGCGCCCCCATGAGTGTTTTTTGACGCACTTTGCGTCAGTCGGGCTCATAGGGTTAAGCGCTCGTGCCGCCCCATACAAGATGCCGCCCCGGGCGACCGCCCGGTTCGCCCGTACCTAAAACCGCCACTGCGTGTGTTTATTTGTTGGAACACAGATGCTCGACATTCTGTCTCTAAGCGTATAAGCCTTCTACTAATGTGTTTCATAAGTGAGCTCTTCCCAGTAGTAGAAACTTAACACAACTCTCCAAGCTTTCCAATCATGACACGAAGACCTAAAACACTGTCAAAGACGAACAGTCCTTAAAATATAGCAATGCGTACTGCTTTTAAAAAGCATTACAATTAAGATTCCCTCTACTCTTGGTGAATTAAGAGTCTCACCTCCTCTCCTCACTCTGTGGACTTGAGTCCTTCATCGCCTGTGCAGTCATGCAGACATCTCCACCCTGGACCACACCAACCTGTCTCCCATCCCTCCATCCCTCCACCATCCCTCCATCCATCCCTCCATCCTCACCTGCTTGCACTTGTCCTCCGCTGCTTTCTGCTCCGACTCTGCCTGCTCCGCCCGGTCGATGGCGTTCTCCTTATCCAGCTTCAGCATCTGCATCTTCTTCTTGATGGCCTCCATTTTTTTGCCGCTTTGTGTGGTCGAGCTCAACGAAGAAGAGGAGAAAAGAGTGGAGGCAACAGAATAAAGGCACGAGAGAAAAGTCTGAGAGGTAGAGGGGTGGAGGAGCAATGGGCGCAGCAGTTGGAGGTACTGCCTTCTCGGACAAAAGAGCAGAGAGGGAAATTGCACAGCCTTTTTTCCCTGTCAAACAGAGGGGCAAGTACAGCCACAAGGAGCGAGGGAGAGAGAGAAAGTGAAGAAGAGAGAGAGAAAGAGCAAGGGAGAAAAGAGAGCCGAGTATGCAGACTGATATGCGATGCTGCTTTCAGTGGTTTAAAGCCTGGGGTTGTGGAGACAGCCAAGGTCCCCAATGACCCCCTCCCCTCCTGTACCCAGTTCACTCCCCCCTAACCCAGTCTCCACCACTACCACCACAGACCACCCCTAGAACATACAGTAACCCCCCCCCCCACCCCCCCCCCCTTCCCAAAACCCTTAGCTGGGCCAGCACCCCTGTGAGTGGACCTCTGCTCAGCTCCTTATTTGGGTTGTGATGGTTTGTTTACAGTGGGTTGAGGAGAGCCCGGGAGAGAAGGGAAAAGGTCTTGATGCTGTATTTAACCTGCGAGGACCACCTGGAATGAACATGTCAAGTGGATTTGATCCAGGCAGTTTGGGAGAAAATGGTGCAGCTGTATTATAAAACATTGAACAATCCTGTGATCAGACCACAGCTGTAAAAAAAAATGAGTTTTAATGCCTGTTTTAATGTGTCTGCAGCCTCTGTCCTTGAAGCACTTCATGATGGTGGAGCAACAGTTCGTTCCACAGCAGATACTTCATGGTTTTCCTTCAATCGCAGTCCTAGCACGGAGGAATGTTGAAATTAATGGTAATAACAGGATTGGTTAAAGCTTTAAGAGGGTGAAAAGTTTTCCCTTCCTCCTCTGGAAAGGGGGGAAAAAAGAGCCCATGGAAAAAAAGGCTCCTCCTGAGCCAAGCAGAAAAGGGTCGGAAATGTGAACCTCGTGTTCGATCAGCTTTACCCCTCTGAACTCAGGCGAAGAATTGCACAGATCCTCTGATCCTTCATGTTTATTGTCTCTCAAGGTCCAGTGGCTATATTGAGTTGAATGCTTGTACTTTGTTAATAGTTCAGCAGTGTCTGGTAAAACCTGCATATGAAAAGCTTATACAGTAGGTATTCCCATGCACACATACTTTAATGCCACTGGGGATATAATGCCTGCCATAGGCAACGGAGTGCTCCGGCATTTGCCATCCATACTTTACTTCAAGAGTTCTGCTGTGGCATTAATGACTGCCATAAGCAAATGGGCTTCCCCTTGGGTAGAAGTGTTCTTCTCATAGCAGCTGCTCTGCTTCTTAAGGTACCCACATACACTGACATCATTAGCAGGAAATGGAAGATACTGATGCAATATGAAATATGAACATGAGGTGTAGTAGCATAACAGCAAGCACACACACACACACACACACACACACACACACACACACACACACACACACACACTGTAACAGGGTTTCATTGTCCATATGCTGTAGCTGACATTTTTGTCCATGATTTACTGGATTTACTGCTTCTAAGACAGTAGGCTATTATCATTAAGGACAACTAGCTTTGTGAGGCTTCTACGAACAGTCAAAGAACAAACTCTTGCTGTGGCAAATATGAGGCCAACTCAGGGAAGGCATCGGAAGAGGCAGCAACGGCAGCAAGGTTGTTTGGGAGAGACCTTCCCTTGTGCTGGTGGTGGTGGTGGTGCTGCTGGGGGTGGTGGTGGTGGTGCTGGTGGTGGTGGTACACTCTCTTCCTTTCCTCAGCCTCTCTGTTCTGTGTTCACCAGCGCGGCAGCTGCAGCTTCTAAAAATACAGAAGGCATAATGTAATGAAAGATCCAAGGCATATAGCAGACCCGGAGGATAATCACCAGAAGAATGTTGCTTTCACAAGCAGCGAAGACACTTTCAAAGGCCTTACGCTAGATTAGAGAGGTGTCCTACTACAACACTTCCCACTCGCCCAGTACTACATTGTTGACACCAGTCAAGGAGCTTTGCCGCAGGAAGGCCAACACTAGGCTAAACACTCTGCACCACTCCATCTTATCTGACAAGAGAACAAGACCCATTTAAGTGGACTTGTTTAGTGGCTGTGGCCAGTTGCTGTTTAAGTGCTAATTTAGTGGACCTGGTCTCAGCTAAAAACAAATATGCCACGCTGAGTTTTGAGCTTTCATATCGCATACCACACATCAGCACTAGATTTTCGTAATTTGTGTTTGTGGCCGTAAAGACATTGAGGCCCTCACATTGGTTCTGAAGTTACATTCCATTGATGTTTGTTCACAACAACACATGTTTTTGTGATGAGCTGTCATCAGACTGCATAGCTGGAGGCGTTGTGGTTTAGCAGAGCTTCACGTTCTACAAGTGTGCAAGCTCAGATGTCCAGAGCTACCGCTCTAGATGGACGGCACACGATCCTGGACAAGAACACGTACCTCTGTCTTGTTAGCCGTCAAGAGAACACAGATGACTACCCTCACGGAACCGAGATCAGAGACTAGTTTTCTTTGCACGTGATTTACAGAAGGTGGTGTGTGACCCTAATAACTCACTCTCAGCAGACAGTGGCAGGTTCTCACCATGCCACAGGGATTGCATTTGTCCTAATGTTGAAAGAGTGTCTAAGGTGCAAAGCTGCAGGAGTTCGGTGGCATCCTCAGCCCCAACAAGCACACACGCGGGCGCGCGCACGCGAGCGCGCATGCACACACACACACACACACACACACACAGAGAGAGGTGCTGCCAAGAGGATTTCAGTGTCTGCTGAGATGAGGAATGTCTCGACATGCTAGCAGCCCTCCGTGGAGAAATAGGCCCTTTGTTGTTGTGTCTTTAAGGTAATAACAGACAGTATGCCAGCAGAGATGGTTCAGTTGTGTTTTTAAGTCCAAAGGCCAGAGAGAGAGTAGACAAAAGGGCTTTGGTGGAGATGGCCTGTTCATAATGCCATTTCCTCCGTGTCAGATTCCTCTTTAGCAAGGCTGTTTATGGCAAACAGATGACTGAACGTTTATGATAGTTGAATTTTATAACATGACAATAGCTGCGCATTGAGACAGCTCAGTGTTTTTAGCTGACTCGCTGGATTTGAAAACAGAAAGTTGCAACTGTCCAAATGAATTTTATGTTCATCAGTTTCTCTTTTTTAAATAGAAAGGTAACCTTAGTCTTCCCTGATATAAAGACCACAATCTGCAACATCCTGCCACTTAATCTGTGTTTGCAATAGCACTCTAAGTGGCACAAACAACATGAGTTTCAGTCCTTTTACTGTCTATGGGTTCAGTGTGTGGCGTCCACTGGGTGACGCATTCAGATCTCCAGTGGACCCTTCATGCTGTGGTAAATAATGAATTCTAAAGGATGGTGTTAACCAGTCAGTTTCATCGGATAACCCACGGGCCAGGCAAGCGGTTGGAGTTTGGTTTTAGCTTGTGTCTGCACTGCAGCCATCAGGAGTGAAAAGCATCACTGTAAAGTAAACCACAACCCATTCCATTGTAATATCTGCAGTGTAGACTCACATTACTACTGTAATGTTCAAACCACAGCATTTAGTGATTTCTTCATTCTCTAGTAGTGTAAGTAGATTTCTTCTTTGATTCCCTGAAATATTGAGGAGTCTTAAATTGAAGTCAAATTTGTGTTCAGTCTTCGCATACATGGATGTGGGAGAAGATATACTGAAGAATCTTGGGGTGAGTGGAAAGTCAGGGAAAATTGTAGGAGAGTGTGAGAGAAAGAGAGAAGAAAATGGGATGAGAGAGAAAGCTAGGGAGAGAGAGAGGGGGAGAGAGAGAACAAGAGAGAGAGAGAGAGAGAGAGAGAGAGAAAGGAAGCATGAGTGAGAGGGAGATCGCCACACTTGCTCTAACACTGACAGGGTATTCCGATACCCTGTCCCTCCCACAGGAAACACAACTCAACTCCTCTTCTCCTTTTATGGTAAAAACTCCCCAAAAAGAAGCCTGGACGCCGTGGGAATACTCTGCAAGTGAGATAAAAACGGCCTCAGAGAGTGGATGGACTCACAAGGTCCCTCGAGCCCAGAGGAAAACCATTATCAGTACGACTTCATGAAGTGTGCTGTGGAGAACAGGCATAATTAAACTGCACAAAGTCCCGTTGGTGAAACTTGATGGATCAGAAATGTAGTGTGTGAGTCGATGGAACGAAAAGGTTCACCATCATATATGCAGATGCAGGAGAGGTGCAGAGAAGAATAGTAGGCTAAGCGCAAACTGTCCAGAGGGAAGACTGAGAGCTACCCTGGGTAGTTAGAGAGGCTCTGTGAGGAGAATGTAAACACTGAATTTGTGTAAAGGCCAGAAGCCAAAACCATGTAAACTACACAGAGATCTGTGGCCCACTCCCTCTCTCTCTCTCTCTCTCTCTCTCTCTCTCTCTCTCTCTCTCTCTCTCTCTCTCTCTCTCTCTCTCTCTCTCTCTCTCTCTTTTTATATATATAAAAGGGGTCTGCAGCTCTCCAGCTGTTTGGTACACATAAATGACGTTTAGTACACTAGTCATGATTGTGTGTACGAATATGATTTGGCACAGGTGACAACATTTTCACTGCAAGGTTTAAATGTGTGCTGATTTGTTCAGTATCAGGTTTCAAATGAATGTTGATTTATAGGGTGTAAGAGCGAAAAGGGTCTGTGGAGTGTGAACTGTCTTGCATTTCTGCAAATGGCCCAGCACAATTACAGTAGGTCTTTGGGAATTCTCTCTCCAAAAGCCAAAATAATACGACCTTTAACAGCTCTCGATATGAATGAACTCTCTAGGCCTTAACTGCATTGGGCTGCAGATAGAACTCCAGCCAAGCAAAAGACTGGATAGAGTTATAGTGGAGGAGTTGTTCCTCTCCCAGAGACGAAGGAAGAGGGTAAGAAGGGGGAGAGAGGAGTGATGCTCCTGCACTGTGGGAGCTGACAGGGAGCCAAAAGCCTGCAAGGGACCCGGGTCTGGTACGCCTGTGGCCCAGAGCTGGCCCAGATGTGGTGGAATCACGCCAGGTCAGGCCTGGAGCCGTTCCAGGGCAATCTGCTATCTGGGAATATTTACTCATTCAAAGTGTTCTCTTGCCTGCTCTCTCTCTCTCTCTCTCTCTCTCTCTCTCTCTCTCTCTCTCTCTCTCTCTCTCTTTATCTCTCTCTTTCTTTTGCTTTCTCTCTCTCTCTTGCTCTCTGTGTCCCTCTCTCCCCCTTCCTTTGTCCCTTTCCAAGTCTTCTCTTCGTGGTTTCTTTTCCTTCTGAAAGGTCAGATTGTTATCTGATTTATCTTGCTGTGTATCACTTGTAACCACATCAGCCTTAACATTCATAATGGCTGTTTGTGACAGCTTGATGAACTCCAGCTCCAGCTCTACCCATAAGCCCTTTCTCCACCCCCGCGGCCCTGGCCGATGACTAAAGGCCTGCGGTGTTTCAGTGTGTGACAGGGAAGCATCCAGACAGCCGCTGGCCGAGGCCTGGATCTGGGATTAGAGAGTGAGAGAGAGAGAGAGATCACGGTGCCAGATTCACTCCATGGCCAATAGGCAAGATGATACACACACACACACACACATAAATCTTTACACCGAACTTGTCTTGTCTGATGTTTACGTCACTAAAATCAGGATATGAATGTGGTCAGTTGAAAAAAGGGAGCACATGGTACTATTGAGATACCACTGAAGAATGTGGCAATGATTAAATATTCTAGATAGTGACCGCAGTACGCAAATGAAGGATGAGACATTGTCTTGGCTCCTTGGTGTGTACACACACACACACACACACACACACACACACACACACACTGTACCGTATATTAATTTCCTTAGCAGTAAAACAGTGTCCACTCCATCATTTCAGATATGCACACAACCTTATCTCAACCTTATAGTGTGCATGTAAAAAAAAAACTTTGTGGATAACCTTTCAAGTATTTTATGCACTTTAAAACATGTACATACATTTGACATGCAGGGTACTAAGAATGGTAGGAATTCCTTCACTTCCGTCCGTAGAGTGACTTACTGAAGTAATTAAACTGACCAGGGTCGGGAAGGGAAATGACCAAAGAAGGAGATCTGTAAATCTTCATGTCAGAATCACCACTGATAAATAATTTATTTAGCACAATTTGATTTGTTAAGCTGCAAACATTCCTGACCATGATGATATCTAATTGTTTGTATCCAAAACACATGCTTTGCCAGTCAGTGGACAATAGTTACATACTTGCTGCTGATTGTTGTAGATTAGATTATGGTCCACTTGAACAAAGAGCACTTGGTTGGTCAGCACATCATTGACATTAGAAATAAACACAGAGACAGCAGCATCATTCAAAGAATCTAGCAGCTAAAGTCCAAAATTCATCCTCCCAAAGCCGTCTTGGGTATGCTGTTTTTCACCCTGAAGACCTGACAAAAGCTAATGGTCTTCAGAGCAAACACACATGCGCCCACTCACACACACGAACGCATGCGCACGCGCGCACACACACGCGCACACACACACACACACACACACACAAAACCTCACCTATGAGAACATATTGTGAGTAATGATGTCTGTATTAGCACTTTCAAGTCTTTCCTAAATCATTCCTATTTAAAGAGCTGTGGGCTAGCTGGGAAGAATCTGTTGGCCAGAGGTCTTGAGCTGGCTGTCTGCTTCTAGGTCTCCCCAAGGCGAGTTAGGATTCCAAGTATGGCCACACAGGGAACTGACCCAAGCACAAATAGATAGACCCACCGTCAGCATATACATCACTCCACACCTACCAATGTCAAAGCGGTCTAAAAAGTGTTTGCTCTTCATGTGATCGTAGATAAGTGGTGTACATAAACATGGAAAACCATTAAATACACACACAAATACATACATAAACACGTGGAAAACTATTATATACATACACAAATACATACATACATGGAAAACCATTATATGCTGTACATACAGAAATACATGGAACACCGTCAATAGATTTAAAACACCCCAAGTTTTCCAGCTTATGTTTTGGGTCATTATCTTGCTGTAGGATGAACCCCTGACCAAAGGGTATTACATGCCACTGCAGAATGCTCAGGGTGCCTATCACACTGTACAAGTCACCGACCCTGCATCCGGCAAAACAGCCCCAGACCATCACGCTTCCTCCTCTATGTTTGACAGTGATGTCACACACTGAGGAACCATCCTTTCGCCTATTATATGGCGTACAAAAATCTTGCGTGATGAACCAAAGATTTCAAAGATTTCAAACATCTTCTTCCAGTCTTCACTAGTCCATTGGCGGTGATTCATTCAAGTCTCTTTTTCTTATTCTGATGCCTTAGGAATGGCTTTCTTGCTGCAACTCAGCCTGTCTAACCTGCAGGTCAAAGTCTTCTCTTCACAGTTGAAACAGAGACTTGCTTACTACGACCACCATTAAGCTATGGTTGAAGCAGTTGTCCTGTGAGCTGCCTATCACACAAGCCGTTGGCTCTCAGAAACTTGTCTTCTGGTTTTGTTGTGCCTCTGGTCTACCAGACTTCTTCAAGTCAGAGTTTCCCCCAGTCTCTGAGTGCCTTTTGATGGTGAAGGAAACAGTACTTCTGAAATAGTATATTTTACCTCCGCCAAGGAGGTATATGTTTTCATCGGGGACCGGTGTTTGTCTGTCTGTCTGTCTGTCTGTCTGTCTGTCTGTCTGTTTGTTAGCATGATAACTCAAAAAGTAATGGATGGAATTTGGTGAAACTTTCAGGGAAGGTCAGACATGACCGAAGGAAGAAACGATAAAATGTTGGGAGTCATCCGTAATTCCGTCTGGATTCCGGAGGCGTTCATGTATTTAGCTTAGTGGTGTAATGGCATGGTATGGCCACGTGGTGGCGACCTGAATAGATTTGGTTCAAATGTATGACAACCTAGGAAGAACAATGCAGGCGGAGGTCTGCGCTCTCTGAGTGCTTTTCTAGTCTGTATATATTTTTTATATTATTCAATTTTAGGTAACCTTACATGTTTTAACCTCTGGCACTTCAGCACTTACTTTGTACCCTTCCAAGCTATTCATTGGACTTGAACTGCTTCAAGTTAAAAAAAAATAAAAATGAAAATAAAAATGGGGGTGTTTTAAACTTTTGTTCAGTAGTGTACATTAGGGCGCATCAAGCGCCCCTCTTTCTCTCAAAACCTCTTCTATGGTGGATAATATTATGCCATTTGATGAATAAACAATAAACATGAAGTTTGGTGAAGATTGATAATGATCAGAAGCTATATCATTAATTGACATTATTAAGTTAAGTTTAAATGTAGGCCTAGTGTAAAGAAGATTATTGGAAAATAACCAAAATTGGCGATATTGTCAAACTTCAGGTGCATTGTGGTACCCCTAGATCATTAGCAATCTTCACCAAACTTCATATTTATTGTTTATTCATCAAATGGCATGATATTATCCACCATAGAAGAGGTTTTGAGAGAAATAGGGGCACTTGATGTGCCCTAGTGTAGGCTATATAGTGTACATGCATGCATACATTCATGCATAGACGTACATATGATGGATCAAGCCTGACTTACTTCAGTGAAACGGAATGAGGCTGAGGTACTGTAACATGTCTGTCTCTTATTTGACCACATGCTCATAAATCACCATCTCTAAACAAAACTACAGTTTTGACATTCTCAATGAATAGGAAAGACTTAACCAAGTCATCAGTCAATTAACTTTTATCCTAACTGGCAATAAAGTTACGGTAAGCAGTCCCTATTGCCTGTGATTTAGAGTGCTCTCTATTGTCAGTATAAAGAAACAGATTATAAATTGGACAGGCCAATGTATCACTTGCCATTACTGTGGGAGAATTGACATTTAGTATTCTGCTCTAGAAACCTTTATCTTTTACAGGCTACTGAATAGGCATATTAAACATATTTGAATTTCTTAAAGTTTCCCTATGGGTATTTTACAGTAATGTTATACAGTTGCTTGGGTAACCAGCAGAGGGAGACACAGGACAGGGTGTTGTTGGCAATACACGGCTGATGAGAACAGCCAGGTGCTGAATGGATTGACAAGATTTATGAACTATTACAGAAACCAGTAGACAGTCAAATCCTTTATACACTGTAGGGTGAATTGGGAGTGTTTCATTAAATCATCATTACATGACACAATGCAAGCGCCCTGCTCCAAAAAGGTTTTGAAACAGTGAAAGTTGTTGCTTATCATCGGCATGCTGTGCATGCGGTTGTGTTGCCTAGTTGTGCAGGGGTTGTATGGGAGTAGGCTAGCAGAACACAGACTTCAAAAGATTCAGCCAAAACCTAAAACCCACAGTAGATGTCTTCATACTTGTCAGGTTGAGTAACTTATCAAAGGGTGATTATTGTTAATACAATTGAAGGTTTCTCTGGATGAAGACATCTGCGACATGAAGAAATAGAACTATGCTGTTGAGCGTTGAAGGGAAATTGGACAGCCTTCTCCATGTTAGAATCATAGAAGTGTGAAAAATACTGCAAGTGTACAGTGCCGATCATTCATCATCACTGTTATCATCGGTCTCTAACTCCTCTTGGCCTATATAGGGAGGCTGGGAGTTTGCTCCACAACATTCACTTTATTTTTCTCACAGGAGCTGAGGAAGTCCCGACCGCCAGGCTCTCCTCGCTCCAGGCTCGTCTGGCTCTCTGCGCTTGATCTCTGCTGTAGTCCAGGAGCCCCCTGACCAAGGCAAACAAACAGCAGCTGGCGGGAGCTATGGCCCAGGCTGCGATGAGTGGCAGACTCAAGCGCTCTCTCTCTCTCTCTCTCTCTCTCTCTCTCTCAGGTCAGGAGATGGAGGCATTAAGAGAGGGCTAAGGCTAATATTGTCCAAGTGCCTTGGAGGCGAGGGAGGGTGAGAGAAAAAGAAAGTGGTTTAATGGAGGAGCCCCCCGACACACACACACACACACACACAAATGCCAGACAAAGATCAAACACCCCCCCCCCCTTCCTCTCTACCTCGAGCTCTCCAGGAGGACCAGCAAGAGGTAGTCAACACTACCCATCACTACTGTAGGATTGTGTGGCTTTGTGATCAAAGCAAGATGAGTGGAGGTCCAGGGCAACTGGTGCCTTGAGTCACGTCACGTGTATAGGGGGGGAAAGCAGGGGAGTCAAGGTTTGTGCCACGAAGCATGCTGGCGAATTTGCACCTTCCTGAAAATTGCCTTGGTCCTCATCATACATAACGTTACTACTAATATGCATATATAAAACTAATTTCCTGACATCTTTCATGTCCTTTTGACATCCCATATGATTGTAGGTGTGATACTCTTTCTCTGGCATATGGTTATGATTAATATTCATCATTATTTGAATTTGTAAACTGTGACATTTGAGAGAAATACTGACAGTGGCCGTTTACTGACATACAAAGTTTACTGACGTTCACTGACATACAGAGTACACTATGTATTCCATGGGTTTGTATGGGACGAGGTGTGTACGTGTCACTCGTGCATGCACTGTATAGTCATGCGGTATGTATGCCCAGGGTTCACTATCGGTTAGTGAGCCAGAGTAGACCCACCTGAAACTGCCTATGGAATCCTGTCGTGCAGGCTGATCCTATTCTCCACACTGGCACTGGGGTCCGTCCACATGTTAGGTAACATCTTGTTTGTGTATGTATTATGTGTGTGGGTGTGTGTGTGTATGTGTGTGTGTGTGTGTGTGTGTGTATATAGATGTGTGTGTATTTATGTGTGTGTGTGTGTGTGTGTGTGTGTGTGTGTGTGTGTGTGTGTGTGTGTGTGTGTGTGTAAGATATACAGAACCACCCCCAGTGAGGACCATCAGAGATCAGGCCCTGTCCAGCACTACAGCAGGGACAGCACCTGCATGCTTGACCTGAGACCAAAACAAATAATGACACCTACATGGTAAGGCAGCTCAGTGGGTGTCTCTGAACCTTTTTGATCCCAACGTGATCCCAAAATGGACCCATTCATGATATCAAACTGATGATTTTCAAGAGAACAATCTTTTTTCTTTTTTTTTCCACAGAACATTTTTGGGACTTGCAGTGCTACCAGAGGCGTCTTAAGCCTTCTATCTCCTGTCTGTAAATGTGTCCTGCTCTTGTTTGCCATTGTTCAGACAACCGAAGCCTCATTCAGATAGCGCTTCTGAATGACACGCACCCATTCTTTGACTCGCAGGGCCCCAAATTCCTACAGAAATGGGTTGCATTGGCATCTTTAATCCTCAAGAATGTGTGACAGCCCAAAGTGACCCGCTTTGTAGAGATTAGGGCTGGTCCACTCTATAGCATTATATCCGGTAGGCTAGTGACCTCAGCTTCCAACATCTTCCACTTCTTTCCAGCTTTGTCATACTCTTTTGACTGTAATCGGCTTGGGTTAAATGTGACATCATAGGAAATGTAGTATTATGCTACAGTGGGGTCTTCTTTCTTTCAAAAGTTCAAATCTGAGCAAAATACTTATCATTTTATAGAGAAGTACCACTATCAGTGGCACATCAGTTAAGTAACAGCAAGCAGTCACAGGGAGAGAGAATCTTTGTATTTCAACAATAAGGCCACTATGTATGAAAATGCCTTGAGACAAATGTTGACAAGATCTGTGACTAATAGCATTTGCGCAATGTTTTTTGTACTGATTTATCTAAAATAAATTACATTCTGAATGCTGATACAGCAAGTCTGATAAAGGTTATTGATAGTAGTAAGGTTTGTCTGTTAATCTCTACTTTAGGAGAATGATAAGAGGTCTTCATTTAAAACATTGTGGACAATTTTATCAAACTGCGTTTAGTTAAGATTTGCTGCTTTTTTGTCCATGCATAAAAATTTGTTGTTTTATGATATCTTGATATGCTGCCTTGCTTCTCTTGATTCATCTAACATGCTCATGAGCTCAAAGAACTATTCTGACGTAAGAACAAGCTGCAACAGGTTCAATCTCTTTTGCACTGAAAAAAAAGGATTATTGGTTATCCAATGAGATAGCTGTCATGTGTCTTGAGCTGCCTGCCATCATAAGGGGGATCAGTGCATTTCTTTTAAGGTTCACTGAATTAGTTTGTCACAGAATTGTCAGAAAACTCATGTCAGTGAGATTAGTCTTGATTAGGCCCCTATGTACCAATAGCAAAGGTGTTGTGGATGTGCCATCGCTGACCTGCAACGGAAGTAAAATGTACACAAATATTTTGGTAACGAATGCAGACATCCATCATTCCTCTGCAGAAAGAGGACATGCTGTTGCTGCCTCACAGTCATATATCCAGTTCAGCGTCTGGATTAACCTGTCGCTTGAAAAAGAACAAAGGTGCTCACATTTTTTTGTGAACGAAAAAAAAAAAAAGATCCTTGTCTCAGGGATTTCCAGGAGGTAGACAGAAGTTCGGAGAATGGGGCCTATACTGTCGGGAGGGGTGTCGGTGGGTGTGCTTGGGTGGGGGATTCTGGCTGAAAGTTTCAGGGGGCCCATCACTTGGCAGGGGTCCTGGCACATACTCAGTCAGCATAGGGTTTAGGGTTTTTTTGAGATTTAGACAACAAAGGTTTGAGATTGTTCAGCGGTCCCAAAGATGCAGAGCTACGCCCCTGCAGGCTGCACAACTCGCGCAGGCAACTCAGACGGCGTGGCCAGGGGAGGTGCCCTCTCTCTCTGCTCCATTGGTTGTGTGCGGAAGGTGTCAGTAATGGTGGAGTGGGATTGGGCGAGACGCAAGGCTGACGTCTACCCAAACATGCAGCACATTACAACCCAAAATAAATGCTTCAGGGGAAAACACCTGTCTTTAATGGGCAGGTGGTAGTCTTGAACATTTCAGTGTGTATATGTGCCCCAGGGGAGCTTTGCCGTGAATGTTTCAAGTCATCTTCATAATATGTGCTTCAATATATATTTTTCCAAATTGATTTTGTTTCTGATTCCAATAAAGGATCATTATGTACGGTTTGAATAGCAACCACTGACAATGGTGCACTTCCAGAGAATATCAGAGACTGCAGACACCTCCCCTGCAACAACAGTGATGAAACAATTTTGTGGTGACCGTGACTGTGACCTATAGAGAACTTCAGAGTTCAGATTGTTTCTTTTTAATCAAACACGCAACCATCCTATTGATATCATCAGCACAGTTAGAATCAGTGTGATTCTTAAACACTACTCAGTGATACTCATGACTATATTATCTGTAGGCGAACCTTTACTTATGCATTGTTGTGGGGTCCTGTAAGCGGTGTGACAATGCCAAGATTCATGAGGTTGTTATTGATAGATGAGAAGATGTACTGTATGAGGTTGTTATTTAGTATAGCCTAAGCCTACTCCCATGAAGAAAGTGGCTTAAAATATATCTTAATATCACTCCGTGCTTATACCTATTCTCTAGCTATGAGTGTCTGTTTCCAAGCATGTTAGTTATTGCTTCATTATACACAATCAATGTATATACGACTGTGCTATATTTGTGTCAGAACATAAGGCACGTTCACTGTCTGCTTTAGTAGCGTCAGAGCCCTTCAAGTTCAGGGTCGCGCGTGAGCAATCAACGCATGTTTGTTGGGACAAGACAATCGGTGACGCCCTGTCTCACTTTTAGCCAATAGCAAACGGGTATAGAGAGTCGCTCCTTGATATAAAGCCAGACCAACAGCAACGAAGGTTAGATTGTTTATAAACTGATAGATATCAAGGAACAACATAACGGTTACACCGTTTCTCATCTCTGAAACAAAGTAATTACTAACACGTCTGAATCTACTATAATATGGGACAAGGAAATCTATGGCTTCTTGTGATTGGGTTTTCTTTGATTAAGAGCTGCGAACCTTTAAACACGACAACTGAGTCCGTTTTCTACCGTAAGTGACAATGATTGTATTACTTCAAAGAAATTAATTGGTTAATTGATAAGATCCTAACTAATATAACAACAAATGATCGAACAGCTAATTTTATATAAATAGCCTAAATCTGTTACATTTGCCAGTGAATTTATATTTTTATATGCAATATTCATCTTAAATGAAGTGGAAGACTGGACAATGAACAACTGAAAATCAGAACACATGCTCAACCGGGGCTGAAACAGGTGCAATCTATTGCGTTAATTGTTCCCCTTTGCGCTTCCAGGCAACACCACTCTTTACACTGAAGATTACAGCAACATCGAAACCAGGTTTTCAGTGCGGGACTCTGAAGATCCGGAGGAGGATATCTGCTATCTTACTCTCGGGAACAGGGACAGCATCTCAGAATGTGGATTCAATCTCAGCTCGCAAACTTTTGTGGTCATCCACGGATGGTCGGTGCGTATTGGTGCGCCTTAGGCTTGCAGATACCGGTGTCGTGTATAGATGTAGTAGGCTAGTCGTGCAAGTTTGTACTTTCCTTACTTTCAGCTCCATAGACTACAACAACGGGTGAAATAGGCTACATTGTTAAATAAAGATTAGGCCTACAACGCATGCATGCATGCATGCACTCTAAAACGTAAACTCCAGTTGAAGATAATTTAGACCGTGAGCATATTGGCTACAAAGTAGGACAAGTTGCTTCCTTACCTGTTAGTTTACAATTCACCACCACGTTTTGATTAGGCATGTCATTTAACAGCGTTGCTAACACACCATTAGCCATGCATGCTAATGACAGGTGGTAAACACATTGGTTTCTCCTGTGTTGAAAGCATACTTCTGAGTTCTGACCACTGACTGTCTCTTGATAGGTTGCCGGGTTGTTTGAGAGCTGGCTCCACAAGCTGGTGACTGCACTCTTCGAGCGGGAGCCCACTGCCAATGTCATCGTGGTGGACTGGCTAGACAGGGCCAGCCAACACTACCCCACCTCTGCGGAAAACACCAAATTGGTGGGCAAGGATGTGGCCAAATTTGTCAACTGGCTGGAGGTGAGAAAGGGAGGGCCAGGATTCAAATGTTATAATTTTGTTGTCTGTAAAAAAAACATTCCGAAACCAGACCATTCAATACAAATTCAAAGTGGTGTGTGGGATTTTTTTTATTATTAAAAAATTAAAATGGGCCTTTTGCCAATTCTGGGCCTGATCAGAGAGATGTTGCCTTCTAGTATGGCATTTTACAGTCCTGTTTCTCTTATGTCGCATCGTATTAGGCTATTTGTGTTCTTTTTCTGATCTAAAGTGTAAACAAATCTAGGGACTAATGAAAAGAGATAGGAACAGGATTATTGGGGGAAATCAACATTTCACTATCACCCTCAGATACAGGCTACATTTATTAAAGTTGTTTTGATTTTGGGCAACAGAGCCACACCTAGTCTCAACATCACATAACTTCTTCAAACAGGTCTGTCTAAACTGACAGCCATTCTCTTCAGCCTTGTCTCATGTCATATTCCTCCACTGAACACTGATGTATTAAATATTTCCGCTTTGTCATTGCGAGTCTCTGTGATTTCGTTCAGCATGGCCTCTTTCTTTGCACAGGGCCTCGGGTATCCCCTGGATAAGCTTCACCTGCTTGGCTACAGCTTGGGAGCACATGTGGCTGGAGTAGCAGGAAACCTCATGAACCACAAAGTCAACAGAATCACAGGTTAGAGTGGGCTCTCTGTTGCCGTCCCCTCACTTGCCTGCCCACAATTACAGGACGCACTGGACTGGATGTGCACATTTTTTTTTTACTCGGCCTCTGTTAAGTCCCCATTGTTGACTAGACACAAACAAAGTGATATGAAATGGTATGATCTCTCTGCATTGTTAGTCTGAACTGAGTGTGGTTCAGTTGTGCCATTATTACCTCTATATTCTGTATTCTTCCGTTAACTTCACTATATGGATAGATGTGTGCTATTGTTCCATTCAAGCTGTACTATATACTTCATCCATGTTCTCAAAGAAAAGGGCAGACAAAAATAGCACCATAACCATAATGATTCATGAATGCTCTGTGTGTTTATGGTTGAGTTTGTTTGTCTGTGAGTGAGGTTGTTTGTGTGCACTTCTTTTGTATAACAGATCGGGTCAGCCATTGTTACACTCTGACTGGCAGTAACAAACATACAACTTAACTCCAAGAAAACACACCTTCTTTTTTCAAATGCAGCAACTTAGCTCTCGCTCTCGCTCTCGCTCTCTCTCGCTCTCTGTCATTCTGTAGGCCTTGACCCAGCAGGCCCCCGCTTTGAGCATGCAGAAGATGTAAGGCGTCTCTCTCCTGACGATGCCAACTTTGTGGATGTCCTGCACACCAACACCAGAGGCACGCCAGACTTGAGCATCGGTATCCAAAGACCTGTGGGGCATATTGACATCTACCCGAACGGCGGAACTTTCCAGCCTGGGTGCAGTCTGCAGAACACTATGAAGATGATTGCCTCTTTTGGCATTAACAGTATGTAGAAATATATTGTTTTTTTATTGTTTTCATGCACTTTTTGATGTGTAATCTTGTAGTATGATCGCTTTTAAGTACTGTAGTTCACAAGATATGTGTACATGTATATACTGTACGGTACGGTAAATTTTGAATGATTCATTTTTCTCAACCATATGTCATTTGTTAGTTCCCAGAACTAAAATCGTTCTTAACGACGGTCTTGTTCATTTCTTGCAGATATGGACCAGATTGTGAAGTGTTCTCATGAGAGATCCATCCACCTCTTCATCGACTCCCTGGTGAACCAGCAACAGCAGAGCATGGCGTTTCGCTGTAGCTCCAAGGAGGCCTTCTACAAGGGCATGTGCCTGAGCTGCCGCAAGAACCGCTGCAATAAGATGGGCTATGGAGTCAAGAAGATACGCAACACCAGAAGTGCCAAGATGTACCTCAAGACCAGAGAAATGATGCCTTACAAAGGTATATAATGCAGTATGTCTGCACAGAAATGTCACTCATCCTTAGTGACAGTTCAGCTAATGTGTATATACTGTGTGTATTAGAACTATTTTCCGTTTGAGCACAAGGGCTTAGCTAGATGAATCTCTGAACATATTTTCACAGAAACAGATCATGGACAGTTCTTTCTATGACTTTTAAAGTGTCTGTGCTAGAAAGTTTCTTTTGTGGTACTCCCAGAAATAGGAAAGCATTAATATTTACATGGAATGTGCAAATTCAAGTGAGTGAAGATGTATGTTTTGTGTCAAGTTTTCCACTACCAGGTGAAAGTCCATGTGTTCGGTCAGAAGAACCTCACTGTTTTGGAGCAGCCCATGCTTGTGTCCCTTCACGGAACCCACGGAGAACAAGAGGACATTGCTGTGACTGTGTATGTATAGCCAGAGAGAGTGTGCACATTATGAACACTCTGCTATAGCTCTTGTCATGTACAGCATTCATCATGTTAGCAGGAGGAAAGCAAATTAGTCTCTCTTAAAAAGGTCACAGATGCTGTTAGTGTGTTAATGATCTGCTGTCAGTTCAGTTCAACACCTACAGCAGAAATGATGGGTATCCCGTGTCACTGTGTATTTTACGGTACATGTATTCAATTATCATATTTATGATAATGATCATAATTGCTGTTGCAATACTGTTCTAGTCATTCTACAGCCTTGTCTATGCTATGCTCTATTGTGGGTCTTACAGTATGAATCCTTGGTTTTCCTCAGGCCAATCATGTCCAGCAACACCACCATCTCTTTCCTCGTGGCCTCTGATGTGGACATCGGTGAGTTGTTGATGATCAAGCTGAAGTGGGAGAAGGATTCCTACCTGTCGGGTTTCTTTGGCAAGAATGAGTTCATGATTCGCAGACTGCGCGTCAAATCTGGAGAAACTCAGTCCAAGTAAGCACCACCACAGAATGCATACCAGTTCCTGTGTTATAAATGATGGCCATTTTTTTCCCTATTTAATCACAGCTCATTTTGCGATGTCCTGGTACAACTCTCGTTTTTGGAATTAAGTGTGATTGATCGAGGTGTGTGTGTGTTTGTTCACAGGCTGATTTTCAGCTCGAAAGATGGTGAGTTTGCGTATCTGACCCAGGGTGGAGAAGAGACGCTCTTTGTGAAGTCCAAGGAGGACCAAGAGAGCAGGAGAGAGGCAAGGTGAGTGATCCAACTGTGTTTGGGATCAAGGAATAAAAACATAGATAGAAAGAGAGAGGCAGTCATCCTTTTGAAACGGTTGCATCATGATCAAATATTATTGTATTATTAAAACCTCGGAGGTTCAACAGTTGATCATCCTTTCTTTTTCAGACTCCACAGGCTGAAGATGCACGGCAGCTTCTTCAATCAGACCACAGAGTGAAACATCATCTGTGAGAATGCACTCGGGGTCGGTAATGCTTCCAGAAGTCGAAGATTTTGCACCAAAAACAGAGTCTGGCTATCAGCCAAACTGCCGTTTCAGTGACAATGCAAAGTGTGCTGTGTTGATGAACAATAAGCTGATATACTGTATATCTTATATTTGCGGTGCACTGTGCACTTATTGAGCATGTTACTAAAATCACTTTGTAGGAATGAAGTGACATCTTTAGAAAAATTCTTAAGTTGCTGAATGTATTTGAAATGATGTATTGTTAACTTTGCTTGTTTGTGTTTTAACTTAACAATAAGATGTAAATAATAAATGAAAATATAGATCTCATGTAGACATGATCAGGAAGTCAATAAAGTAACAGTGATCTGACATCACCCATAAGCTACCTCCACATATTTCTGCCTGTTACTGTAGAAAACATTCCATTTAGAAATGCAGACTTTCTTATGTTTCCCTCTTGATTTGAACAATCAAGTCTAAACATCAGTTTAGTTCCTCCCCATCTCTCTGGAGATGTAAATACTCTTCGGTACAATTTGCTGAAAATGTTGTTACATTTGACACATGTTGTTTTCATGAAAATTGTAGGTTTGTAATATATCATGATATTCTCAAGGTGTACATTTAAACAGCTGCATGGAGAA
Organism: Sardina pilchardus; assembly: GCF_963854185.1. Lineage (NCBI taxonomy): Eukaryota > Metazoa > Chordata > Actinopteri > Clupeiformes > Clupeidae > Sardina > Sardina pilchardus. The sequence goes on along the minus strand of NC_084995.1, from coordinate 22,608,091 downwards.
CTTTTTGAAGCCATACAAATGTATATTGCCATATCCTTTGATCATATAAAATATGATCCTCAGGAAACTATTTCCTAAGTGTGTTAATGGTTTTGTATATAACTTATGTAAAAGTCCACAATTAAAGCAATTAAATCAACAAACAAAATGGTTCTGATCATTCTACACAATCCACAGTATTACCGCCATGGTTTGCACGTGGATAGAGATCTCAGTGTAAATATCAGTGTTAGGATTTGCAGAAGAGACTACTGTTCTCAGTCTCAGAGTAATAGTCCTGCAGAGATGTATAACTCGCAAAGCCACGACCACTGATCAAAGCTAATGTGCTTACCTTGAAGGATACTCACTTTCTGAAATCAGAGCTCATCTGCTGTCTTGATAAAGTCATGAATATGTGTCTTATGTTTTGACCTGTTAATCACTGATTTGTTGTGTGGATTGGAAAGAAATATCTCATGGACATTCAGAATTTGTAATGTCAGTATTTTGTTTCATTCCTGCTATATATTATGTGTACAAAGTGAGTGTACACATTGTGTGATGGTTCTGGAGGTTCTCAGTCTATAGCTACTGCATTTGACCATAATACTGTAGTTCGTTTAATCTTCAATAAACAAAGGCAGACACCATGTCACATTGTGACAAAAAGAACAACGTGTGTAACAGCACAGGTGTGCATGCACAAAGATGCACACACACACACACACACACCTCCTCTTGTGGTCCATCAGCTCAGGAAGGAAGTTATGAGCCCTGTGCTGTTGCAGTGCAGCGGTTTTGTGTTATTTACCAAGAAAGGTGTCTCAGGTAAAAATGTGTGTAAATGTGTGCAAAAAAGGTTTCATAACACATCTTATTGGAGGAGTAGGGGATGGGACATACAGTAAGCCTACTTTAATTTCTTAGTGCCAACATGTGATGGTCGTAGGCAACATTTTGATTAGCTGAGTTATGCATCAACAAGTGCAAAAACACTAGGCCTTCTGAAGGTCCAGATGAGAACATTTGCACTTTGTGTGCATATTATGTGCATTGTGCAATTAAGAAGATATCATGTTGAATTGTATATCATATTAAGACTTGAACATTATATGAATATTTGCATCTTGAATGTGGTTCTTGTTGTGTGTTGGATAAAAGTATCTTAAATAGTGCTGGATAAAAGTATCTTAAGTATATGTTAATTATTGGGCCAGTGTAGAAAAACAATAATAATAATAATATTATATTATTATAATGATAATAAAGTTGCATTTTGGCCCCATAATTCACCGCACATCACTTCCTCTTGAGGCTGATTCATCACTGACACGTCCCACGATCGTCCATACAGCTGGAGAACACCGGCTGAAGTGCCGTGTGAGCTTCTTGGCCGTTCTCCAAAAGATGTGTTTCAGGATATGGTTGGGATTGAGGCACCATTTGTTTTGAATATTCTGTCCTAAACACCTGTACCTGCACATTCCACTGTACAGATCGCTGACGTACTTCTGCAGCACTTTCACAGTCTGTTATTGGCCAATGCTAAAAGAACACATGCTATGACCAGATTTCAGAGTGTTGTTGATGACATGATGGAAATACTCAATTTGATATGCTCACTGAGATACATAAAACACAAATATGACAGATAGACACATAGACAGAACAAAAACAAGTCTATAAAACCAAGGAACATCCTATGCTTCTGCTGAAATAGTATATCAATTACTGAAATATCATGCTGAAAAACAGAATACATGGCTGAGAGAATGACTGCACTATTTCTATACAAAGCAGAAGGGACACCCCATCATGCCATTCCTTGCTAACGGACACCATTTCTCGCTAACGGACATTTAAGAGTAAACTCAAGGCCATAGTGATATCATCATCTAACAACTGATAAGCAGAAAGTTTCACCTCTGAGGACAACATTTCTCTACCAGGACAAAACAATCAAACAAAACAATAACAAAAATGTTCCACTGCACTCCAGTCTGACAGGACTGCTATATGTCAAGTGAAAACAAGGAAGTCATGTGTGCCACTCACCTGTGACCTGCCAGCGGGCAACCGCACAGTCATATCGCCGTAGTAGTGGAGGTGGAGATGGAGATGGGGGCTGCTGCAAGGCCTCAGGCTCCGAGGGGTAAACACTGCGAAATGGGGCAAAGGGCACAGACGCCTCTGCAACCTCATAAATCGCCTGTGCTGATGGACCACTCCTGCTTCCCATCTGTCCCTTACAGATACACACACACACACACACACACACACACACACACACACACACACAGGTGTGTGAGTCCGTCCAGGCACCTGTTCGGTTGCTGTGAGTGTGCAGAACGAATGTGGTCCCCGTGGAGCGGCCCCTACAATGATTCTGATGCGGCGTGCAGTGGCTTTGAAGTGTTTAGGGTCATTAACACAGCCTCCCACCGCCATATGTGCATGGGAAGTCGTGAAACTGACATCACAGCAATAGTTATTTCACTCCTTTACGTAATGTGCCGTTGCATGCATAGCTGGCATGCTGAAGTGTAAGCGTGTGTGGTTGCGGATGTGTTTGTGCTGGAGAGTCACTGGAGGAGAGGTCATGAGATGGAACTAGAAAACACTGGCAAACCATGCGGCTGATCCATCATGGACCAGCACCAAACATTCATTTCAATCAACTGTAAAAAAAAAAAAAAAAAGAAAAGTAAATTAGCAACAGCTACATTACATTTTGAACACAGCATAAGCTTGAATACACAATTTCTGTACACATAAAGTGGACTTTACCTTATGGAAGTAAAATTCCTCTGGTGTCGTGCAAGCCTTTTCTGAATTTTCCTGTATATTGTAAGAGTAATCTACCGTCCCCCTTATATATAACATGGACAATTTACCATGCCTTTTATGTCCATGAACACATACACCTTTTGCAAACCTGTTCATATACTGTCTCTGCAGCTGACCCACATAGTCAGCATAGAGTACTCAGAGTGTAAATATAGGACTGGCCATCTCAATGTGACATCTTTAATACCCTTTAATGTGCCAATGCACTGCACGCTTTCCCATACAAAAAAAAATGTAGGTCTCTAAATTAAATGTATGTTTGTATGTATGCAGAATATACTGTATGAATCACTCAGTTCCTGATACTGATCCCGTACAGTAATGATCTGGTTTACCACCCACTTTTAATCCCGTATTTGTCTGTGGTCCTGCCTGCAGGTCTGTTGCTATGTGCTGGCAGGTTCCTCGGTGGTCCTGTATCAAGTTCCCTGCACGGCTGCCACGTGGGCCTGGAGGGGTGTGTCACCTGCGCGTGATGCAGACATCCACAAGCCCCTCTGGGCTCTTGACCAGCCGCCATGGACACTTGACATTGACGGAGAGGAAACGTTCCCCCCTATGAAGGAAATTGTACTGTTGTCTATTAAGTTTTTTTTTTTTTTTTTTACATATTTGCATATTCAGAAGTTTGACATGGTGCTATTCTGTAAGAGATGCACATGTAAGGTGGACTACTAACCAGACAACAGCACATTCACTCTAGTTCCACCTGAAACAAAATTGAGTAAAGATGCGATTTGCCCTAGTGTTGATCATTGTGTAAGTTAGTTCCTTTCTTCCTTGGCAATCTTGATTTATTTCATGCTTGAGCAATAGAAGTGTCTCCAGAGACATAAACCCTGGAAAGAAAAAAGGGAAAATGATCTAAAAATAAAATCAATGGATAAGATCGGGAGTTAAACCATGCAATGCTGTACTTGGAACTGGTTGTGGCGCACATGGCTTGCCATTTACAAGTGGCAGATGTTATGTCACTTGGTCTTGAAGGGCACCGTGCCGTCCATGTGAGGACACAGTAAATTTGGAGGACCATTTGTCCCCTGTCCTTACAATAGCAGACAGATCAGATGTCACAAGCCTGTCACAAGAGCTAGTCTTCCTCCGCGACACTAATGGCATGGCGGTACAGATTGTTTCCACTCATGAATCTGAACACAGACAGACTCTAGACTCTGGATTTTGATCAGAGAAAGATGCCTGGCACCTTGTGACTGACAAACTATGCATTTCAACAAGAAATGTACAACAAGTTTGTGTGTGACTGTGCCTGCCGTGTAGGCCTACACATACCACTGAGAGATCTACTGAGAGATACTTTTGCTCTAAGACTTTCAAAGTAATTTCAGTGAAATCACTGATTTGTGTCTTTTAGCGAATGGCTGTTATTTTCAGCCATCAGAGAGGTCATAAACTTAGAACAGCTCACACATGTTTGGATACATCAATGACATAAATAGACTCCTCATAGCCATTCACAAAAATATTAGAGCTGTTAATCATCCCATCATTGTTCAAACAATACATTACATGCTACAAAGCTATTAGATTGTTACAAAGATTAGTATTCTTAGCAATCTACATTAGAGGTCTCTTCAGAAAAAGTGAAAAAAGAGATAAGTAAAGTGCACAGTTGCGTTCTGTTTGATCGCCCACATGTATCACCCACATGTATCGCCCACATGTATATCGCCCACACTGGTATTTATTTTATTCCTACTACCGGTAAACTCCTCTCAGCTTTTCCTCAGAAGAGGATGGCACACTGCCCTGTGCGGTTAGAGAGCATTTGCTCAGTCACGCAATGTTCTCGTAACTGGGCCATACGTCGAGAACTAGACCAGAGAGGACAAGCCACGGAAGATGATTTAGCAGACGCTGCTGTACCAGTGACCAACGGTGCACAGAGGTCATGGTGGCACAGCGTGCGGTGCAGAGCTGGGCATGGGAGAGAGGGCACCCGTCACTGTGCCCTGCTGCACAGAGCTGATGTTGCTATGTTCCAGGGCCTCAATAGGACTCGTTCTCCCAATGTAGGGCACCAAAAGGTAAGGGTCCCCATGGTTACTGTAGCCAAACACTGTCTCTATTAAAGGAAACATTAAATTTTAAAGTTAACATAGCGCACTTGTTCACCCTACTACCTTGTCACACGTTTGGCCAGTCACATGACCATGAAGGTGAAACGTGCTCTTGGATCCTTGTCAGTGGAATGGTTTCACCGCCGTGTCTGTGTATGTTTACACGTTTCTGCTCAGTGAGCTGAGAGAAATGACCCATTTGCTTTGACTGTGAGGCTCTAGTGGCAGGCATAGGGGTTAAGCTTTGATAGCCTTTTTGTTGAAGTTGAGGAACGTCAAGAGCGTCATCCACCATTGATATGACCTTTGTTTTTTTCCTTGGCCAGCTGCTTGAAAACTAGGCCAGCATATTGAAAGAATCTGTTTTGCCCTCAATGCCTTCATTGTGGGACTGCTGCCATCCAAAATGAAGCCAAGCATTAACAGCAATCAGTATGGGTCATCTGCAGTGTCATTGTACAAATGATTTTCAAACAAAGCTGTTGTCTCTATTTGAAAACACAGCCTTACAAGCCGGGGCTAATTTTGTCCCTGCTCTCTAGCTTTTGGCTATTGATGGCTTGCCTGGGCTTTTAGCCAACATCCCGCATGGTACTGTGTATTTACACACTGTCAATGTGAATGGACTGTCATTGCGCATGTCATATACACCTCTCTGTCGTAGTCGTGTTTACTCTTTCATTCCAAAGTATATTCTTTACACACACACCAACACTTGTAGCAGGACCATGGCGATAAAGTCAATGTTTTGAAAGTTTATTTCAGCATTGAGGGGAAACTGTGTGCAAACATTTACATGGCCATCTCATCTTCCACACTCATTATACCTACTGGATTTCACAATTAAACCAAAATTTCACCATACAGTATTTCCCAGTGACTGCTGGCTTAGTTCACTGCAAGTTCAAGGTCTAGACAGAAAATGTTGAAAGGATATGAGTTAGTGACATGTGTCCTTAGATGACGTGTGGCTCGCCTACAAAGTACATTCTAAGTTAACCAAATGACTGCCTTTATAATGGAGAATAATGAATAAATGATTTTCAGTCAGATGTTGTGGATGTTTTTCTACCGTTTTAGCGCTGTATTCTTTTTTATCTCACTTTGAAAACATGCTTTTTTAGTTAATTGTTTTCGCCATAAGTTTATTCTTATTTTGGTGTTAATATAAACATATAAACAAAACACCACCAGACCCCTTGGTGTCGAGGATATATCATATGAGTATTTCCCCCCTGGATATTTACTCATGCATTTTGAGATTGATTGCATCCATTGATTTTGAATTTCAAAACCACAGATGAAAGATGACCCCATCAGGCAAAAATCAGGAACAGTTTGATTGACAATGATGCACATCAAGGGAGAATTAGACCCATCGGCTGCTCTAATAAACAGGACAATTGTTGGGGTTTCAGTATCCTTCCGGGCTGACAGGAGATGCCGTTGGTCACCCCATGTGATGTGGACCACACTGAACCAGACCCTGATTAGTGACCTTCTAATCCAGAGCAGATAGGTACTGACAGAGGGGATGCAGACAGTGAACCACTACAGCGCCATAACATCCACCCCTTATCTCAGTCACACACAGACATGCTAAGCCAAGTACAAGGACGGAAAGTAGTAATTTCTGATATGTTGCTGATCAGATCATAAGCTGCCACAGCAGCGAAAAGAGTTGACTGATTCTTTTCATTATTGTGTTGCACGTTCCAAATGTAAAGCACTTTGAGCTGCATTCTGTCGGTCACACTTAACTTGAAAGTAGCCTATCTACATAGGAGTGACATGACACCGTCGTGAACATGTCATAAACATTAGAAGCAAGTCAGAAACATTTATGACATAACACTGTCATTAAGTGTAATTTGGTTTTTGTCATGACAAGTTAGTGTTAGGGTAAGGATTAGAGTTTGTTGGCGGTTCCCAGGTTAGGGTTATGGTTATGGTTATGGTTATGGTTAGGGTTGTTCAATGTCACTGTTATGTAGATACCTTCAAGTAAAGTGTAGCCAATTCTTCTATCCAGCCATAATTCCGGAAACGTACTCATATTAAGAAGCATAAATAAGAACATCTGTATATAAACAACTTATCAGTGCAGCTCTGATCAATACTCCCCCCATCCAACTTTGATATGTGAGGTAGCAAGAAGAGTGTTAATGACCATGCTAGTGTCAGAAGAAAATGCTTTTCTTCAGCGTGTTGGTTCAGGGAGAGAGACGGACACAAGGATTGTGTTAAGAAAGACGGTTTACTGGTTGTAAGACAGAGAGTACAGCAATCACAATGGGCTGCTGGGGAAGGCGTTCCTCCAGCTCACAGTTACAGCTAAGGTTTTATACTTCGCTGTTATCAGTCACTGGCCTATAGGGCCTGTGCATACATTGTTGCTACTCTGGGCTGGTTCCCAAAGTTTCAGCGTTTCAGAGTTAGTGACATTCTGTTAGGACATAATGTTAACTAAATCATATTATTCTAACACTAGAATGAATTGTTCATAAAAAAAAAAAACATGATAAAAGGCATGCATGGGAATGGGCTCAACACAAACCGTTTGGACCGATTACATCTGACCTTGACCTTTGACCCCACAGCCATGAGTGTATAATCAGAACATGTAGTCTTAATTGTGCAAGGTTTGACAATCAAGCCACTTGGGAGATATTGCAGAAACACTGCACTGTTACAGACAGAACCATGCATGCCTGGACAAACACTGGAAGATGTCTGCCAGCTCACCAGGGTAGCCATTGGATAATATGAATTATTTCGTTTTTGCTTTGTAACATTTTTATCTCACAAATTGTCCCCTTTCCCCAGATATTCATCTCAAGAAGCCCAGCACGTTCTTGCTTCCTCTGAATAGAAAATGATCATTTGTAATTACTTTGGCTGACCAAGTCAACTAAATACAAATCTGTACATTGGATAAATACATACAACAGCATATATCATGCATTTAGCATTTCCTTGTTATATGGGATGAGTTTGTTGTCTATTTTGGAAAACGGAGTTTTGGTATGGTCAATGACGCTCAAAATATACCCTTGACGTCAGAGGAAAAGCAGAGGGCTTATAAACTGTGGTATCTCGACCTCAGGACGCTGCCCAGGTCCTCTTTCAGCTCCCAACACACAGGCACGGGGCCATGGAGATAGAATGACACATGAGAAGCTATGTGTTTTCATTTGGCAAGTCAAACATACTCATGCAGAGATATACATGCATGCTTCTGATATGCTACACACACACACACACACACACACACACACACACACACACACACACACACACACCCACCCACACACACACACACACACACACACACACACACACACACACACACACACACACACACACACACACACACACACACACCACACCACACCACACCACACCACACTTGATCTGACATTTGACTTTCACTAGTAGACACAATGACGATCATAATTACACATAGACATGTGTACGATGATTTGTGTGCCTGTGTGCTACCTAAAGATAATCGCCATGAAATGTTCAACACAGGAGAATGTTTAAGAGATTAATTCCTCAGCATGTGGTGAAGTGAATGTGGTCAAAGTAAAAGTGTAGTGAGGACATCTTGTGGTTAGAGAAAAAACTACACTTCACTTCATGTGCATTTGGCTCTGTGTGTAGCCACCTAAACTGCACCATTACAGTAATCAATTAAATCAATCTCCCCAGTGGGCCTATCAAGACAAGTCCAGTTAAAATCTGAAATCTTAAGACCCTTAGCCTAAAAGCCATTATGGTGAAACCAGGGCCGAATGATTCTGGGTGTGACAGACTGCATTTGCTGGTATAATTGAATGGTAGCCTATAGGCCTAGTTTTTTTCACATATTTTTCACTCAGTTTAAGCTTCACTAGTAGCCTAATAGCCTGTCATACAGTAGCCTAAAGGCCCACTCATTATATGACACCAAGGCAGATCAACAAGCCAATCTGGTCCATGACCCCTTGTCTTGGCGGGCATCCATCAAATGGATTCCAAATTTCCCCAAATAAGAATGACAAAAAAAAAATGAGTCTTCCAACAATTCACTTGAAAAGTTTAGCATATCATAACAAAGTAGCACACCCTACAATTTATTGCTAGATTGGTTTAAGCAACACAATATCATACGATATTGTGGGATGTCCCTCTGCCAAAATATTTCCTACATTTCCCAAAATAAGAATGATAAAAGAATGCGTCTTTCTTTGATCAAGGGGCCCTGGATCTGGAGAGTGTAGCCCTTGGTTTACATGGTTTACATGCACTTTTCATTCCAAAACGATTGACGGCGGTATCGAGTCTTTTGGTTGGAATACACGCAATGTCAGCTGAAGAAAACCGGTTGCATCTCTTTCCTCATTGAGAAAAAACGGGATTTAAAAATATTTGAGACACTTCGATGGTCCAATTTAGCGAGATATTTGGTATTTAAAAACAAGATACCATTTAACAAGGTTACTATAATCGCTTCGTTAAGAAGCGAACGAAGACGCCCGAGATGTCGGCAAGTGCCGTATATGTGTTAGATCTCAAAGGCAAGGTAAGATAACGGGACGTTGACAAGAAGCTAGTAGTATATCGCTAAGCTAAGCAGCTAAATCCTGCATTTACGATAGATAGCCGTCCGTAATGTATTCGCGCTCTGGTCCGCCAGTTGCAGCAATGGTGTATTTGACTTGCATGGTTTATCATTTAAAAAAAGACAATGTTGCATGTTTATCCATTTAAACACGCATATATCTGTGTTCTGACATTTGTTCATCCAAGAGATGGTTTGATGCGGTGGTGCTAAGTTAGCTAACGTAGGTAGGTAACGAGAAGTGAGATAGCTGACGTTGACATACATTAGCATGCTAGGTAGGTTGCTGGCTAGCGTTGTGTTGACTCTGCCAACGTCAGCCAACCTGCCAACGTAAGCTAGATTGGCTACATTTAGCTTGTTTGTTGTAGCCAGGATGTTAATACGTTAGTATTGACTGGACTACAAGATAACCCCGTATATACCGAATTGACTTGTCATTTGTCACTTGTAATTGGAAGTGAGTTGCATTTGCTATCACTTGTATCTAGTAAGCAGCTGCTAGCTAGATAGCCAGCTAGCTGTCATGATGCTCCATAGTTGGTGCACCTGCTAGAAAGAGGCTGAATAACACGCGCTGCAATGATAATCATAATATAGATTACTTGATCAAAGTAACTATAGCCTGAAAAGCCTGTTTTTTTCATTGAGGGCGTCTAGTTCTCGTAATAAAGAAAACATTTATAAAACGTGAGCCTACAGTGATCAGGCCAGATTTTGCACACCTGATGCTCAGATGATGCATGAGCATTCGTGTCTGTGTTTGGAAGATGTGTGTTTATTGATGTCTGATTGACCTGATATTTGATATTCACAAATATCTACTTCCGTGTTGTGTCCAACAACCTACTTATCCTTCAGACACCCAGGGTCAGTATTTGATCCATCTTTAATTACTGCTTATGTATCTCAAACCCAAGATATTGCAATTACATTTGTCCATAAATCCACCTCTTAGGCAGGGAAACAAAACATTGTGAAGACAACACGTTTCCCAACTTACATATAAATCCGAGTTCACATCCTAAATTGCACACACAGGTAAGGCAGGTATGTAGCCATAAGGTAGACAATACTCTTTTTAGGGATATATTGTGCTTCAAGTGCAATAATCCATTCCTCTCATTGTAATGGGCAGTGGGTGTAATGGTTACAACCGTGTATGAGTGGCGGGAGCAAAGGCTATGGCCTGGAGAGAGAGGTCAAGGGGCTGCATGGCATGCAGAATTAGCCAAACTCACTTACAACCTGGATTTTGAGTTTGATAGAAAATGCAATATAAAACATTGATTTTACTGTTTTTGTTTTTGTGTCCAGTGCTAAAAATAACTCGTTTACTCTATTAAGTGAGCAATGTATTCTCAATGTCATTGCTAAAATTTGTATGTCCATTTGTAGTGTCATTGTATTATTTTCCTAATGATGCCAGGCTGACCTTGATGCTTTATCACAGTCAAAGGGCTGGGAGAAAGATGTGTTTGGTTTTGGGAACTCCGCAATCAGAAAAAGCGTTGTTTCATGGTACACACACTTAAAAATGTGCTCATAGTAATTGCATATGCCACACACTTCCTTGATGGCTTTTCAGCCAGCACAAACATTTCCCATGGGCCATCACCTGCATTGTTTCAGTGTACCTGTTTACACAGACCCGGTTGGGTGTTATACCTAGTGAATGAGCATGTTAAAACGCTGAAGGATTTATGAGTGTATTTATGAATAAAGAGTTGCTCTTCTGGGCATAAACAAGATATTAAGTGTCAGAGTGAGCACGGAAGGAGCAGATTATAACAGAAGATACAGTTACTGGCACTGGGAAAAAACAATGTCCTAGCTGAAGAGCCTTCTGTGGCATGTAGTCCATTTTAAGACAAGCAGTATTGCTCGAGCATGTCTGCTTTTAGAGTGGATTCTTGAATAATCGCCTTGCCTAGTAGTCAGAAAAGTGGGTCAAGGTTAGTGGCTTCTTTTGACAGAACATAATGTAGCCTAAGATGTCAAATATTAAGGCTGAGCTGAGATCAGTGACATATCATTTGTCCGTGTATGTCTAATAGAGAATGCATTACTCAGGGTCAGGATACTATGTTGATGTCCTGAGGATGTCTGATCGACAAATGAGCTAGGCTATCTTTTAGTAGGGTGCATGACTGGACTGTGCAGTAGTGATGCGGGGTGCATGAGAAACTGGCTCCATAGGCTTGTCTCGTGACTAAGCTGTTAAGCTGTGCATTCTTAGCTGAGGATTTTATGCTCTTGGGGCATTCAGTTAGCCTGGCTAGCGCCTACCACATCTCAAATGAGACGTGGTCTGGCAACCAGACGTTCATTTTCTCGTATTTGAAAAAAATGCCCAGATCCGTTCATTGGGCGCCACGGATATCAAATGTGTCTGTGCATAGCCCATCATGGTCTTGCTTTCTCCCCTGTTCTGTGATTGGTCACCAACATCAGGCGAAAATTTGGGTGTTAGTTTCCAGACTGCCTTAGCAGCGTGAATGAAATCACCGTGCAAGGCAGGATGGGAACACCCAGGCTAGCATTCAGTATCAAATCAGACAGAATCCAGGAAAATTGTTACTGCACCGCCTCAGATTTTAGTCATTGCTAAACCTGGTCATCATGATGCACTGGTCTGAATACACATAGAATGTCTTTAAGGGATTCAAATGCAACATCTGCATTTTTATCTGCCATCTTCAATTATGTGAACAACATTCATGACATGGTGGGTTGGTGGCATACATTTTGTTTCCTTAACAGCCTATATCACACGTACTGTAAGCCAAACTAACTGACTAACACCGCAAGTAGGACATGTTGGCCACTGAAAAGCACACCAGTCAGCCATTGTAATGCCAATCAGCCATTGTAAATTCTAATTGCATTGAAAACAGTGTTTACGTCATTGTTATGTTTTTAGCAGTCACTTAATGAAATCTTCCCCCCCGATTTGATGGGTTGATTGCTTGGTTGATGCGCATTCCATGACACTGCCCAATCTCAGTGCTATTAGCAAAGCCCTTGGACACTGCTCCTTACTAGCCACAGCCTATAAGTTACAGGCAGGCTAGACCAGGCACGTAACTGAAGGGTTCCATTCACACAGCATGAAAGTAGTTTTAGAAGACAGGTCTACTTTCCCACTGCCACCACGTCAGGTCTAGCCAGTTCTATTGACACACGCTATTCCAATGGTTTCAAGTTTGTTTGCCCTCGGTTGGTCATGATGACTATGAACTGGTTGATTCTATTCAACTGGCTACACCTGTTCTATTGTGGAAACTAATTGTTGCAGCATATTGAATGCTTCAGTGGTGTACCTGTTTTAGGCTGCACCTTGGCGCAAAATGTGGGACTTTCATTGTAAGCTACTGTACCTGACGCTACCTGTCTTGTCCGCTTAATCCAATGACGCTTTGTGCGCTGGTTTATTTTTAATAACTCCGACTCATGCTATTCTAATGCATATTACATTCTCAAAATGGCTTATCTTGAAAGCCATATTTTGGGATAATGACTTAAAAATAGTAAATTGCTAGCCTGACCAACCTTTGTAGGATGAAAGACAAACATGTTCTTCTCAGTATGGCTTGACCATTAAAGGTTGTTTGTATGGTTTGTCAGGACTCAGGAGGAGTTTCCCAACATCACTGCCGTAACTAAAGGGTTCTATTCCTCGTAGTTCTAAAGCAGCGGCCTTGTTCCTGTGTGCAGGTGCTGATCTGCCGTAACTAAAGCATTCTATTCCTCACAGTTCTAAAGCCGCTGGCTTGTTCCTGTGTGCAGGTGCTGATCTGCCCTAACTAAAGGGTTCTAATCCTCACAGTTCTAAAGCAGCGGCCTTGTTCCTGTGTGCAGGTGCTGATCTGCCCTAACTAAAGGGTTCTAATCCTCACAGTTCTAAAGCCGCTGCCTTGTTCCTGTGTGCAGGTGCTGATCTGCCCTAACTAAAGGGTTCTAATCCTCACAGTTCTAAAGCAGCGGCCTTGTTCCTGTGTGCAGGTGCTGATCTGCCGTAACTACCGCGGCGATGTGGACATGTCTGAGATCGAGCACTTCATGACCCTGCTGATGGATAAGGAGGAGGAGGGCACGCTCTCGCCCATCCTGGCCCACGGAGCAGTGCGTTTCATGTGGATCAAGCACAACAACCTCTACCGTATCCTAACCCTCGCCTCACGCCTGGCCACTGGCCCCACCCACATACTGTATGGCCCACCCATATATGGCCATCGGTGGTCACCGAGGAGTTTTGTTTGAGTTTGACCCTTGTTTTCTTTGAACAGCTTCTCTACCACCACCAACCTCGCTTCTATACCACACACACACACACACACACACACACACACACACACACACACACACACACACAGAAAGAAACACACACAATCCATCCAATAATCAGGTGAACTGTGTAATGCTGTGTGTAGAAACAACCGGAGGTGTTTGTATTGCTGGTTTTATACAGTAGAGCTTGCTGTGGTGAGCATCTTTGTGTGGACAATGTTGCGTCTAGTGTCCTTGTTCCTACTGTACAGCTGATTCTCCTTGACCAGTCTTGTCTCCAGTTGTTGCTACATCGAAGAAGAATGCTTGTGTTTCACTGGTCTTCTCCTTCCTCTACAAGATTGTGCAGGTATGTCCATCATCTCAAACAATGATTTCTCATCGCAGCCAGATCATCAGTTAATGTTTTTCTGACAGACGTCTGAACGACACACGGTGTGCTTTTGCATAATCCAGTGCATCTCAAAGTGCAGGGCAAGCTGCCTCCAACAAGGGCACATGCGTGGGTAGAGGGTGGGGGGAGGAGGGATCTGAAAAATCAGTTACAGTTGTTCTTGCTGCATGGTCATCTATGACAAATCTGTTTGGTGATGTGTTCACAGCCTACTACATACTAATGGTGTACACCCATCATGAGCATTGTATGATTGATCTGATCTCCAAATGAGCTCTGGTCAACCGATGAAGTTTATCTGATTGATGAAGTGAAATTGAAAATGTTTAACAGGTTAAAGCACATATCAGCGGTGCCACCAGTTACTGGCCGGTGCCCTCCGACCTCTGGCCTGACCTTTGACCTCTGGGAAGTGCTTGCTCCCTCCTCATGCTGTTGTTGTTGGGTCTTGTTCATTGTTCAGGTGTTCTCGGAGTACTTCAAGGAGCTGGAGGAGGAGAGCATCAGGGACAACTTTGTCATCATCTACGAGCTGCTGGACGAGCTCATGGACTTTGGCTACCCGCAGACCACAGACAGCAAAATCCTGCAGGAGTGAGTGGCCGTGTCACATTCAGACTTACCACCACAGGGAGCCTTGGGCTCTGCTGCTGTACTTTGACCCATAAGGTCAAGCATACTAGTAGGCTGTTTCTCAAAGTCGAGGAGCCTCAAAGATTCATGCTGGGTAGAACGGAGTCCTGCCGAGACAAATCCTTCAAAGACGAGGCAAGGCTCCTTCTTAGCCTTCGGAAAACACAATGGAACAGACTAGTGAGTGTGCTGGAAGCTGCAGGTGTGCATTATTGAACATCACGCCTCCTACCCGCTCCCATATACACATGCATCCTTGAAAATTAATCAGAATGAAGGCCTTCAGCCATGGTAGAATTTAATGGGTGCTTGACATTGGAACAGTACTTTGGTGGGACTTTATGATGTAGCATCCTTCAAATAGCAGCCTTGAAGGATCCAACCTTGACTTTGAGAAACAGCCAGTCTACTGATTCTTTGTACTCCAAGGGACAGAGGAAGGAGTGAAAGCTCTTTGAAAGTGACTGAGACACTGTGGCTACTAAGTGAATTCTTTGATGGATTGCATTAAAAACATACCGATTCTGCCAAAATACTGTGGCAGTTTTTATTCAGTGGAATAGCAAGCAATCATGGTTGAGTTTGTAGTCTATTGTAGTCTATTCAGATAATACACGGAGACGATTCTCAGTAAAGAAACATAGTACCTGCTCTAGCAAATCAGGTGCACAGTGAGAGATTAGCTCGTCTACACATTTGTGCACTTCCCATGAGTCAACAGTTACCACTGACTGGCTATCCTGTTTAATGTTTGTGACTGCTTATGTGTACTGACTGATTGTAGCGTGAGTGGTGCTGGGCTTCCTGCTGTACTTCCTCTTGTTCCAAACATCCCCCTTCCAGTGGAGAGGGGTTCAGAAGAAGTGAAGAGTTGTGTCTCTGTATGCCAAGTCTTTTGGCCAACAGTCTAGCTCTCTCTTTCTTGTGTTTCTCGCTGACTGTGTGTATGTGGGTTTGTGTGTGTTTGTGTCTATGTTTCTGTGTGTGTGTGTGTGTGTGTGTGTGTGTGTTTAGATACATCACTCAGGAGGGCCACAAGCTGGACACGGGGGCTCCCCGCCCCCCCGCCACGGTCACCAACGCCGTCTCCTGGAGGTCAGAGGGCATCAAGTACAGGAAGAACGAGGTGTTCCTGGACGTCATCGAGTCGGTCAACCTGCTGGTAGGAAGACCGTTTTTAGAAAGCCCTTCTGCTTTTCTTGGATGGCACCTTTCCTGTTCCTCAGACTGTTTCTTTGTGTTTGTGTCTCTGAATATGTGCGCGTGTGTGTGTGTGTGTGTGTGCTTGGGAGTGTGTGTGGAAACAACAGTCATTTCAGGAGTAAACTCCATGGGCTCTGCTGACTGCTGTGAATATTAGTTGTTTCCATGTTTAGCTCTGTGGCTATTTAGCTCAACAATGGCTTGATTCATGAGCGCCACTAACAAGGGGTGATTCAGATGTAAATATTGAATATGATTTAGCCTTACCACTTACCCCTGCTCGTATTTTTAGCACCTCTGTAATTTAAATGTGATATAAGATTGAGATTATTTTGGGCTGCTTTTTTTCCCCTAGTTCCGGACTTGAGTAATTTCTGTGCTCCGTAAAAATGCCCTTTTAATGTCTCGAAAAATACGACCACAAATGGTATTCATAAACCAGCGTGCACAAGCGTCCACTGTGCCACAATTGAAGAGTTTTGTGACGCTGCACTATTTGCCGCGACTATTTAGCGTTAAATAGGCCGTGGCCGCGAGGCTGGAGAAGGGAGCTCTCAGCCGACGTGTTTTCTTTTTCCGCAGGTGAGCGCCAACGGCAACGTGCTCCGCAGCGAGATCGTGGGCTCCATCAAAATGCGCGTGTTCCTGTCCGGCATGCCAGAACTGCGCCTGGGCCTCAACGACAAGGTTCTCTTTGAGAACACTGGCCGTGAGTTCCACTCTTCGCCTCCGCGGCACCAGAGATGCCCCAGATAGGGAAAGGCCTATCGGCCTCACATTCAGAGCCACTGCATAGGCCATTTAGATAAGTGGGCTAATTAAGTGGACATTAATCTGTTTGCGGAGTGAAAATGGCCGCGGTGTCCCTTTGCCACGCTGTAGTCATTAGATTAGTTTCAATGCATTCTTACAGAACAGTTCTGTATGATGTCAAGCCTCAAGACGTTAGACGGCATAAATAAGCTCAAGGCAGATCTTATCTCATTTAAATGCAGTGTATATAGAGTAACACAAATATGACTACATGGAAAAAAAGTTTTATCGTTTATTTTGTTTTCTTGATATAATGCAGTGACGTTGAAGTGTTTGAAAGGATAGTATACGTATTGAAGCAAAAGTGTGCAGCATACGGATAAACAAAAGTTTGGTCTGTATGTATGTATTTATCTGGTGCCAAGCAGTAGCAGTGATTCTGCTGGTATTTAAGGATGGTGTGTCTGTCTGTGTGTGTCTGTTTGTCTGTCTGTCTGCCTGCCTATATGTGTGTGTGTGTGTGTGTTCATGTATGTGGCCCAGGTGGTAAGAGCAAGTCTGTGGAGCTTGAGGATGTGAAGTTCCACCAGTGCGTGCGTCTGTCTCGCTTTGAGAACGACCGCACCATCTCCTTCATCCCGCCCGACGGCGAGTTTGAGCTCATGTCGTACCGACTCAACACACACGTGAGTGTTCGTATCACGCTTTGATGCCCTAGCGTTCTGTGTGCATGCACACGCATGAGACGTCGGCATGTTCTGGTTGGAGTGTTAATTGTCCCCATGTTCATCAGAGCGGAAGCCTGTAATGTCAAAGCAATGCCAGTAGGTGGCAATCGTGCTTTAGCCCTGTGACGTCTGTGTTGTGGTTCACCACGTACAATCTCTTCATTGATGTTTGAGGTTGAGGGTTGAACCGTCTCTCTCTCTCTCTGATTTGCAGGTGAAGCCTCTGATCTGGATTGAGTCTGTGATTGAGAAACACTCCCACAGCAGAATCGAGTACATGATCAAGGTACGACCTCAGCAGCATCAAATGACCTCAGCAGCACCAAATGACCCCAGCTCAGCAACAGCTCTCCCTTGTGTAGATTTTGTTATTCGTGTATGGTTTTATTTAAATTCAGCTCCACAGTAGTTATTCCAAATGCTTTTGTTGTGTTCATTAAATCACTACAGTAATTTCCTGTTTATAAGCCGCAGGACAGTGTTTTATGCAAGTTAAAAGAAACAAAACCATAATAACTGTCCTTGTGTATTAACCTCATAGCTGAAGAAATTTTGCAAAATCAGTGTATAAGTTGGGATAAGAGTTAATAGTTATAATAGTTGGGAAATTACGGTAGTATTTTTAGTGACATAACCACTTTTATTTCTTCTCATGAAATAGCAAAATGCCAGCGCATTTTTTGGATACGTTTTGCAAGGGTGCTGTGTTCTGACGGATGGTTATTTGTTTTTGATCGAAAGCTTGTCTTTTCACACGTGTCCTTTTTCTCCTCACCCAGGCGAAGAGCCAGTTTAAGAGGCGCTCGACCGCCAACAATGTCGAGATCCACATTCCCGTGCCCACCGATGCCGACTCGCCCAAGTTCAAGACCACAGTGGGTAGCGTGAAGTGGGTGCCAGAGAACAGTGAGATCGTTTGGTCCATCAAGTCCTTCCCTGTGAGTAGACGCCCGCTACACGGGATGATTGTGGTGTTCTATGGACATGAAGTTTGGTCGGCACTCACCGCAGAGTTCTGTAATGGAGTCATTTGCGAGAACTTAAGGCTGTGTTGTGTGTTGTGTGTGTGTGTGTGTGTGTGTGTGTGTGTGTGTGTGTGTGTGTGTGTGTGTGTGTGTGTGTGTGTGTGTGTGTGTGTGTGTGTGTGTGTGTGTGTGTGTGTGTGTGTGTGTGTGTGTGTGTGTGTGTGTGTGTGTGTGTGTGTGTGTGTGTGTGTGTGTGTGTGTGTGTGTGTGTCTCAGGGTGGGAAGGAGTACCTGATGCGGGCTCACTTTGGGCTGCCCAGTGTGGAGGCTGAGGACAAAGAGGGGAAGCCGCCCATCAGCGTGAAGTTTGAGATCCCCTACTTCACCACCTCCGGTATCCAGGTCAGTCACACCCTCCACCCAGTGCCCACACCTTTAGACAGCTGCAGGAGAACTCCTCTTGGTTAACACTTCACTTCACTTGAGTGGTCTGCCTATACAGAGACTTTTACAGGTGGTTTGTTGAAATTCAGTTTCGGTCTGTAAAATGGTTTTTGAATAGGTTACTGAACCTTCATCACCGTAACCAAACCCAACCCATGACCTTAACCGTAAATCGCGGATAACAGTGTAGATGGTTTACAAGAAAACCGTACAAGAAAAGTGGGACTCTTATAAAAAAAAAAAAAAAAAAAAAAAAAGTGGGAAAAATAAAGGAATCATTTTGACTGCACAAACACAGGCTGTCTTGTTGACTCTCTGCTGCAGTTATGTGCAGGGCTGGGTGAGTGCTACCCAATTCAAACACAAGATGGCGCCATTGCAACTGGCAGAGTGATTAATCTGCCCGTATTGTAACATGGTCCACAGAGCAAGTCCTCTATATAGTCGTGCAGCTTTTGCCAGTGTTGCTGTTGAGATGTTGAAGTACTCGGAGCGTTCAGTGTTTACGATAGTATCGTTTCGCCACCACAGAGGCTGTTTTCTGCTACTTATTAAGCTCTAGCATACTAAATTCATCAAGACGTAATCGATATGTTCCGTTCCGTATGCGCCGTTGCGATTACTCGGCCTCACGTCGACTCCTCAGGTGCGCCGTCCTGCTTCGTACGTGCGCTCTGCACTCCTCTCGTGTGCGGGACGGGGACGGGGACGGTGTAAAGGGATCTGTGTGTTTTGGACGGGCCGGTGAATGCGTAATGATGACCCCCCTCTGACCCACATCTGGTGGAGAGCAGGTGGGAGAGGAGCGGAGCCGGGCTCACGTTACGGCCCGCGGCCCGCCTCACGCTGGGAGGCAGGAATCCTGGCCGTCCCACCCCTCCCCTCTCCCGCCACCTGAGACACACACACACACACACACACACACACACACACACATTCACTCACACTTACTCTCTCACACACACACACGCATACAGTCGCTGACACTTACTCACACACACACATTCACTGACACTTACTCATACTCACCCCAAATACTCCCTCCTTCTCTCTCTCTCTCTCTATCTCTCACTGTGTGTGTGTGTCTCTCTCTCTCTCTGTCTCTCACACACACACACACACACACACACACACGTGCTCAGTTGACCTGAGATAGAGTTGGACTCTCTTAATCAGAGTTCCACACATCACTGGCAGGTCTGGGACTGAAGTCAGCGCAGGCAGAATGCGAGTGTGAGCGTGTGTGTGTGTGTTTTGTTGTGTTGTGTTGTGTTGGGTGGTTCCCTCTCCGTGTCCTCGTGACTGTTGCAGGCACGCACAGAATCCATACGGCCTCATCTGGATGTGTCACAGATTGAGCCGTAGGGCTCATAGTTTCCAAGTGGTGTGTGTGTGTGTGTGGGAAAGACAGCAGAGAATGTATCCGTGGTGACGGATAGCTGACTGCCTAATCCACTGGACCTTCTGACCGAGGCCTCCTAGAAAAACACTGACTGTGTGTGTTTTTGTTGGGACTGAGTCACTTTGTTTCTGTGTGTGTGTGTGTGTGTGTGTGTGTGTGTGTGTGACTGTGTGTACAGTATGTGTTTTAGCCTGGTCATGAATGTGTTATCAGTGTGGATACTCATATATGTGAGTGTGTGTGTGAGAGTGTTTTCATCAGTCAGCATGATCTTGTGATTTTTAGTGTGTGTCATATGTGTGTGCAGGTGTGTATGCTTGTGTTTCTATCACTCCATATCTGTGTGTGTTAAGCATAACTTCCACATAAAAGCTCAGTAAAGATAAAAAGCTCCAGGGCTGAATTAGGCCGTGTTGTATCCAGCCTGTCCGATGTCACCTGTCCCGTGGAACATGGACACAGCAGACGGTGTGTCCAGAGACCTAGCGTGTGACCAGGGCTCTCTCTCTCTCTCTCTCTCTCTCTCTCTCTCTCTCTCTCTCTCTCTCTCTCTCTCTCTCTCTCTCTCTCTCTCTCTCTCTCTCTCTCTCTCTCTCTCTCTCTCTCTCTCTCTCTGTGCCTGCGTTCCTGCTGAACTCCTTGGTCTGCATTGGTTTTTTAATGATAATTAGTCAGAAGTGATCTTATTTTCTCCCTGCGTTAAGCTAGGGAGGAGCGCAGAATTTCCTCCTTTGTGGAGTAATAAGTTGTATTAAAACTGCCCACACGGAAATCAAGGGCAGAAAACCACTGTTTTAATCCAATCTGCCAGCAAATGAGACGGACTTTTGGCAGGGTTATGAAAAAGTCAGTCATCTTTTAATCAGATTAAGACACTGATTTACCCATTTAAAATTGATTTCCTCTTCTTGACCCCCCCAGCCCACCACCACTCCACATACTCTTTGTATGTTCCCTTTTTTCTTTTATTCTGTCTTCCGCACTCCCCAGCGGTACACTGTCGTGTTTTGACACATTGTAGATAAAGATGTTGGATTTTTTGTTAGTTTGGATTATTTGTTTGTGTGTGTGTGTGTTTGTTTGTTTGTTTGTTTGTTTGTTTGTTTGTTTGTTTTTCCATGGCTCTCCTGCTCCATTCTATCCACCTTGCGCCAGTGGAAAGGCAGGTGCACCGAGCTCGAGTCGTCCAACTGCACACAGTGCCTCTTTGGCAGGTACCGCTGAGGTTTTCGAATGAGAAAGAGAGAGAGAAAAAAAGAGAAGCCGAATAAAAATAAGGCTTTCGTAACTTTCCGTATTTTTCACCATGTCATTACTGGCGCAGCGCAGCATGGCGGGAGAAGCGCGAGGCCTGAGCCGGAGTTCACCGAGGTTAGCTCCGCTGTCGCCGCGGCGACTGGCAGCCATTTTCACACACACCAGCCGAGTCTCGGAGCGGCGAGGCCAAGAACCCGGAGCGAAACCGCCGAGGCGCTTTTTGATAATCTTCCACCCCCCGATGCGTGTGTGGTCGGGCTGTCTGCAGACGGGTTTGATGGTCCTGAGGCAGACATTCAGACGCACACACACACACACACACAGACATACACATGCACACCCACACAGACACACACACACAGAGACACACACATGCACACCCACACACAAATACTCACACACATGCACACACACATCCACATACATACACACACACACACGCACACACACACACACACACACACACACACACACACACACACACACACACACACATACTCACATACACTTGCAATTGCACTCCCGCCGGCCGCCTCTGGCACACTGATCCAGGCGTCAAAGTCACCACATTAATTGTGCCAGCTCTAATTGGGAATGCCCCATCATGACAGGAGACAGGAGGCAGTCCCAGGCTGGCCCCAGATCAGGTGCTTGCTTGGCAGTCTGGTGTAGCTGACCACAGCCTCTCATGGAGCGCTGAGCTGGGCCACTGCGGCTACCCTCCAGACAACCAGGCATGTTTGCAGTGTTTAACAGCGTGTTTTTTGTTTTGTTGTTTTTTTTCGTCCTGCCATGATGGATGAAGTCCATTCTTTTAGTCACTTGTAATTGAGTATTCACATTTACATTACATGTGTGTGTGTGTGTGTGTATGCGTGAGTGTGTATACTCAAGATTGCTAAATATGTCGTACACGTCAAACAGTCATGCAAAACTTCAAATCAAATTCAAATCAGATTGGAGTTTTTGCGAAATGACAGATATATGGCAGTGGAGCCGCAGGGCCGAGTCGCTCCAGCTGGTCGCCAGCTGCTGGCACGGGTCTCTCTCCTCCAAGCACCCAGAGTCATTGTCTACGTGACTTATGAGAGCCTATGAGAGTCTCGCCATCAGATTTCCCTGAAGTGCACCGGCCCGTGAACAAGGGCATACACACACACACACACACACACACACACACACACACACACACACACACACACACCACCGCAGTAATGAGAGGGTGTCCAGCACCGACCATCAGGACGGTCAGAGGGCCTTACGGCTCCCTGGAGACACCGCACTGCCAGAAAAGCAGCATGTAGTTTACACTGACCCTGCAGGAGAATCTGAGGGAGCATGTGTGTGTGTTGGGGTGGAATTGGGGGCACGTGTGTGTGTGTGTGTGTGTGTGTGTGAATGATTTGGAGGGTGGGTGGATGTGTGTGTTTTGGGGGTGGGGAAGGACCGATAGTAAGAGATTTCTTGGGGAGCCAGTGAGAGAATACACACACACACACACACACACACACACACCCACACCCACATGTACGCACAACTATAAAGTGCCATAAAAAGACCAACAGCACTCCAAATTCAACACAAACTCCTCACTTAATCCCAACCCATAAATCCTGGCTGCGTTGTTCAGAGCTGTCAGAGTCGAGCGTATGGAAGGCGTCTGTAGTCAGTTTTAGACTCCTGACTGTCTGTCTGTCTGTCTGCCTGCTCGCCTGGCGGCTCTATGAGGCGAGACAGCACTCCGCGAGTGAGTGTGTGTGTGTGTGTGTGCGTGCGTGCCTGTGTGTGTTTTCTGTGTGTGTGGAAAGGAGTGTTCTGCCATACCTTCGTTGTAAATACCAGTTTTTACAGTGTCTCGAATCATTTTTAACCTGCGTAAAAGCGACCTCTGCTCGGCTGCCATGTTGTTTTGCGAACGGCTATTTTCATTCTTTGAGACAGGAGTGGTTCTCTTAACATGGAAAAATCTCTCCTCTCCGAAAATGTCTCAGGAGTGGTGCCATCCATTTCACCTCCTGCGTTTTTTTTTTTTTTTTAAAGATAAACTCGCATACTAATTAACTCTTACTGGGACCCACAGCTTGAACGCAAAGCCTAGCATGTCATGGTGTTCCATGCAGTTACTGGCAAGAGCATTGGTGTAGTGTTTGGCATGTCAGCGCTGTTGCTAAATCATCTCCAGAGACGTGTGTGTGTGTGTGTGTGTGTGTGTGTGTGTGTGTGTGTGTGTGTGTGTTTGTGCTGGGGAATGCAGTGGAGACTGCGCACACAGGCACTTTCAGGAGCTGCTGAGGGAACATGATTTTTTTTTTGTTTAGTTTTAAATTACTCGATCTATTGGGTTGTGCAACGGCGTGGCGGTTGGGGGCATGAGCATGACAGCACAGTCATGGAAGGGGCAGAAGGTGCCAGTTCCTCAATCGCCGTGCCTATCTTAACCACTTCTTCATCTGCAGCTGCTCACGGCTCAGAGCGCGTGAACTTTCCCAGGCTCCGATACTCTCGCTCCTCGCTACCCAGATCCTGCTTGCTGTTGTAACGTTGTAGTACGAGGCACGTGCTTGACCGAAACCGACTCGAGCTTTTTTTTTTTTTTTTGTGGTACCCACAAAAACCTACACGCGCGCACAGATTTGCGTATTAAAGCGCGTTGATGCATGAAGCCTTTATTTAATGTACATGGCATGCAAATAGACTTTTATAAATAAACTTTTTTCTTAAACTCGAACTTGCGTGACCTTGACAACAAGCATGGGCGTGGGAAGTTTATTTAAAGTGTTACAAATGCGGCTGGAGAGATGGTTTGACTTGACAGTGAACTCCTGTCGTACGATTGGCCCGAGCAGTCTGTGCCAGCTCGCATCTGCATTTAGTCCTGCAATTTGTTTGTGTTGTACAGTAGAACAATGTGAGGCCACTACTTCTCTTTGGACGACTGTCCATGTGGTGAAAAGTATAGCATTTAAATGGGCCGTGGAATGTCGATCAGTTCACAATGATGTTGCGGCTGGATGATGATGTTGCGGCTGACTTTTTTTTTCTTCCAGTTTTTCCATGACTCGCATGCTCTGTCTGAGTTCAGGTGTACTCTGACTTTTTTATTTACCCTTATGTTTGTTTGTGTGTGTGTTTTCTTGTTGCAGGTGCGTTACCTGAAGATCATTGAGAAGAGTGGTTACCAGGCCTTACCATGGGTGCGCTACATCACCCAGAACGGGGGTAAGAACAGACCTTGAATATCTGGACACTTTGTTTGGTAGACTGGCACTAAGTCTGATGTACATCTGGAGCATTTTCTCTGCTAAATAAATTAAACCAGTTCAACTATATTTAGAAATCTAAGTTTGACGGAAATGCCCACCATTTCCGTTGAAATGATGATAATTCTACCCTATTTTCATAATCATTTGTGACATATTTGCAGAATGTCCTAGTGTGATTCAGCTTCCTTCCTACCGTAAGGTTTTGTTAATATAATGTGTTGAAGTGCTGTAGTTTAGAAATGAAATGTCAATTTGAAGATGGCAATCTCCGTAATGCTCCACGCCGAACAGAAGCATCGATGGCATTTTGTTGGAAAAGCAGCACAGCAAGGATTCAGATTCTAAGCCTTCTGTAGACTGTGTGTGCATATGAATGAATCCAGATGCATGTTAAATGTAGCATATGGGGGCGAATCAATATTATTTTCTGTAGCAGGGTCCAGATAACAGTCAGTCGCTAGGGTTTCTCAGCCGCGCCCGCACCTGAATTGGGAAATGCATAATTTGCCTAAACATGATGCTGTTCAGGCAATGAGCCAGTCTTGAGCCAGGTGGATTAATCAGCAGTGTCACAAAAGGGCCACTACACCTGGCCAACATTCCTGCACTTAACCTGTAGTTGTTAGGAAAGCGTTTTACGGAAAGCATAACATCTCCAATGCAGAATGTAGCCTGGGCCTGCATTCATAGAGGCTCCTTGGAAAGAGATCAGGCGTTCCACTGCATGACCGTCAATTGGAGTCGGAGTAGAGCAGCAAAACACCGTTTGAGCAATGACTTATTGCCAAATCCAAGTCGACCCCAGAATATGCAATGGGACAACAATATCAATTCCTGATCTTGCGATGTTGAAACTGTGTGAAGTTTCTCGTAAAGGCCTCACTGTTGCTGAAGTGAAAGCGGACAGGGGCGAGCCGCGTGAGGAAATTGCTCATCATCTAAAGGCTGTCTGGAACAGGGCGCTCTCTGAGCTCCTACTCTGGACCCGTGGTGCTGCTGGTGCAGCATCAGTGGCAGGGACACTGAAATCTTGCCCCACGTTGACCATGAATAAAAATGTAACGGATGTCGCGGGTTGTACAGTCCAGCCTAATTGGTCCTTTGCGTCCCTCTCGTTTCTGTTAATCAGCACATTGGTGTTGGACTCGACTAGTGACAAATTGACGCTCATAGGCTGCTTAAAGTCTTGCGTTTTCGACCAAACAAGAGGAATGAATGGAGACTTGGGGAGAGACTCCACAAGTGACGTACATGACATTAGCTATTAACCAGCAAATTCTGTTTCTGATTGATTGGCTCGTTGTGTATGCATCAAATGTAGCCGTGCTGCTTTTCCTATCAGTGCATATGAACTGAACTTTCAGGTGAGACGAAACACCAGTTGTGGTTCTTCTGACCGTGTGATTTGACCAGGGCAGGGCGTACAGTTAAAGATCTGCCATATTTACAGTCACAGTGAACCCCCCGTTGGTTTTTCCCTCCAGTGATTTGTCTCTTTCCGCGTAATGTCTCTTGATGGGTCCTTCCGGTGGCTAGCTAGTTGTGTAAGCCCTGTGTGTCCCTGCTCGCCTCTGGTGTACATCCTCTCCTGCAGTTCCTGCCCTTCTTGCGCTCTCCCTGTTCAGGGTGGAGCTACCCAGCTGTCACAATTAGCTTCTTTTCTTCTTTTTCTTGTTCTTCTTCATTTTCTTTGTGTTTTTTTTTTCTCCTCCTGATTTCCTGTCGTTTGGGTCTTTTAATTAAGTGAGTCCATTTCCTTCTGTTCTGCAGACTACCAGCTCAGGACCCAGTAGAGGAGAGATGCGGATCACCGTCCCTCATTCATCATCAAGGGCCGTCAACGAAAACAGAATGAGAGAGAGAGAGAGAGAGAGAGAGAGAGAGAGAGAGAGCGAGAGAGCGAAACCCCAGTCCCCGTTTTTCCACGGACCACCAGTGTCTTTATTGCGTGTGTGTGTGTCTGTCTGTCTGTGTGTGTGTGTGTGTGTGTGTGTGTGTGTGTGTTTGACTGAGAGAGAGAAAGTATGGGTGAGCATGTCTCTGTGTGAGTCAGATCATGTTCATTTCAGAATCAATGCAAAACAAGAGGTTTACTTAAGCAAACAAACAAACAAAACTCCCATCTTAATCTACGCCGCAAACTCACTAACAGGCCAATTGTGTCCGTATGAAGGAGGGGAGGGGGGGACTATTTGACGGTTAAAGAAATCACACGTAGCTTGGCCAAAACCTCGGTTACGTTATATTAGTCACTAACATGACCGCCTTTAGAGAGTAGATTAGATGTTACACAGAAGCGATGCGTAGAGAGGTCAACGGGTCATATCCACTCGCACGCTCCGTCATCAGCAGTGTCATTGAAAGGTCAATCTTAGTATTTTTTTTTTTATTATTCTTTTGTCATCAGTATTTTTTCCCCAACCATATTCCATGACAAACAGTTACAGTGTCAGTATTTATTGTTTCTTTTGTGTCTCTGTATGTGTGTGTGTTTTTTTTTGTTTTGTTTTTTTTTTTCTTGTCCATATTCAATTCAGTATTGCCAGGACTGTATTGAAGGTGAATGTTCAAACCACTGTTGCTGTTTTAGCCTTCAGTTTACAGCGAGAGAGACGTCATGACTGTCTACACTTAGAGCGCTGTTAGTCCGATGTTCGTTTGCCGTAGAGCTCTTTGTGCCATGTCGAAGCAGGTTATCGCTTTGCTTAAGCTAGCACTTAATCTTTCACTCCCATCAGTAGACCTGCATGTAATGTTTGATGCCATTTCATGGTGTTTTGACCATGGATAAAAAGTTGTATTTTTTTTTATATATATATATATGTTCTATGAAATGACCCTTAGTAAGCCAAAAAACAATTACAATGAAGTTTGCTGCGTTGCCATGATCTAACTCCCCTTTTTAAAGATGGCCATGAGCGGAAGTTTTAGGGTACAATGCTGTCGGTTAAATTCCTATCAACTTCCTCCCACATCTCCCAAACAGTGGCTCTGTCTTTACTCTGGAAATCATATAAAGTACCTCTTTTGAAAACAACTCTTTCTGTCTCTGCTGTGTCAGCTTTGTTCATGGCCGTTGGCTGTTGCAAGAGCCATGTTTTAAAAAGCACTTTCTAAATGGAAATTGTAGGCAGATTCTAACCAGACGGATCTTGGTAATAGGCCTATACCCAAACAGCTGTGTGAGTGTTGCCCCCTCTGATCATGTGGCTGGTGGTATTGGCTCCTGTTTGGCACTGCCTCTGTGGACCTCAGAGGTTCGGAAGGGCAACTGCGTTTATTAGTTCTGGCCGGTCAAACAGGAAGCCTGTGGCAGAACACTTTCCTGATGGCGGATGACTCTTTTATCCCCAACTCCCTATCAAACTTCATTATGAAACCTTTTGTTGTGGTTGTGTTATAAGAGACTTAACAAAAGTTCACCTCCGTGCACCTGCTCTAGGCCCCTTTTAAGCTTGCCGTCCCCTTTCAGAGAAATCTTTAACACTGCTCCATGACAAACAAGATTGAATGTCCACACACATTTCCAGGAGATATTTTGAGTCAGTAAAAGAGTTTGGTGCTGTTTTTTTTTTTTTTAATTTTCTTTACTTGATTTTAAACTCCCACTGTGGTGTTATGTGGGCTACTGGGCCTCTGATGTCACCTGCCGGTTTCATCCGACGCTGGCTAAAGCGGGAGGAATGCGCGGGAGGAAGTGACTCAGGCATCGGACCAGCGCTACGCCATCTCACCCCAGCGGCCTCCCTCCGGCCATTACGGCGGGGGACGTTCGGCTGCGCATAGAGCAGCCATTGTTCCCACGCCGCCAGACCCTGGACTGGAGTGAGGTCATGGCTCTCACTTTAGGCCCGTGAGCCGCTCTCTCACCGCAGGGTTTCCTGGAACCTCTCGGAGCCACGGAGCAGTGAGAACCGGGCCTCAGGAGGCCATTTCTTTTGCTTATTTATTTGCATTCTTCCTTACCTTAATGTTCACTTTGGTTTGCTAAAAGAGCAGCCCTTTGGCCTCCTTTGAACCGCCGTTAAAAAAAAAAACATGCACAGCCCACGCAGTCTTCATTCCGTGCATTTTGTCAGACATTTTGATTGACAGGTTTAAATGTATGTTTTCTGTGTAACTGTTATCATGATTGACTGGGCTTTCAGATCAAGGTCCTGATTAGTGTCTGGAAAAATACACTAAGGGCCACTGACGTCCAGCAGTGTAGGTGTAAAATTAGAGGTGGGTAAACTATGAATTCTGCATTCTGAGTTTTTTTTTTTTTTTAAAGCCATTCAGAGCATGTTTGATGATGGTGGAGGTTATTGTCTAATGTTCATAACATTACTAGTGGTATTTAATGCTTCTTAGAATGTTGATGAGTGTAACCTACATCTTGTGAATGTGGATAATACAGAGTGATTTTTGATGTTAGAAGTTGCAATAAGTGAATCAACTTTTGAGTGATGGACAAACTCTATTTATGACATTTCAGAGGATAAACGTTTCCTTGCGTTTAGCCTCCACTACAACCCTGCTGATGTCCCTGCCTTGCTTGCTGTAGGCCTAGGTAGGCTATGTGAGAAAATACATGCACTTATAGATTGAGGTTCTTTAGCCTGTCTCATCTTGTGGTTTATGAGGCAATATATGAATACTTGTACTTGAAGTACTTGAAGCAAAACAAAAACATGCGGTTCAAAATATTACATTACCTTGGCTACCTTAGCCTACCTTCCTGCTCTCACCACACTTTTCACAAAGCGCTCCTTACAGTTGCTATGACTACTATTTTGGCGCCTCAAATTTCCGAAACACAGCCCATCCTACTTACCTGCAAGTTTATCACCTGCCAGACGGTGCGTGGGCGAGTGTTAAGGTGCGTCAAAGCAAATCGTTGCATTCCAAAATATCACACGAACATGCGAACAATTTTTTTTCGCATGTGTCATTGTAATTATTTTGTTGTAAAAGTATTTTCACACGGTGTAGTTAGCCTACCCAAGGCGGAAACAAAAACAGAACAAAAAATCCTGTCCTCTTGTCAGTTGTTTTACAGGTAGCCTAACTCTTTTACACCACTTGGCAAGGAAACAATCTTGAACAACCTAGCCAAGTATTCCACGCATTCTGAAACCTTTTAATCGTTTATGTAGGCTATCACTTCATATCATGATGTCGTAGGCTAAATTATTTATGATGACGATGCGTTTGTTGCATTTGCAATGATCTCTCGGCAAATCACGCATGGAGACTACAGAGCAGGATGGTTTCACTTAGACATGAAAATTCTCGTTATTGTTCATTCACAGGCGACACTATTATCAACGTGGCACCTTTGTGTCGATAGGATATTCCACCGGAAGCAGGTGCAATAATGTTTAATAACTGTATGGCATTTACTCGCACGTAAGCGTGGGACTTTTGACACAGATTCAGGGTGCTCTGACCTACCGCGTGGCATTCCAAAGGGTCGCTGCGAGGTGCGCCACAAAGGGGATCTCCTTGTTTGTTTCAGCATCGGGACTCCGGTGCCTAGCAACAGTACTAGTCCTGGGGAAGCCCTAGCGCTTCAGGCGGACTGTGATCCCCTGCGTGACGTCAATGGACGGTCGTTCCCCGTACCTGTCGTGCGAGCCCTGTAATTAACATGACACAGGCCTTTGCAAGATAGTCATGAAATTTGAACCGAACAGAGAACATGGAAAGTTACCACAGTTATCAGCAAACTCAGCAACAGGTCTCAGAATACACACCAGATTAGACCAGATTTTGATATTTTATTGCTTTTCTTAGACTACACAGCATCACAAACGTTTGTTTGCTTTGCCAATATATTACTAGTTTTTATTCGAATAATAATCTACAGATCTGTAGCCTTGTGTCTGTGTGCAATTAGGCTATGTCAGGAGTTAGTTCATACTGTAGGCTTGATTTGCAATTATATTCAGACCAACAAAGTACAAAACTGCTGAAAGTGTATCTCAAAAAAGCTTACCTGTTACATTTCAAAACATTTGAGTCATAGCTGGCAAAATGACATGATAAAAACAATTTTAAACACTAAACTACATGACTAATATATGCATATAGTGGCTGTCTATTGTCCATGTCCATGCCTTCAACATGCCTATTTTCCAGAACCTTTTTGACCTTTTTGCTCAGACTTTTTGATAAAATACATGATGCTTAATCAAATGATATAGGCCGACGATTTAAAATATTTGCCCAATAACTACCCACACACTCGACAAATCACTTGATGCCAATTCATAGTGACTCATAGTGTAAAGTGATCATGTTACTCGACTGTATTCAGTCAGTTGATCATGACCTTTTCAACTCTTCTGTGTTGGAAACGCTTTCACTGCTTCGGCCTTGGCCACTGGCCTACTTTCATAACCGCTTTCCCAATGTTTTCTACGTGATAAGCGCTAAAGCACTAAATCGGAGGATCTTCGACCAGCACCAGCAGAGCCAACAGCAGGCAGCAGGTCACGCAGCACGTTTGTGTTGTGATTTCGCGTTGCCTTGGAAGCAGGACTCCCGGGGAAAGATCAAAGTCTGGGCCATTGTAGAGGGAGCCCTGACGTGAGTGGCGTGCAGAGGGGAGGGGGGGCGGCGGGGTGTAGGAGGGCAGGCTGCCACATCTTACGTAACACACTCCGGCAGCATTTCCTACCCATGTTAAACATTCCAACATCAGCTCACACATCAGGCCAGGAGACGAGATCTGAGCCATGCACGGTTCTCCAAAAGCAGGGACGCCGAGTTGACAGCTGTTACTAGATGGGAGCATTTTTCAACACACAATGATGTTCATACACACACACACACACGCACATGCACATAAACACACACACACACACTTCAATTTGTGTGTCAGATTCACCGCATTAATTGTGCCAGCTCTTATTGGGAATGCCCCATCATGACAGGAGGCAGTCCCAGGCTGGCCCCAGATCAGGTGCTTGCTTGGCAGTCTGGTGTAGCTGACCACAGCCTCTCATGGAGCGCTGATCTGGGGCATTGTGGCTACTCCAGACAACCAGGCATGTTTGCAGCGTTTGACGTTTATCAGAAAGGAATATGTAAATTGAGTCAGGTGTGGGGGTTTTCTTCAGGCTGTTCTTGTTTTTGATACCTGACTACTCTGGTATTGCTCTATTCCCACACTAGCCAGCCACTCCTCCAGAGGGGGAAAAAGCGCTCTAATGGTGCTTGAGCAAGTCGCGACTACGCACTCTAGAACACGTTTGAAATGCTGCCATGGTGACCGGCAAACATCTGTCTCTCCTGGCAGGAGCTGAGACACTTAGTCTCTCTCATATTTCTTGATGCTTCTCCTGAAACTCTAACGTCTGCTATTGGAATGTGATGGTTTCATTTTGTGTACAGTATGTGTGCGTGCGTGCGTGTGTGTGTGTGTGTGTGTGTGTGCCTTTATTCTTTCTGTCTTGTCTTGAGTGTGTTATGCAGTCTGTCATCTTCCTGTATCATCAAGTCAGCTTCCTGGTCATACTCCAGGCGGATCAGGAGAAGCGTTTTTTTTCTGCAGGTGCTATTAATGACGCAGTCAGCAAATCTAATCAAAGAGCTTATACTTTTTTGTTAAAATCTCTCTGTAATTTGGAGGCAAACATAGTGGCTCGGAGCCATAAACAGTTCCAGCCAATCAATATGTTGCTCCAGGAACACAAGAGGGAGGGGTTGAATCAATTAGCTATGGATCTCAACAATCTTTTGCTAAAATCACAGGCTCTCCCTTCTAACAAAGAAGTTGAAAAGAATACAAAGTTGCTGTTATAATAGTGTGTTAGTGTAAAAGCTGCATATGCAGACAAAAAGTCTACCAGGTGAATGGTTTTGCCTTTGCCTTTTTTGGCTCAGGGGCTTGAGAACGTTCATGGGAAACTCGGAATGATTAAGGCATTGTAAATCTCCTCCGAGTGACGTTCTACTAGAGATTTCCATTGCGCTGAAGCCATCCGCCTGTGATCAAAGGCCCATCTGTGCTGCAGCACAACTGAGGCTGTTTTCTCAATGGTCCAGTTGTACACCTGTAGTCCTCTCTGTGCCATATTTATGGGAACACTGAGAAGCCCAAACTGTGCCATAATTCACCATGGCCAAACACACATTTCCCAGGGCCCAGTCATCCATATTATTTTTGACTATGAGGACTTTCCTTTTTGCTGGAAACTATGAGAATTGAACAGCTGCTGGACAGAGAGTCACTTGTCAAAACTCTTAATTTGTTCTGATGGCCCACAAAAGCACTTTTGGTTTTACTCTTCTGCTACTGAAAACATTTGGGTTTTGACTCTTTTGGGGGAAATATGATCATTCTTGGATGGCGCCCGGCATAGTTTCTGCTCTCCTTGTGCCGTTTGTTTTTCTTTTTTTCCCACTGCCCAGTGATATTTTAGCACATGTGCATAGCAACAGCGAAAACAAAAAAGCGGCAGATGGATTCTTTCTGAAACCACTTTTGTGAATTACTGATCACGTAAAAACCCGCTGCGGCTTTGAGATTGCAAACATCAGTGTTGGGAGACTGCATGCAAACCATCCCTCTAAATAGGGCCGTCTATTTCTGTAGGGCTCCGGCGAACATGTGTTTGACATCAGTGTCACTCATTCACTTGTGGCTGTGGCCCCTCACTCTCTCTCTCTTTCTTTCCCTCTCTCGCTCACTCACTCTCTCTCTCACACACACACACACACACACACACACACTCTTCAGCCTGTTGGCTGCAATGTGAAGAGGGACTGAACAGGAACCTGTTACCCTGCTCAAATCCAGCAGGTTTCCTATGCTGCAGATTCCCGTACTGGTACTAGAGTCCAGTACATCATGTTTTAAGCTCTGTGCTATGAAAGTATGAATGTGAAGTTTATGAATATGTCAGTGTATGAATGTTAAGCTAGATAAACCTTGTGAGCTGCTCACGCGTGACCCAACAGGTGGGTTGATTCAAAGCGAGGACAGCCAGTGAACTTGCACTAAGAAACCAGTTTCAGACCGGATGAAGTGATGCAACCACATTAGTCAGTTTGGCTTGGTTCCCTGGGCTGGATTATCTAGAGATTGATTGGGCCATTTAAACATTTTAAACGCTGGCGGAACTGGCTACAGTGTGCCCATACCATATACGGGCACATGTGCCCGTACCTTATTCGGGCATGTGTGCCCACGGGCACCCAGGGGTGAGTCTGACTCGGGTCATCTCCCGATCGCATCCCAGCTCTCTCTCCCACTCGCCTCCTATCACTCTTTTCGCTGTCCTAACAGATTAAAAGGCATAAAAAAAACAAACGTTTTTAAAAAAAAAAAAAATTAAGTAAAATATCCTGCGACTGTAGCCCTTTAAAGCAACTGCACGAACAATGCCTGTCAGGTTGTGCAGGTGGCTGGTGTGTGCAGGAGCATAGTGACCTGACATGACTCACCCATCTTTTATTCCTGGCCAGTCTACAGTGACAGTCTTGGCATCGCGTTCACTGCTCCACTTCCCGCTTTGTTTCATTGCATTAAGAGCTTTTGTTGTTCAAACCTGCAGCTGAGATTTTTCTGGAACAAAAAACAAGGTGTCAGATATTGCTCTCAACAAATCATCACACTGATTTAGTCAGATTTCAAGATGTGGAAGGTGTGTCAGTCTAATTCATCGGTACAGTGTGTTTCATTGGTGATTACTGGTTTTAATTACACAGTTAGATCAGCTATTTGCTAAAGGTTTTTCAAGTGAACATTACTCATCTTATGTAGGTAGCCATGACACACACAATCTGTATGGGCTAGTGCAAGGTGTGTCATGGCTAGGTGCTGAAATGGACTACTGAACTTAGAATGACCATCATTTGCAGACTCATGATTATAAAGGAAAAACCCTGTAAAATTCCACCAGGCTATAGCATTTCACTAAACAGTTCACAGAAATAGTGGTCTGATTTAGCTTAGCGTCTCTCTACACCACAGCTGAATACTCAAATTGTCCCTAAATTCAGACCCCTTGGAAGCATTGGTCCCTAACAATGTTGCCTAAATCCAGTAAGTGTGTGTTATTGGCAGGTGCAGGGCCCTGTTTCCATTGTAGGACACTGTCTGCAAGCACATGGGTGCCCAGTTGTCTTCCTGGAGCACAGCCCCCCCCCCCCCCCCCCCATCCCCATCCCCCTCTGTCCGACCACAGAGCGGAGGAGGAGAGGAGAGTGAGGGGAAAGACTGTGGGGACATGTGTCCACCAGAAATCCACCACACTCTTTTCTCTCCTTCTCCATGACCGCTCACCATCAGAGCCAGCTAAAAATACAGCCTTTACATACACAGAGACACGTAAATGCAAGCCATGTGAATACACACACACACGCACGCACACACACACGCATACACACACGCACACACACACACACACACACGACTCATGGAAGCCCACACACTCAGGAGCAAACACATGCGTAGTGCCACATGCTGCTGCTTTAAAAAGGGGAGAGTGGGGAAAGGGCGCGGCCCACGACGACCCCCGTTCCATAAGTGTTGTTATGATAGCGCACAAAGAAGCTAGCAATCTACAGATAATTTCCCTTTAAACATCGTAATTACACTCAGGAGATGGTTACACATGTTGCCTGGGGGAGAGCATATGTGTGTGTTCGTGTGTGTGTGTGTGTGTATGAGCGTGTGTGTGTGATGTGTGTGGGGTTGGGGGAAGAGTGAGTGGTATTTTTCTGGTCGAGGAAAATTCAAGGGTAAAAGTTAAAATAGAAGTATATTTCCCACATGAAGATATCTGTAAATGGTCCCCACAAAGACGCTATTTATAATCAAGTGAGTTGGTCGCGGGGTCTGGGCAGGATGTATAAAAGGGGATATTTAACGAGGTCGAGTACACGACGCCGAGCACACTGCCTTTATAGAGAGTTTACGCTGGTTAATGGGAAGCCCAGGGAAGAGCCAACGCCAGCCAGATAGGCAGAGCCGGGCCACCACGCAGGGGTTCATCCCCGTGTTCCTCTCTGCGGTTCCCCCCCCCCGCTGTCAGCGCCCCCAGCACCCCCAGCGCCCAGCGTTATTTGCCCCTTGGACGGCGTT
This sequence comes from Sardina pilchardus, assembly GCF_963854185.1. Classification (NCBI taxonomy): domain Eukaryota; kingdom Metazoa; phylum Chordata; class Actinopteri; order Clupeiformes; family Clupeidae; genus Sardina; species Sardina pilchardus. Next base: position 22,572,169 of record NC_084995.1, on the reverse strand, counting down.
CAGCAGGGATGCGAGCCCAGAGCGAGAGGGAGACCTTGCGAAATACTCTCTCTTGAGCAGTTTTATTGCAGAGAAAGAGAGCTCCTCAAAAAATTCAGCGAGTGATTTATTTCTGTGATTCACGCTGACAGTTTGGGCAGGGGGAATGGACCGTGTGTCTCGTGCCGAGCCTCAGAGAGCCGGGCTGAAATCCTACCTGTAGAAACACATGCACACAAACACATGCTCCTCTTGCCAACTGATTGATGTTGCCCAGGCAATATCATCAGGACTATCATACTACATCAGACATATCATGCTTGATCATAAACTACACGGACGTAAAGACAGTTGAATGATACCAGTGAAACCTGAGGCTGTGATCAGATAGGACACATTGTTTGCAGTTGTTGTTGTTTTTCTCCGTATTGGCAATAAGCGTTTTGCGCTCTGCTTCAGTGCCCTGAGCGCCTCATGTTTTGTGCACCTGCTGTGCCTTGTGTTTTTGCAGAGGTGACCTGACCTGCCTTGAATTTATTTTTTTTATATATATAAAACCATAGTGCACCTCACATTTCACTGCAGGCAAAGCGTGCCCTGTCTGGTTGCACCCTCATGATGCCGCGTTGGACATACAATGCCATGCTAGTGTGTCAGGGCAGCTCTACAGTGCTTCTTGGGCAATGACGGACAATGACAAATATGCCTGATGACGTCAATTCTGTAAAATGCCAACTATAGTCCAGTCCTGGTTAATTCATTAAAATGATAAACTCTTTGACACTTTGATAAGTGCAGAAAAGGAAATGACTCAGGTTGGGTGTGAATGACCTTGACTTACCTGGGAGATGGCAGGGTTTGGTTTTTAAGTCGTTATTATATGGGTGGAATAGTAGCAGCTATAGTTGCATGGCATTCTTCCCGTGTTACACTAAGAGATTGCAATGCCACCTTCCATCCACCCGTGCCATCTTCTGAAAAAAGCTTTGTCACAAATGTGCTTCCTTGGACTATCGCTCTTACATGGTGCATAGGTTACACATGGTGTGTCATAGTTTACTGTAGATTGCCACTCCTTTTCTCAGTAAGGATTCTTACCTATCGCCCACCATCTTAGCCTGAAGGTGCTACATATTACAGGGGTTATTTCACAACTGCTTACACGTTTTTAAACCTCCGCGTCTTTTTTCAAAACTTTACACACAAATATATTATATATGAATACATGTATATTACTATTTGAACTATTGCTCATACAAAAAATGCAAAATGCCTCAAATGTCCAGAAAAACACAACATTCAAAACAACATTTCAAAAGCAAGCATTCACCTCACATTACAAACACTTTTGTTATAATATGACATTTTGGATACGTCATGTACACACTGTGCACTGTTGTCTTTCATGGGCTTATATACAGTATATACAGTATATATTCATAGGCCGATGCTAAGGCAATGATTGGATGGTGTTCAATAAAGTAATGAGTGTTTGTGTGACACATGTGAGGAGAGAGAGTGAAGCACTGGTGTGGCATTTGATAGAAAAGGAAATCAAGTTACTTCCTGATAGATTTTTGTGTGATTGGTAGAGAATTGTGAGTGTGGTGTTATGCAAAACCTATTTCATGAAATTGAAAACCGTGTCAAAGACAGTTAGTGGTTTTACCAGATTTGGTATGAGGTTATGGTGCTTGAGTGACAAGTTTAAAAAAATGTGCGATGTGCAAAGATTTTGTGTGTAAACAGTTGGAAAAAAAAAAACTCTAAGAGGGAGATTTGTCCACTTCAGAGGTGACAGCCTTCAAACAAGATGTCTCATGCTGTCTTCATGGTCAGAGGTCAAAGTAGCACCCTCCAACTACCGCCCCCAGCCCCAACCACACTCAAACACACACACACACACACACACACACACACACACACAGTTTGGCGCCTTTGTCTCCCAGGTGACACCAGGTGATCCCTGGCTCTCAGGTCACCTGTGAGGGAGAGCAGACAGCTCGTCCAGCTGTGATCCCTATCTGCTCATCTGAAGGGACTCAAGCCAGACCAGAGACAGGGCATCACTCAAGCGCCCCTCAGGCACACACACACACACACACACAGCGCTTCAGGGGGAGAGAAAGCCATCACTTCAAAGGCCCAAGCTCTCCCCATGCACACACACACACACACACACATTATCAAAGACCTGTCCAACAATGCCACATGACAGGAAGGAAGCCATTGAGAGTGAGCTGGAGCTGGCGGGTGAACTTGAGCAGGGCATCAGCACAATTAGGCATGAGGCAAGGCCGGGGCGCAGCAGCCATCATGCCTCCCACGGCGGGCACCGCTCCTGCTGACGGCAGGGCAACCGCGCGGGCGCTGACGTCAGAGGGCACTTCCTCCTTACACTGGGCTCCTATTGTTCTCCAACACACCTCTGTGCGGGCGGGAGCAGTCATGCCAAGTGCGTTAGGCACTCTTGCACACATCAACAGTAATCAAGCATTACTGACACGCACCAGCAACACACACACACACACACACACACACACACAGATGATCGTGTCTGCATGACAGGCCCTGGTTTGGAGGTGTGCCAGAGAGAGTTTTGCATATTATCCTCTTCAACATGCTGTCATAATAACGTATATGCAATCTTGCCCAACCTACTGTACTCTGTCAGTTCTGTAGTATTCCGTGCTAACGGCTGCCTTGGCCTGTGGTGCCACCAGTAGAGTGATCTCATGGGCGTGCAGGCCAAACATTACGCCATGCCGCGCCGGAGATAGAGTGGCACAAGGGTATTGCTCGCCAGACACCTCAAGATATTTCTGTTCCAGGACAGACTAGATGAATCCTGCTGCTGTTGCTGTTGCTGTGTGTGTGTGTGTGTGTGTGTGAGGAGAGAGAGAGAGATCTTACCAAGGATCAACAAGAGGGCCTAACATGCTCCCTGAGGCTCCCTCTCATCTCCTTTGATCCTGCAGATGAGATTGTGTTATTTGAGTATACTTCACTCACTCACACACACTTCACACACGCACACACACACACACACACACACTTTACACAGACACCCCTGTGGCAGTTCAGCATTAACACTGGTGGGGGGGGGGAGGGGGGTCACTCTCAGATCCCTATCTCTCACTTCAAACACATGAAATCTCCTCTTCGACTAAAAAATAAAAGGGCTCACCCCAACCCCCACCCCCGCCCCCACCCCACACACACTGGGCGGGCCCCCCTTGTCCGTCAGATGCATAGAGAAAGACTCCTGATCCCCCCCGTGTGTGCCCCTGACTTCACCACGCCGTCTCACCCAGTGGAGCTCTGGTGGCTGCCGGCACCTGTTCCTCGTGCCTCTCGCGCGGCGTCATCATCCTGGCAAGGTACCCGGTCTTGTGGGGGCACAACGCGGCGACGAGACCCGGCCGCTCGGGCGTGCAGCTCCTGAGCTGTTTGCCAGATGCCGCCACCGAGTCACCGGCCAAACCCAAGACCTGCCGAGCTTAATGCTGACCTCTGTGGGCAGGACAGGGAGCGCACGCTGCCCCTATTAAGGCTCGCCGCGAGTTCACCAGGCCAAAAATATCAAAGCCGTCATGACTCGATTTTTTCACTTGAAGTCGTCCGCTCGCGTGCACTTCGGGGGGGACCAGAGGCGGCGCTCTCGGTGGAGGTTTAAGTTCAGACTGCCTGCTGTTGCAAGAGCCGGGGTAATTAGCGTATTGCAGGCGGGCAGACAGAGGGCACGACAAGTCTGTTAACTACTTAAGTGTCAGACGGAATTACAGCACGTCCAGACACGTCCGCCGTTAGACTGGAAATATCCGGTTATCTTGATTCACCTAAAGCCCATTCAGCTTTGTGTTGACATGAGTGAATCATTTCAATGGTGAGGGCGAGATGGTAAACAATAACATAAAATGGCGACTGTCAGGTCGTAACAGAGTTCTTATGGGGGCATCTGCAGAAACTCTTTGCTCCGAATGCTCCGCGCTCCCAGATGTTTTCCCAGGAGTCTCAGTGGCTTCTGTGCTGGAGTACATCTGTCCAGGGCCCTGTTTGTTTGCCTAAGAAGTGGAGTGAGTTATGACCGACGCAACTACTCCAGGGCCTGTGTGCGCTCTTGATGGCACTGGCCAAGGCTCATCCTGGGATTGGGATTGTTTTTTTTCTCTCTCTCTCAAAGCACAGTCCCCCCCCAGACCAGTGACCACTATTGCACCAGGGCTGAGGAGGACACGCCACAGGCAGGCTCGGAGACAGGCTGCTGGACGTCTGTAATTTGGCCTGACTGGACCGTGAACCCTGCACACAATAGCGTGCGTTTTAAAAGCGCTGCTTCAAATCGTCCGTCCTTTTCCGTCCGTTCGATATATACAGCACGTCCCGCACGCAGCATTTCCACAGTCGGAGGCTGGTTAACATCAAACCGTTTAATATGTATAAATAAATATAAAAGGGGGGGTCCCATTTTATGGTCTTATTTTTTCTCCCTCTCTTCCACCAGGCTTGCGGTGATGTACTCCTGTGTTTTATAAGACAGAAAAATAATAACAACTCCAGAACATTCCAGAAGGGCTGTAATTTTCTTCCGGCGGGCAAAAGTTGTCCATTATGGTCTGGGTCAGGGAGCACATCCGAGCCCGTCATCAGGACCGCACGGCCCGGCCACATAAAAGCGGCCGGTCGCCACCGGGCCCCGGCTCTCCGAGCGGGCAGCCAATCAGCGCGCGGCGGCCTGCATTTTCTGTACGTTTGCCCCCTAACCACTCCACAAGGGCTAAATAAAGCTCATATTCTTCAGATGAAATTATAGCATGCTTGCGTGCTACCCACCCCTCCCTACAATTAGAATCAGCAATTGATGGGCATCCTAAACAATGGTGTCATGAAGCTACGGGGGAAACGAGAGCTCACCATAGATGGGTTCCATACGATGGCAGAAAATTAAAAGACCAACACTCCTGCTAATTTTAGTGTTTAGCGTACACTGACTAGCGATGGATTGAGATGAGATGTCACTACAAACCCCTCTTTTAAAGGACTTTTTAAGGGCCTACTTAATTTGATTGGTTTGCAGTATCACACTCGAACTGACTGCTGGTATGTAATAATGTATTCATAGAGCCATAATAACCATTGCATGGCGTACAGTAGCTTATGAACATAGGCGGTGTGCCGGAACAGGTATTCCAACATATCCATGAATGAACCAGTCACGGGTTGTATTGATAACTAATAGGCCCAAACTAACGAGATTTTGGGCAGGGCAAGAGAAACGTCATCACATGCAGTTGTGGAATTTTACCTGCATTGACAGAGGCATCCCCGTGTGTGTGTGTGTGTGTGTGTGTGTGTGTGTGATTTTTCGGACTGATAGCAATCAGCAACAGAGGCGCGGTGACAGCTCCCCATTCACAACGCTGTGCTGCTTGGCCGCGGCCTGCTGCGCTGACAGACATGACATGCAGCGCATACCTGGGACCGTGGAGCAGCGCAGCGGTCGTGTGGGAACACCTCGCCGAGGTGCGGATAGAGTGTTTTGAAAGCGCGTGGGCAGAAATGTAAGCTATGGAGCGGTGACTCACCTGGGCAGGGCTGGGCTGGCTGGGATCCCTGCGCGTGTAAAAGCCTTATTTTGGTACGCCACTATCGACCGCAGACATCACTATGGTGAAACTGGTTTGTGTTGTTACACAGTCCATCAGGCCAAATACATTGGGATGTTTTTTTTTGCAACCAATAGTAATCTGCAGTTGTCAGCACAGTCTGTCCTGAACCCAGATGGACAGATAAAGGGAACATCTTTCTGAAGGATGGTCTGATAATTACCTCTTATTTACCACGTGACCATGTGGGTGTCACTTTGGGGCGGGGTGTAGTAAGCAGTGGAATACTGTACAATTTGTAGCTTTAGGCCTACAGGCAATCTACTTGTACAGTTTTACAAGTAGTGAATTGATGTTAAGTTGTAAAAATCCTGTAAAACGGTTGCAGTCTGACCCGTAGGCTGCTACCATATTCACACAAAGAAACATACTTCATTTGCCATTGGATTTATCTCTTTCTGTTTAAGTTTGTTTAAGTTTGCCATGAAGCTTGTTGCACTGATCAGAAATCCTTTCAAAGTCGCAAACAATCATGTGCAAACTGTTTTGCAGCAAACTTTTGCAAACATACACACATGGCCTGAGGAGGCGGCAGTATGGGGAATCGGTATACTGTAGCATAGTGGTTAAGGAGCTGGGCTACAGTAGCATACAGTAGCCAGAAAAGTTGTGGATTCAATTCCCGGCTTCCACCACTATACCCTTGAGCAAGGCACCTAACCCCAAGCTGCTCTGGGGCTGGGGACAATGTGACAAGTCCCTTGTAATATAATTAACATATGTAAGTTGCTTTGGGAAAATTGTCTGCTAAATGAAGAAAAAAAAAAAAAAAAAAAACGTGTTCACTTCTATGTTAGCTTATGACTAATTTGACGGACTCAAGTTTCTAACATTTGATCTTTTGAATGTTTGTGGCTCCAGGGGTCCACACACATAGGCACTGAAGGCCTGATTATCTTCAAATTCCAGGCTGTCCGCTTGGCCACTTCAAGGTCTGGTCTGCATGGCTTTGGTGAAAGGGGCCAAACCTCATGTTGTTGCCCGGAGGCCTACACTAGGCCCCTGTGCCAGACAGTGGGACCCTGTGTGTGTGTGTGTGTGTGTGTGTGTGTGTGTTGCTCCGTCTGATCGGAGATGGTATCATTGTCACACCGCGAGCGCACATGAATTAGTAGCTGGGGCTGTTGCGAGGCCACATTAGAGGCATTCCATAGTGTGTGTATGTGTGTGTTGTGTTTACACACGGGGACAAACGTGGCTATTGAGCAGGGTGCACTATGGAGTGAATGAGCTCATTCTCCTCACACCTCACCTCACACACACACACACTCACTCACATTCCAACGCCACTTTCATTAAACGTTAAGCAGTTCCCCGCTTCAATAAAATGACTCTCTAATAGAGGCATATTTCACCCCTGGCTGGCGAGAGGTGCAAATGGCATCTCCTCATATGAGTGTCAAAACATGAGCACCTGGAATTAACTGGAGCATCCAGTCCAGTTTGTACTCAGACTTGAATGTGTTTGACACAGGTATGGCATATTGTGTAAGAGCATTTCCTTCACTCTCTTAAGAATTGTGGACTAATAAAGTAGATTGTGTGGAACGGGCCAGGCCCAAATATGACACCGATCGATGTCAGTCGAGAATGATTTAGATAGATTAAATACATTTAAATGATACCTTTATTTAGTGTGTGTTTGTGTGTGTGTGCCTGAGAGTAAACGTTAGTATATAGTGTGTGTGTGTGTGTGTGTGTGCGCGCGCGCCTGAGAGTAAACGTAAGTATGTGTGTGTGTGTGTGTGTGCGCAAGAGTGTTACACATTTATATTTAAGGAGAGCAGGAGACGGAGAGGATGAGTAACCTTTAGGAACAAAGTCCTCGATCTCCTGACATCTAAAAATAAACGCCATGCGACTGTGTTTGCTCTCCCCCCGTTTAAACGCGGAGCCCAAAGAGCCTGAGGAAAAACACTGGGCCCGTCCACTCCGCCGACGTCACCCCCGTCACACGCCGTCACCCCCGTCACTGTGTCAACCCTCCGAGAATGAGAGCTTTGTGTTTAACGCCAGTGGGTGGGCATTCAGACAGAAAGCTGCTTGCTTGCTTTACTCGTGAGGGAGGGGTTGGGGGGGGGGGGGGGGGGAGTGACAACATCGCTAACACAAAACCTGAGGATTGCTGCGAGCCTAACGTGCCACTTAGGGCTGGCTTAATGAGGGCCTGTGCTGCACCATGCACTTCCTGTGTGTGTGTGGAGACGGCTGCGCTGAAAACCTTCCACTCACTGCAACATTCACCTTTGCTGAGATCACATGTTCCCCTCAAGTCATTTAGCCGGTGTGTCTCAGTTATTTCTCTACAGCTGAGAACACAAACACGCACGCACGCACGCACACACACGCACGCATGCAAGCACGCCCGCACGCACGCACACACACACACACACACACTTTGCGTCTTGTGTCGTACCATGGCGGTTCAGCGATGACTGTTGTCTTGTTTTCTAGAAACCAGCCCGTGGTCATCTTAAATGTATAAGTTACAGTACATCCAGCTGTGTTGGAGAGATCATACGTGAGTCTATGTTTCATGTCATCATCATCATATAATAACGGCCCTGTGCTGCGACTCTTTCTCTCACGCACACATGGCATCATTTTCCCATGTCACAGCGAACGTACTTTACTGTGCTATGTATTTTACATAGCTGTCAAACAGAAATTACAAATGACCTGTAAACTTTTTCCCCCCATGTGGCTACATTTATTTTTACACTCTTGAATGTGTGTGGTTGCCTGCACAATAACAGGCACAGCTTTGGGAAGGCCATCGTCTTTTAATTATATAATACCATCTCCCGCTCTCCCAAGCCCTCCCCCTTTCCGCAAACCCCTTCCCTTGACAAACACACACACACACACACACACACACAATTCTCATATCCTTGTCCTCAACCATGTAATTATACAATCTGCTGAAAATAGTTATTTTTAGAGTTTGTAAATGTTTGACGTCTTGCACGCTCAGTGGTAACACAGAGGTTGAAAGTGTGCAGTGGGGGCTCGCAACCAGCTGTCCACTTTAACTGACAGTAGCAACTAAGGAAACAGGTTGTGTCCAATTTGTTTGTTAGTCTGAGTGTGTCTTAGTCTGACTGTGTATGTGTGTGTGTGTGTGTGTGTGTTTGTATTTGAGTGGTGTTTGCATAGATGTAAATCGTTTTCAGCTAATCTTCTTTGCATTTTGACCG